>NW_004955408.1:34636690-34676215 GCF_000276665.1 Chinchilla lanigera
ATATATATATATTCTTGAGGATACAATGCAGAATTTTCCTTACATCATTTTCATTAAGAACTAAACAACAGTTCCCTGACCATCCCCACTTTTAGGAAGTGGTAGATTTGAACCTTTTCCCATGACTGAGGAGGGAGGGAGTTGCTTTATGTTAACCATTTGCTTTACTGCTCAGAAGGATAGGGGTGTGAGGGTCCACAGGGCCTTGTGTAGACACTGTGAGTTCAGGCAGGATCATCCATCACAGAGATGCCTAACCTTGGATGCTTCCGTGCTGGGACATGTGACTTTGGCATAGCTGGAGCCTTCGACACTGGCCAGGCTTTTCTGGGTCTGGGCCCGGAGATGCCCACCCTCCTGCAGGCTCCTGGCCGGCCCTTGCAACTGTTTCATTTACCGTTTGGGACAATTCTCCACAGGGCTCAGGAAAGCGCATGCTGCTGCCACACTCGGCTCTGCTTCCCCTTCCAAGCTGTAATGAGGTGAGATAATGGATGCAGGAAAGTGTGCAAACGCAGATCGATACAGAACATATGCTCCAGGTCCCTCTGACAACTCTGAGCCAGGACGGGAGAGAAGAGAAAATGCTTTAGAAATATTGCAGACTGGAGTTCCTCATTCTCCTCTAAAGAACACAAAAGGCTGTGAGGCTGCCGCTTCCTGGCCCCTTTGCAGCCTTGGCGCAGAGGACAAAGCACCAATTTGATAGCGTCTCAGGATTGCCTTTATTTCCCATTTGTCTTTACCCCACAGTACAAAACTAAGCCATCAAGGTAGAATGAGGAAGAGAAACTTGGCACCGGTACCTCCCCCCTGATTTGCTTCTGCAAATATCTCAGTATCCGTCTAAGTATAGAGAGGTCAGGCTAGGCTGAAAAAAACATGCAGCCATGGCTCTCTGGACCTCCCCAGCCAGGGCTCCAGGCTCCCGCGTTTTGGCTTGAGCAGCTTAGGCGAAGGGCCAGGCAGAGCTGGGCCTTCTGCCCGAGCCATTGCGTCAGTGGACTCAGCAGGCTGCACTGCTGGCCAGGGAAATCTCCGCTTTCCGGAGCACAGGGGATGGAGATGCTGGCATGGCAGTCTTTTCATCAGCCTAATACCCTGCCCAAGGAGCTTTTGACAGGTTCTTTCTAAGCTCACTGGAGATTCTGAACAAGAAAGGGAAAGGGAACCAACACTTCCCTTGGCTGCCTGCCCTGTGCATCATCCTCCCTCAAGCCAGAATGGTCAGCACTGTCATCAGCATCTACACAGAGGAAACAAAGAGACGCCAAACACTCAAGTGAACAACAAAGGTGGAACACAAACCGGGACCTGCCAGGCCCCAAAACATGTGATCTTTCCACTGTACAGTAAGACATTTCATTTATTTCATATATCTCAGGGATAGTCATGGCCTTTGTCAACTGAGGACCCTGTGAATACATTCCCCCAGTCCCTCAGTGCAAGTGTGATTCTGTTCCCTGCAAATGCTCGTCAGATCTCATGCGTTCTGAAACTGACCACAGGGTTTCTCTCATCCCTTCTGTGGACCATGATCCCAGATCAGCCATTAGGAATCAGAATGAAAGTGTCATTTTAAGAGGTAATCCTGTTCATCCAGAACTCTCAAAAAGGAAGAGGGGAGTGTAGTTGATTTTGCAGACAGGCCGTAAGTCCCAAACTCTGAATTACTTACCAACAAAAGCTGGAGAACCCTTAGACATGTGTTCCTCCTCTATGAATTGGGGTGATAATAGCATCAGACCTAAAGGGCTATCAGGAGCATTAAAGCAACCTATTAGGAGCAACCTATTAGGAGGGTGATCCTGGAGGCAGACTGTCTCAGTTGTCCCCAGGATACCACCTACCAGTTGTACAACCTTGGGAGCATCATCTTATAACTCTATACCTCAATTTCCTCAAATATAAAAGTAAATCAGTCATTGTACTTACATATAAGGTTTTTAAGAAAATTGTATGCATAAACATTTTTAAGTGCTCAGAACAGTACTGGCTCAAAGTAATGCTGTGTGAACTTAAATCAAAATAAGTGAACAATGCCACCAAATGCATTCGTGACACAAGAAGTGCTCTATGAAAGCAGCCATATTTATAAGAAATTTGCAAAGATGCAGAATGTCAATCTCCTCCTCCCAGTAGAAGTTACTGTTTTGGTTGTTAGCTGAGCCATCACCCTTTAGTAGGGTGAGTCAACAGGCATTTCTCTGGCATATGGTGTGCACTCAGACAGTAGCATGATTGAGGAGCTGGGGTTCCAAGTACCCCCTCCTGTGGATCTGACAATCACTGAATTAGCAAACCTGCCCCCAACCCTAGCTTCAGTGACCCTGTCCTGGGGCAGCCATTTTTCTAGACTAATGTACAGGAAGAGTCCAGCAACAGCAGTGAGCATGCTGTCTGGATCCCCCAAGTTGCCCACTCTGTGCCTGCTGGCTCTGAACACAGCCAACTGGCTTGCTTGAAGCCCAGCTGATTTCCAATCAGAGAGAAGATAATTGACCCCCTTGGCAAATTTAATAATTAGTAAAATTCTTTGATATAATGCCTAGACATGAACATGTTTATTTTGCTAAGAGTTCACAGTGGAAGAATAGATTATGACCCTGTAGTTTGAGTTCCTAGATAAGAAACAACTGGGAACAGAGGTTGTTGCTCACTCTAAACATTAGATTGCTAAAAGTCAACCAGCATGTCTGTAAATACACTTTTTACATGTTGGGCCCTAATATTTGTGGAGCCCCAGACAAGAGTACAAATGGAACCCCACTGTTAAATGAATATGTGCTACACTCCTATCTTAAAAACAATGAGATGATAAGCTGAAGAAGGTCAGGTTCATACTTAGAATGCCTAGGTTCCTTAGAATCTTGTACAGAGGACAGCTTTGGGAAACTCAGTGAACTGGGCCCTGCATCCCCACCATCACAGGAGCAATGCTGAGCCCTGGACAGCTTCGGGAGCCTTGGTGAACTGCACCTCACACCCCCACCATTGCAGGAGAAATTCTGATCTGCAGACAGTGTCATGAATCATGCCTCCATCCCCCCACCATCATGGGAGTGATGCTGAGACCCAGACAGATTTGGGAAACTCTATAAGATTCACCTAACCCTACCACCATCACAGGAGTGATGGTGAGAACCAGACAACTTCAGGAGTCTCAGTGAGCCACCCCTACTCTCCCACCATCATGGGAGAGATGTTGAACTCTGGACAGCTTCAGGAAACTCAGCAAGACATGCCACACCTCCCCCAAATGTCAGGGGAGTGATGCTGAGTCCAGAGAGTTTCTGTATCCTCAATGAGTCACCACCAAAACTTCCACCATCATGGGAGCAACACTGAGCCCCAGAAAGGTTCAGGAAACTCAAAAAGCTGTGTCATGCCCCCCAATATCATGGGAGCAGTGCTGAGCCTGGAGAGCTTTAGGGTTTTCTGTGAACCTTCCTCTGCCTCCCACCATTGTGGAGGCAACGCTGCAAACAGGTGAACTCCAGGACCATCCTTAAGCCTCCTCTGAAGGCCCCCCTACTATTGTGGGAATGATGTTGAGCCCTGTGGGGACTTCGGAGCTTCTCTGAGCTGCACCTTATCCCCCATCATCATGGGAGTGACACTACATTCCAGGAAATTTGACAGCCTTGGGGAATACCCACCACACCGCCCACCATTGCCAGAGTGACTCCAAGCCCTGGGGAATGTTGAGAGCCGTGGTGTTATGGTTTATGTCTGGATGTCCCACCAAAGCCTCAGGCAGTCATGGGGCAGGTTTCTAGAGTTTATGGTCCAATGCTGGGATTATGGGTGTGAGTGCTACACCCACCCTGGCCTGGGTATTTTGCATACATTATAAGGGAGGGAAAGATGCTGCTTACCACCACTCCTCCCTTTTTGCACTTGCTGCTTTTGCTATTTTCTGCCACCATGAACTGTTAACCTCTGCCATGTGCCACTCTGCCTTGGTGCCAGCCAGGTATGGATGGAAACCTACACAAACTATGAGCTACATAAACCTTTCCTTCCTTAACTTTGGGTATTGAGTATTTTGTCTCAGTAATGAGAGAAAAGAAACCAAGACACATGATAAGATGCACCCCAAAGCCCTATTATCACAGGAGTGACACTGAGTCCCAGTGAAATTCAAGAGCTTCAAAAATGTGAAAATGAAGGAGCAAATGCACTCTTAAAACTCCACCCTATCTAGAACAAGTCCAGGAGATATTGACATAAGAACTTGGAAATCACACACCTGAAATGTATGAAATGATAGCAACTGAAGTAAAGAAACAATTCCATCAGGCCACAGAACAAATCAGATCAGAAATAATCTCTTAGGTAAAAAAAGAAATGACAACAATAATGAAATATTTGCTCAGCATATCTAAACAAGACACAGATTTTAAAAAATGGAGCATAAATGATGAAAACATTGAATGAACAATATAGAAAAAAATTAGAATACATGAAACAGATTCAAGCATATATCTAGGAAATTAAAAGTTCCATTGAAAGCTAGCAAAACCACTTGAACAAAACGGAAGATAAATTTTCAGACCTTGAAGACAGCATTGCAGTGAATGATTGCAAAAAAAAAAATATCTCTCAAAAACAATAACAAATCAGGAAATAACAATTCAACAGCTGCAAAATGATGCAAAAGAAAACAATGTAAGACCAAAAGGTGTTAATGAAACAGAAGGCATTAACATGAATGACATAAAAAGACTATTTGCAGAAGTAATAGCAGAAACTTTCCCAAGCATGGAAAAAGAATCTGACATCTGGTAAGTGAGGCATATAGAACTCCAATTAGTCATAACCAAAATAAATCTATACCCAGACATATAATAATCAAGATCAAAGAAATTCATCAAAAGAACAGAATATAAAAAGCTGTCAGAGAAAAGAAACAGATCACCTATAAAAAAAAGCCCATCAGAATCATGGCAGGTTTCTCAACACAAACCATCAAGTCAAGAAGAGGTTGGAGTGAAGTGTTTCAGGTCCTGAAAGAAAACAACTTCCAGTTAAGATGGCTGTACCCTTCAAAACTAACTTTCAAAATTAATGGAGAAATAAGATATTTCCATGGCAAAGAACAGTTGAAGAAATTCATGACCACCAAACCAACCTTACAAAGAATACTATAAGATATGCTAGAAAGACATAAAAAATAACCACAACTTCAAGAACAACAATAGAAAGTAATTACCAAACAAAGCAAGTAATTAAACAGAGAGGAAAAGTAAGGAATTAACAGCAGGAAAATAACATGACAAAGATAAGCCAATACATATAAGTTATAGCTATCAATACAAATGGCTTCAATTCACCAATCAAAAGAAGCAGACTGGCAGAGTGGATCAAGAAACAAAATCTATGTTGTATACAAGAAACACATTTAACTCAAAAGGAACTTCACAGACTGAAAGTAAAAGGATGGAAAACAATACTTCATGTGACAAGAACCCAGAAAAAAGCAGAAAAAACCCAGAAAAAAGCTTGCAGAGAATGTGAACTTCAAGAATAATCAAGGGACAAAAAAGATCACTAAATACTTGTTAGGAAGAGTAAATCTGCAAAAGGAAGAGAAAACAATCATAAATATATGTGAACCCAATATGGGGGCACCCAAATATATGAGATGAATTTTAACAGACATGAAAGATAAGGAATAACACAATTGTACTGGGGGACTTTAACACCACATTGTTACAAAGAGATGGATCAACTAGGCAAAAAAGAAATAAAAGTACTAAAACAAACTTCTGAACAAATGGATTTAGGAGACGTTTACAGAGTGTTCCACCCAACATCAGAATATATATTCTTCTCAGCTGCACACAGGATGATCTCCAATATAGACCATACACTAGGCCATAGAACATGCCTAAGTAAAGGCAAAGGAACTGAAATTATCCCTTGCATATTATCTGACCATAGTGCAATGAAATTGGAAATTACTGACAAAAGAAATCACAAAAATTCCATAAACACATGGAATATAAATAACACCCTCCAGAACAACCAATGTGTCACAAATGAAGTTAAACAATAAATTACACAATACTTCAACCAAAATAGATACAACTTACCAGAACTTGTGAGATGTACTGAGAGCAGCCTTAGTGGAAAATTATAGTAGTGAATTCTCACAACAGGAAAACAATTCACAGCTGAATTCTACAAGAAATTAGGGAAGATTTAAATCCAACTTTTCTCAAGCTCTTCAAAGACATTCATAGAGAAGCAATTCTCCCTCACTCATTCCTGGAGGCAGGTATTATCTTGAAACCAAAACTAGAGAAAGACCCATCCAAAAAAGACAATGACAGACCAATCTCCCTGTTAAACATAGATGCAAAAATCCTAAATAAAATACTGGCAAACAGAAGGCAGCAAATCATCAAGGAGATTATATACCATGACCAAGCAGGATTCATACCAAAAATGCAAGGGTGGTTCAATATGCTCAAATCAATTAATCTAATACATCATATCAACAGAGCCAAAGACAAAGATCACGATCATCTCAATAGATGCAGAAAAAGCTTTTGATGAAGTACAACATTCATTCTTAGTAAAAAAACCCACAGAAAATAGGAATAGATGGTGTTTACCTCAACCTGATAAAAGCCATTCATGACAAACCAAGAGCCAACTTCATACTAATTGGACAAAAACTGAAAGCTTTCATTTTAAAATCAGGAGCAAGACAAGGATGTCCACTATCACTACTCTTATTCTATATAGTTTTGGAAATATTAGCCAGAACAATTAGACAAGAGAGAGAAATAAGAGGAATAAGAATGAAAAAGAAGACTTGAAATTATTATTATTTGCACATACTCTACATAGTATACATAGATACATACTCTACATAGGTGACCAAGAACTCCACCAAAAGAACTGAAGATTTAATAAACAAATTCAGAAGCATAATTGGATACAAAGTCAACACTCAAAATCAATAGCATTCCTGTACAAAAACAACAAACAGACTGAGAGAGAAGTTACAGAAACCACAGCTTTCACAATAACACCCACAAAAGGAAATACTTAAGAATCAATCTAACAAAGGAATTAAAAGACCTATACAGTGAAAATTACAGTACACTGAAAAAGAGATCAAAGATGATTTCAGAAAGTGGGAAGATATTCCATGCTTATGGATAGGAAGAACCAACATCATGAAAATGGCCATACTGCCAAAATTGTTATACAGATTCAATGCAATCTCTATTAAAATACCATTTGTATACCTCACAGATCTAGACAAAACATTCCTAAAATTCATCTGGAATGAAAAGTGACCTAGAATAGAAAAAGCAACTCTAGGCAACAGAGGAAAGGCAGGAGGTATCACAATCCCTGACTTGGAATTATAGTACAAAGATACTGTGACAAAATCAGCATGTTACTGGCAAAAAATAGACATGAGGATCAATGGAACAGATTAGAAGATGCAGACACAACTACAAACACACTTAGCCACCTTATCCTTGACAAAGGGGCCAAACATGTTCGCTGGAAGAAAGATAATCTCTTTCATAAATGGTGCTGGAAAAACTGGCTTTCCACATGCAGAAGACTAAAACTAGACCCATGTCTTTCATCATGCACTAAACTAACGTCAAAATGGATCACAGATCTAAATATTAAAGCAAAAACACTACATCTACTGGAGAGAAACTATGCAGAAATCTTGAAGACACAGGCATAGGCTTAGAGTTCATGAACAAAAACCAAACTGCATGGGAAATACTGTAAAGAATTAACAACTGGGATCTCATCTTATTGAAAAGTTTTTGCTCATCAAAACAAATCACCAACAGGGTGCAAAGAAAACCCACGAATTGGGAAAAAATTTTAGTCAACTGCCCCTCAGACAAAGGATTTCTATCTAGAACATATAAATAGTTAAATAAATCAGGCCCCCAAAATTCAAAGATCCTGTCTAAAAATGGGCATCTGAGATGATTAACACTTCTTAGATGAAGAAATAGAAATTGCCAACAAATACATGAAAAAATGTTCAACATCATTGGTTATTCAAGAAATGCAAATCAAAACAACACTGAGATTCCATCTCACCCCAGAAAAAATGACCATCATCAAGAAATCAACCAATAACAAATGCTGAAGGGGTGTGGCAAAAAAGAAACGCTTTTCCACTATTGGTGGAAGTGCAGACTGGTAAAACCACTATGGAAATTAGTCTGGAGATTCCTCACAAAACTAGGATTAGAATTCCCACTCAACCATGCTATTCTCCTTAGGGGTATTTTTCCAGAAGTGAAAACATCATACCACAGAAATATACGTGCACCCATGTTTATAGCAGTGCAATTTGTCATAGCTAAATCTTGGAAATAACCCAAATACCCATCAACTGGGAAATGGATAAAAAATATGTGGTATTTTTATACAATGGAGTATTACTCAGCTATAAAAAAGATAAACTTGAGGCTTTTATAGGTAAATGGATGCAACTAGAGACCATACTCATAAAGTGAAATAAATCAGACCCACATGTGTAAATACCATATTGTCTCACTAGTGTAAGAACCTGAAAGAGAAAATAAATTCTGAAGGGTATAACAGATATTGTGAAAGGGAAAAAAATTGCTCAAAGGGAAGGAACAACTGGGGTGAGGGAATGGAGGAAAGAAAGAAAGAAGAAAAAGAAAAATTATATATGTATATACAAGAATTGCTGGAATAATTGCATTGCTGATGTTTATTCATTTATTGAAAGGAACAGTTAATGCTTAAATCTCTTTTGACCAATTTTGTATGCTTATATCTGGTAATCTGAACAATTAATTTGAACACAATGATATGCAGTATAACAACCATAGTTGAATTCCTACCATTTTGTTTTTTTTTTTTTTTTTTTTTTTTTTTTTTTTGGTTTTTCTCCGGTACCGGGAACCGAACTCACGACCTTGCGCTTGCCAGGCAGGCGCTTTTGCCGCTGAGCTAAATCCCCAGCCCCTTGAATTCCTACCATTTTGATTAGTGAAATTCTGTATCATTTCTAATGGTTTTTTATTACTTTTTATTCTCTTTAATTGTTTGATCAATCTTGTATTCTTACATCTGGTAATCTGAGCAACTGCATTGAAGATAACAATATGTAATATAACAACAGTTGTTAATTTCCCATCTTCTTGTTTTGAAATTGTGTATCACTTTTGTTGTGTTATTTTATTTTATTTTTATTGCTGTTATTTTGTTGCTGTTCTCTTTAAAGTAAAAAAAAAATCTTGTACAGAAATAAGTTGTGCTCCATGACCTTTGGCTCCCTTGATACCAGGGGCCTCTTGTGCTGACATGAACACCACAAACTATGTTCCCAAGCCCTGTCCTTCAAACAGCCAATCTTCATCCATCTCTCAGACTTTGGGGTTTGACACTGGTGCCTGTTCCATCCTCACAGGGAGAGATCTAGCCTGATATAGCATGGCATGGAGGTAGGGGGGTTATTTGTGCAGAGAATTCCAGGGACCTTGGCATGAGGAAGAGTCCACTTAACCCTCAAACTCTTTACCATGTTGGGGTGAATGTGGTCAGAGGAGACTAGATTACAAATCTGTGAGATCCAGGGATCCCTTTGTTCAGATCTATGTCTGAGATCTGATCACTGTCATTCAAAATGGCGAATGATGCTAGGAAATGTATGTACTATGAGAGCATGTCCAACACATTACCTCAAATTTCTATCACTCTCTTTTATGACACTTGCTCAAATCCTTCTACCTCTCTTCTACAGATCTCCCAGCAGTTCTACATGACTTGAAGTTTAACATCACTGGTTCTTGAGAATTATATATTGTAAACTATAGGGTCTCTGAGAGTGATCCAGCCTATGGGAGTCTATTTTAAAGCATGCTGCCTCCCCAGTCACATCTCTTTCAATAGAACACTGCTCAGAAGTCACACTGTTCAGAAGTCTCCTTTTAGAAAAAACAAAACACCACCACCACCAAAAGGAGCAAGTGTCAGAAAAATGAGCAACTTACACTAATCAAAGCTGGTTAGCGGCAAACCTGGTATCACAAGTTCAGGGCCCTGATCCTCAGGGTCTACAGGAAGTCTTAAGCAGAATGGAGTTTTTCAAATGCAGACCAACTCCCTCCTGTTTCCTTTTTATTCCATCCAGGTGTAAAACAATTGGTGCTTCCGGTAACCAGTGTAGGTCTTCCCCTCTCAGTCTGTGGGCCTACATGCTGATCATCTCAGGAAATGCTCCACAGATGCACCCAAATGTGTGCTTAACTAATCTGCTAGAGTAGCTTAATCTGATTACTAGTCCAATTGACAAGATTAACTTTCACAAGCGGTTTGACTCTCCCATATGTGTATACCACTGATGCAGATGTCAACGAAGGAAAAAGACAAATAATGTGCTATATCACAAGTAAAAAAATAAAAATAAAAAATAAAACACTGGAAATGATGCAGAGCTTCACCATACAGGATGCTAGGAGTTCAACAATGGTTCTTATACTGCATATTGTTTTCAGATCAGTCATTCTGATTACCAAATTCAAGCATGCAAAATTGGTCAAGAAAAAAGAGAATTCACTGTCCTTGATTGTTTGATCAACCTTACATTCTTATGTCTAGTGCACTGAGCAACTTCATTGAAGATAACAGTATGTAATGTAGCAACCAATGTAAATTCCTATCATTTTGTGTGGAGGTCATGTACTATTTTTGTTGTTTTGTGTTGTTTTGAATTTGTCTTCATTGTTTTTTGTCATTTTTTTTTAAATTTTTAAAATAAAAAAAGAACAAAAGAGACTGTATTATATCACAGACTTCCTCCAAGAGTCTGGCAACTTTCGAGGGTCCATAAACCACACACTGAGAACTGTTGGACTAGATAACAGGTTGCATCACTTCCAATGCTAACACTGTATGATTTGGCTATTTGCTTACTATTTGGTACTACGTATAACTCATGATTCTAATGTTGTCACGGACCTCACTCCTCTCCCCTGCAACTTCTTTTTCCTCTGATCTAATTTACCAGAAGCCTTTTTACTTTACTTGGAGTGCTTTGCTTCCTCATCTCTCCACACTTAGTTTTCCCTCCTAAAAGAACTGCTCTGTACAGTCGCTTCCACAATCTTTTCTTGCTGTGTTTATTCACTCTTCCATTTATCCATAATATTTAGTGAAACCTACTGCCTGTCTGTCATGGTTCCATTCAGTGGGTTGTGAGGATAGGACACAGGGCTCTTCTTCTGAAAACTCCCTTGTCTCTTGGCAGAAATGTGGATGCAGAGGACTACAATGGAGTGCATTCACGTTCCAAAAGACAGGAGTCCCACTAAAATTGCAGTGTATAAAGGCAACTGGAGGGTAAAAGGCTGTGTGCCCGAGTCTACTTCACCACACACCAGAATCTAGACTGCTATCCAGAGTCTTTTTCTGGCTAACGTCTGTATATAACAAACAGGAACAATATCTAGAGAATGTTTGTAGTGCAGCACTTTAGGAAGAGGAAAAAAGGTGTCTTTAAGAGGAGTTGTCCTCAAAGTTGAGAACAACCTGCCAGAAAAGTAGAATTACATCTTATGCTTTTTTAAATACTCTGTTTAAATGCCCTGATTTAAATCTGTGGTTCAGAGTTAATTGGTGCAGCGCAGATTCTAGGCACCAGTCTGGTTTTAAAAGTCCCCATAGGGGGGGCTGGGGATTTAGCTCAGCGGCAAAAGCGCCTGCCTGGCAAGCGCAAGGTCGTGAGTTCGGTTCCCAGTACTGGAGAAAAACCAAAAAAAAAAAAAAAAAAAAAAAAAGTCCCCATAGGGTTATGACTTGCAACCAGAGTTGAGAACCACTGCTTCATAATGAGATTTATATAAAATTTTATTTGATAAGGAATATTGGTCTATGTTACCAATAAACTAAAAATTTCAGTAGCACAATGTAAGGTACACCTAAAAAGCAGAGAGCTATCCTCACAAGTGTTGGTTCCGGGATGCAGGGACCTGGCATGTTGTCCCAATGATGTTCAATGTGTAGCTTCTAAGTTTAGTGAGGGAGGAGGGAAAAGAATGTAGATGCACACTGGAGGTCTTGTGGACCAGGCCTGAGAAATACTCAGCTATTCTGTCTGCATTTGAGGGACAGAAGCAACTCACTAGGCCACATCTACTTGTAAAGAAAATTAGGAAATTTGGTTTAGTTTTGATTTGGTTTAGTTTTGCGCCTACAAAGGTAAAAAAATGAAAGATTTGTGGAGAGTCTAACCATCTCTACCACTTGGTGCTTACATCCAAATAACTTAGAGTATATAGTTTTCTTCCATAAATTCATGGCAGAGGATAAACAAAAAGATAGGGACGGGAGCCTGCAACCTTTAACACATGTAAACCGACCATAATGGGTGTGTCTTATTTTGTGTTTTTGTTTTGTTTTGTTTCTGTTTTTGTTTTTGGTACCAGGAACCAAACTCAGGACCTTGTGCTTGCCAGGCAAGTGCTTATGCCACTGAGCTATAGCCCCAGCCCAGGTGTGCCTTATTTTGATTGTGCTTTTAAGAAAAAAGAAACAATGAAAGTTTATGACAATTACAAGATTGAATGCTACTAGATTTTTGATACAGACTAAAATATTTATGGATTAAGTAATATAATATCTGGGATATGTTTCAAAATTAATGTAAGAGCAAAAGCAGATTCACTGGAAACAAAATTGTCTAGGATGTGATCCTTGTTGAAGGTGGACTGTGGGTATACTGGTCTATTTTTTGTAGATTGAAATTTTCACAATATGTCTCCCTAAAACAGAAGCAAGTTGTGAGTTTTGACTATAGTGGTTATGCCCTTTCCCTGTGGAACTGCTGTTGGTTCTGCCCCTGACCTTAGGGAGCTGCGCTGTCTAGATCTTAGCTGAGAAGTGCAGTTTCTCCAGGAAAATCCCTTATGTCCAAGCCTCTGCACTGAGTCCTACCATGGCTTTTACCGCCCAGCAGAGTCGCTGAGTCTCTCATTTCTGCAGGAGGCTCTGTTTACACAGCACTGTCTGCAAGGTGGTGGCTATGCTCAGGGTGCTGCGGCTCACTGTCTCTGTCCTCGGGGTCCTCTGTGCCCCTATTCTCTTAATGGGCAAACATACAATGAAAGATGATCCCTTCTGAAAAAAAGGGACTTTTTTCAAAAGTCCCTTCTGAAAAAAAGAATCATTTCCTACTTGAAAACAGAAAAAAAGCTAAACATGCACCAGGATTTTTAAACACCGAAAGGCACAGAACTTGAAAGAACAGTACAAGGCTCCATGTGGGCAGTGATAAACTCTGCAGACTGATTCCCTTATTCACATCACTCCTACCAGAAGTCAGACCCACAATCAATTCTCCCTGTAAGGCTTGTTCCCCCAAAAGCCTTCCTCTGCCAGGAGATGGTTATCCCTGTTTATCCTCCATCTACATCCACCTCTGTCTATAGAGCCAAACTCAAAGTCATTCTTAATTCTTCTCATTTATTTGTACTGAGTAGGTGGATTTTCATGGAATCTTGGCTTTCTTCTCTACCCCCAAGAGTTTTCCCTTTTTCCACATCTTCACAGGCACACCCTTTTCATCCCAACTATTTATTGTTTGCACTGCAAGAAGATTCCACCTAGCCATCTATATTGGTGAATTCTCTGAGGCTCAGGATTTACAATGTTTGCCCTATTGTCTTTTAGTTCCCCACATACTTCACACTAAGCCTATTTCCTTTCAGTGAAGCCTGTCTTCTCTGCTTCTCCCCAGAGGGGCATAATCTACCATCGACGCGTCTCCACTTTAGCAACACCCAGGTTCTGGAGACCCCTGGCATGGAGCAACTGAACAGACATCAACCAAAGGAGATTGGGTCTGTGGGTCACAGATAGCAAACCAAAATTATAACTTTGAAATAAATGACTAAAGGACATAATTTAGGTAATAGGTTTTCCTTCTTGTTATCCCCCTAACTTTGAGAGAAAATTTAGGTAATTTCCAGACTTACCTCCATTGTGTTATGAGGCATTATGAGAAAAGCGTGTGTGCTTACATGTTAAAGGGGAAACAGTGCCATCTAGAGAGAATGGCAGAAGAAATTTAACTGAAGATGGTGAGGAGGTTGACAAATCTCAGGAGGTAAAAGGGAGAGTTTTTCTGAGTCTCTCATCCCGCTCTGGTGCCAGCTCTGGAGGGTTGTAATTGTTATTAAATGAATGACGATCCACAGCCATTCCTTTCTGCAAATGACTGTGAAGGGAGCATCCCCTGGATACAGACAGAGGTGATACAGAATATATGAGAAAGAGAGACAACAAATAGGGTGGTCTAGGAATTGTGGAAATCAGCTACAGAGCTATCTCTGCTACTAATGAGTCATATTAATCACCTACTCTACTCAAGCTGTTTCTCCAGAAAGATGACCTCTAAGCCCTTTTAAAGATCCACATTCAACATTATTAGATTCCCGTGTGAGTGACCATGTTTATGCGGAGCTATATACACTCACATATCTCTCTCTAAAAAAGATGTCTTCTTAATTTGTCACCTTTTTCTCTCTCTCTCTCTGTGAGGATTATGTACACTGGCATTAACTAATATCAAAATAGTTACAAGGAATTCAGTATGCTTTTATTAAAGCATAGCACTCAACATGGAAAAAAAGGTAATTTTTTTGTACTATTTTCTTCTGTGTTTAACGATATGATTGGAAGCACTGATTCTAAAACTAGGCTGCAGAGTGCGAGTCTTAACCTGGCCATTTAATGTATGTATTACCTTAAACATCCCTTCCTTTCCCTATTTGTAAAATCAGGAGAGTAGGAGAAGCCATGTGATGTGGTTGTGTGAGGACTGGGTGAGGTATTTACATTAAGGTCTTAGGACAGTGATTGGCATCCAGTGAATGCTGAGTGAATGTTAGCTGTGATTCTTATCACCATGGAACTGAATAGAAAATTCTACCAGTTGATGAGTTTATAGCATGTCTTTTGCTGTGTCATAGCTTTCTTCTATGCCTGAATGGAATCACATCTTTCTAAAGGACATGAACATCTTTGAGAATCTAACCCATCTGTAGACAGGAGAAATTTATAGATGATGCTGCACAGTTTTGTGCCCAATTTATTTCCAGTTTTATCATGGGACAACTAAGCACAAGATCCTTCATAGGCAGTCCCAGAATTTCCCCTTTCTGGACATACACAGGCATAGCCTTTCCCCTCTTAGCACACACCTATTCCATACTTCCCTGGTTCAAGAAAGCGCAACAAAATTTTGCATAAGCCAGGACCCAGAAACCAACTTTGAATCTGCCTTTTCCCTCATCTTCTACATCTAATAATTCAGCAACTATGGTCATTTCAATTTCCAGAATAAACTTAGACGCTGCTTATCTCTTTCTGTCTTGCACCATGGTCTAGCTGACACCATCCATCACCCTCCTGAATGCTCCAAGAGCCTTGGACTGACTTTCTGCAGTTCACTCAATAACAGTCATAGACCCTCAGAAAAGACAAATCAGGCCATATGATTCCTTGTATTTGTCATCTTCTGTAATTCTTACATGTCTGGTATTTCACTAATAATAATGCTTTGCCTTGTCTGTTCTGATCCTATTTCTGATGTAACTTTCACTTTCAACCCCTTTTTTCACTCAAGAATTTTATCAACTTGTGTATGTCCAACACAGGGGGGGAGATGGAGTGCTCGATTAGCCAAAGTCAGTTTGCAAGAAAAAGTTAGCTACTCTTTGAAGAATACTTGACAGATCTCAAAGAATAAGCGGCAGGAAACCTAGGCAAAGCATTTCCTTCCCTCAACAACCCTGAACCAAATCCCTAGCAGGGTGCCTTGCCCTGCCTTTTTCAATAAACATGAGCTGGATTCATGCATGAACTAATGAATGATTGAACAAGTGACTGAACAAACCTCCCTGCTGGCTGTCCTACTTAGAAGCAGAAAAATAGAGTGTTCATCTCTTAGAAGTCTAGAGTTCTCCATTTACATTTGCCACAAAAAAGTATTAGCAAAATGGAGTGTGCCAAAGCAGACCCAAGGCCATGTGGCAGGATCAAGTTTTCTAGGACTATCTCCAGTGACAAATATCTTCCCCAAATTCTGAAGAACCCACAGAGGGTTGAGTCATCACAAAAGCTCACCAAACCCACATGTGCTACCACTATATGTCTCAAAATAAGAAGAAGCCCATTTAAAATCTAACAAAACTAAAACCCAGTTCTTGCGGTGAACTGGAATCCTCTGAGAAGAGAATTACCGTATAACAACTTATTTCATACAGAGTAATTAATAGTCTCAAAGTGTTATACACATGGCAAAATGCCCATCTCAAAGGGAGAAGAGCATATGGTAACATTAAACACATTCATAACAAAGAAGCAAAGAATAGTTAAACAGAAGGCTTTGGCTCCTAAAGTCTGTATATTTGGACTATCCCCTGTGGCAATCTAATTTTAAATTAGGACAGGTTTTGTGAGATGGGCTTATAGTCAAGGAAGGTCAAGCACTACCAATGACTATTATCAGAATACAATCTCTCTCCTTTTTCTATCCATCCATTCTTTCCTTCCTCTATTCTGCCATGCTATCCTGCCTGTGGCTAGAGTTATGGCCAAAAAACTCCGATTTCCTGAACTAATATTTACTAATATGAAGGGGCAATTTTTAAGTATTAGATACAAGTGGTAAGTGAATGTACTAGGAGAAATATTACCAGTTCTGAAAGAAATGCGAATTTAAAATAACAGACGCCATTATATATTTATGAAGATTGCCAAAAAAGTTAAATAATCGTAACACTGAATTCTGGCAACAACACAAGTGAAACTACTTACATTGCAATATGCTTAACAAACTATCTCAAGAGCTATAAAAATATTCATATACTTTGACCCAATAATCTTGCTCCTGGGATTACCTCCTGATCAGCAACACAGAAACAGGAGAAAGGATTACATATACAAAGAAGAAAATTTAAATATTTAGCGTTAAGAAATGGTTACAAGAAGTGTGATAAATCAGTTTATTGGACTTTGGGATAGACATTAAAACTTTGAAAGTACACTTCTATCGTTGTTACTAAAAACAAAAAATGCAGAATAATGAACTGCCAGAAGAAAACCTAGTGATTTAAGGGTGTTCAGGCGTCCTCACTTCCGGACATCTAACCCCAGCCAGACACCCTAGGATAGATGCATTAAGAGAAGAAGTTGCAGAAATCATGGGAATTTTTTTCTCCATTGCCATGGCAACTAGTTTTCGGAATTAAAAGACAATGGGATTAAGGACAACCGGAGTGTCAGAAAAACAAACTTCCTTCTTGTGACAACAGCATCTATTTTAGTTCTTTTTCTGTGAAAGGGCACTGCGAGGAACTGGCCAAAATTAGGTAGAGAACAAAGATTTGCATAGAAAAACAATTTAAATAAAATAAGATTCAAAGACAGCCTCAGACCCCCCCCCAAAATAGCAGACTATGAGAGAAAAAAACATTTGTTTCCCCATTTTTCTCTTTTGGGGTGAGAAAAGTGCAAGTAGAAACTGAGGGGAATAATTCAAGAGCAGGGAAGCTGGGGCGGGAGGGCACGCGCAGGAGACTGGGCCATCCTGAGCAGGAGACGGAGGTCAGCAGCAGGGCAACAGCACTGCCCTCCTGCCTGCTGTTTCCCTCAAGAGCTTTTTCTTACCCTAAAACACCATGTGATTTGCTGCTTGAAAAATCATGTCTTTTCAGTTCTCAGACAAGCTTTGCTCTTTTATGGTAAATTCTGCAAGTAAACTTCCTAAAATTTACAGAAGTGTTCAACAAATGTAATCACAAAATCTGTTAAGAAGCCTTCTGATGTGGATTATTTCATTCCAGTAATTAAAAGTACACGTTTTGGGTTCTTTTCTTTTCTGTTTCACTGAATGCATTCCTTCCCTCAGAATTTTCAGTGCAAGAAATAAATCACAAATCAGCATGGACAATTATCTCTGAAGGTGTAGGGAAAACAACATCCTGCTTCCTTCCCTGTGATGGCTTTTACACTGTGAACATTTGGCATGCTCTTGCAAATTAAATCAAGGAGAAATTTTAGTTTAAAAGGTGATTCCTCACTTCAGCCTCTGGATCCTTTAACCATTTAGTCATTCTTTAGCAGAATTTGTCTTCATTCTTCTGCCAGGATCAGATACCATCCAGCCAGTGAACACCACTGAAAAAGGGAATGAATCCATGTACACATAATTTTGCTTGTGTTTTTAGTTTACCTTGGACACCAGAGGGAAGATCAGAGTGTGAAACCACTAGTAAGGAGTCCAGCTTACACTAAAACCTGCTAGAAGAACCACAGGGTTCCATAAAGACTCAAGGGTAATAGATAAGATATAAATGCTCTTGTTGGGTAAAAACAACATCCGGTGTATAAAATGTGTTATTGTGAAGCTTGTTAGGTGCTTCTCTCCTGTGCAGTTATCATACATCAGAATTCTTGGTGCAGTTATCATACATCAGAATTCCTATAACCAAATTTGTATATAATAACAAATTGAGGAATCTACATTTGTTGTTTACAATGGAAGATAAACTGGCACCAGGTGGACTAACTGGCAGAAATCTTTAGTACTTTCATCATAAATTATGCTTTGCTAAAAACTATAAACCTTTTTTTGAAAAAGCCATGTTCACATGTTTGGGCGTGCTGAGGACATGAGCTGGTGCTCATGCTGAATCTTGGATTGCTTTGGGTTCATGCAGTAGTTCCCCTTATCTGTCAGGTGAGCGGGGTGCTGGGAACCCTGGTGGATAACACCAAATCCTGTGCATATTCTCTATATATTATGTTTTTTCTGTGCATCCATACCTATGATAGAGCTTAATTAATAAATTAGGATCATTAAAGACAATAATGCAATAGAAAAGCTATAATAATATGCTATAACAAAACATTTTAAACTTATAAACTGTTTACTAATGGAATTTTTCCACTTAATATTTTCAGATCACAGTTGGTCACAGATATCTGGAACCATGTAAAGTAAAATCATGGATGGGGGAGGTTACTGAACTTGAATGCAGTGTTCACTCCTCAAAGTACGGTCTGTACACAGGCCTCATGCCCATCACCCAGGAGTTTATGAGAAATGGGAATCAGGTCCCAGTCCAGACTTCCTGAGTCAGCATCTCTGCAGGTGAGGTTGGGAGTTTAACAGGCCATCCAGTTTCTTATGTGTACAAATGCTTGAGAAGCACTAGCAAGCAAGGCGTTATTCACAAATTTGGAGCTCTGCTTTGCTAAACATTCTTAACTCTCTTGTAGTGCAACCTGTCACTCTCCTGGGGAGGCATATATCCACAGCTTTCTAAGAGGGCTCAGCTCTGCACATACAGCTACAGATCAGCCACCTCCTGCCTTAGTTTGGGAGGCAAATTCCCATGCAGCAGATGCAGAAAGAGACCTTAATTCTCTATCACTTATTTAGCCACCATTTGAACAAAACAGAAGGTATAAGCATGAGCCTGACCAGCATAGTTAATCATCAAGAAGTGAGTTGTGAAAGGTAGGCCATCCAGAAGAGTGCAGGGAAAGATGTCTCAGGTCTGTCACAAGAGGCCAAGACCAATGGACAATCTCAGACTTTATTACTGCCACTCAGGGGGCTTTGGACTCACCTCAACTTCTCTGAACCTCTATTTCTTCACTTAAAATCAGCAAGTTGAGCTCTATAACCTCAAATGTGTTTGTTGAGTCTCAAATTCTGTAACTGAGCTTTGGGTGAATTGCTTTCTGGATTTCTGGCTCTTCCCACAAGAGAGAATGGCAGCTGATATTCTATGATAAGGGTGTGGACCCCATAGGTACAGCTCATCCTACACTACCAAGAAAAATTATGATGTTCCACCAGGCATCATTAATTTACCTACAAATGGAAATAAAGTACTTCCTTGGCCTGTCCACTGGGTATATTGAGTGAAATCATTTGTCATCTGCCCGGTTGGGTTGGCATCCGTAGGCTAAAGAATTCATACTGCCCTCCACCCTTTCTACATTTCCATGATGTGAGAAACACAAAAGAACATCACAAAAAGTATTGTATGTATGTAGAAAAAGGTCCTCGGTAGGAAAATGAGCCAGTGACCTCGGAGGCTTCTGTCAGCCTCCCTTTCTACGATCACAAACACTTCAGTGGCTCTTTGACTTGATGCTTTAATTGCAACCTATGTTCGTACTTGCTTTTACATCTGCACGCATTGTAATTAAATAGATTGTAATTAACAGCAGGTGAAATTACCTTCACACAGTTTAAAAGAAAAAAACAGACTCTGATTGATCTTTGTAAGCTACCAGAGTGGTCCTAATTCCCAGGTGCTGTTATATTAAATAATACTGATAAATTTTAATATGGTGAGGAAATAACTGAAAATCCTCAGTTTGGTCTTTCAAGAAAAGGGTGTAGAAATGGTGGAGAACATTGCTGCTTTGACAGAAGATAGTTCATGTTTGTCTCAAGGAGGCCTAAGTCTGCACAGGATCCCAAAGACAGTTCATGAATATCTGTTGAGCTTTCTCGGTTCTTAGCATTTGCCCTGACATATGACTGACGACTGGGTAAAGAGGGCTACCTACCTCTCTGCACTAGTGAACAGTGGTTTTCTTTGAACATGGAGAAATGAAGAAATAGGTGTTATTTATTCTATCCTAAAATCAATGAAAACAGAATGTGGCAATCCCAGTGCACAGTCCTATAAGTATTGCTGTGGTTCAGAGTAGACGAAATGCCTGAGCCTTTAGGAAATGCCCCAAGCATGAGCAATGAGGGTGATAAATGGTCTGTGTTTGCCTGGAACTGCTCCCCTTTGAGCACTACATGAACCTCATTCTGGGAGTCCTGTGAGGGCAGGAAACATTGGTCAGTACTCAAGGCACAATGTAGTTGGCCAAAAACCTAAGCCTCCATGCAGCCCAAGTTTATCAAGTTGTTTCTCAGCTTTGCCACCTTCTGGTCTGGCCTTCTCACTGCTTCTCCAGCAGACATGGCCAGAATCTATTAGGGAGGCAAAGTACAGTAAGGGCAAGTGAAGTACACTCTCGCACTGCCGGGGTGCCAGGGCACCACGTGGTAGTCCTCTGGATGTGTGTAATATCTGATGTAAGGGAAAGCTTGTCCTCTTGTTGGAGAGCACACAGTGGCACTGAGGCCAAGGGATGTAGCACCACAGCGACAGTGCCCAGAAAGGTTGTGGCACCTCCACAGAGCACCAGTCCTCTAAGAGGCAGGGGTCCCAGCAGTCGGTCCCTGCCCAGCACAGACACAGAAGTAGCAGGTTCACAGAAGGTGAATGAAACACGACCCACAGACACCTGCCTGGCGGGACTGCAGACACCTGAAACTCTGCATTAATAATTTCATGCAACAACCACAAAAATGTCTATTTTAAAACAACTATTCTAAAGCATTTCTAATTATAAATACCATGCAATGCCTTATAAGTACAAAGATGTACTATCAGTTTTCAACCCAGTGTTATGAGAGCCTGATTTCAACCAGCTGCTTTGTTAATCCTTGGGTTATACAGTGCCTCAGGCTTTTTCATAGTTTTGACAATGTCTCCCCAAGGTTACTTTATGGTTATAAAATCAAACCTTAGAACATAGATCCCATAGGAGCCTCAAAGATCCAGTCCCACTGCCTTAAGGCACATTCTAAATCATTGTTATTTATATTTAACAAGTCATTATTTCATGAACAACTCAGGCCCTAAGAGGTTGAGGACATAATTTGCTTGAGGTCATCAAGCTAGTGTCTGTGGAAGACAGACTGAAATGTAAGTGTGGATAGTGGAGGTACTTGCTATTTTACACTGCTTTCCCTCATTAAATTCTGACTATTAGATACACACACACACACACACACACACACACACACAGTGTCTTACTGGAGCAGAGGATTCTACCATTCACTTAAGTTACTCAAGCCTGATCCTTCCATTTCACAGTGAAGAGTCATACCATAATTCTCACTGTGAATTCTTGTGTTCAGAATAGAAATATAATCTTATTGTCTATGCTTAGCTTTTATTTTAGAAATCTTCAACCATCTATTTTTAAAAATCACCATATCAGAGAGAGAAAGGATGAAAACATGAATAACAGAAGCATAATCCTAAACATGCCATCAAGCTCTAAACCATTAACTGCAGTCTTAGGAAATCAGATAACCCTTCTGATCTTGCATCTCTCTTCTGTAAATAACCAGCCCTAAGAAAGAGAGACAGGGCCCTGCTGGAGGAATCCAGGTGACTTACCCCTCCCTTGTGTCAGTGGGACCAGTCAACTGGGGAAACACCAGCCACACAGTAGGACACTGACTAGGGCACACACAATGGCCAGGTGAGACTAGCAGTATGGAAAAGTCCAAAATACCAGCCAAAAGGTAGTAAGTTATGTGAACCAGCATTGTGCTTAGGGACAAAGACACATGGAATAGAAGAAGATGGGTGGGGCTTCTCCTTTTTAAAATTTAATTTAATTTACTTTTATCTTGTATTATTTTTGTTTTTAATCTTACTTTCTTTTTCTTTTTTCTTAAACTTTTTTCTTCTTTTCCTCTTCTCTAAATGGCTGGGGAGAACTCCAACAACAGAAAACTAATCCCATCCCCCAAATTCAGAGACAAAGTTCAGATAATCTCTTGAATACACCTTCACTATTTCTTTTCTACACTCTTCTGTAAATTCCTAAACCTTGCATGATCGTACTTTGTCCTCCAGCCTTGCCTCTACATCCTTTACAATTATCTTTGTTTTATATGCTGTCCTCCCTAAATTTCCCCACCCACCATAGGGTAAAACCACTCTGCCAAGGGGAAACACTTTACATACAAATTCCTAATTTATGATTGATTCTTTTATATAACTACAGATTTTGTTCTGATTATCTAAAGTACAAAATCAATACTTATCACAGTTTGTCAGTTTCTAAACTGTGCTTGATACTATTGTTATTGCTAATTATACTACTTTAACTAGGATGAGATATATGTTGTAATCAATCGTTTTCCCTTCTGTAACAATACTCGGAAGCTCTGGAATAATAACCTCACCACAGCCCCAAACCAAAGAACTAGGGCCTGAGCCAAGCAGAAACCAACATCCCACTCTCAATTAACTGAGATGGTAGGATCTCATGACAGACACAAACCAAGAACTTCCTACACACAGAAGATATCTCAGAAGAACAGACTTTTCCTAGAGATGCCTTGATACTAGTGATATAGCTACCTACTAAAAAAATTCACGAGGATCAACACAGAAAACAAAATAAAAAATTTTTTTGAAATAGAATATGACAAGAAAAAGAAGCAAAATGAAATCTCAGATCTCTAGCCCACTCAGAACCAGCTCAAGAGACATCAACATAGAGGAAATTGGAAGACACACATCTACAATAGCAATTGAACTGAAGAAAAAAATCCATGAGGCTATAGAGGAAATCAGATCAGAAATAATCTCTCAAGTAAAAAAATAAGAAATGATAACCATAAAGAAGGAATTGCTCAGCACATCTAGAGAAGACATAGATAAAAAAAAAATAGAGCATAGGAAAATGATGGTATAGGGAAGAAATAGAATGCATGAAACAGATTCAAAGAGATACCCAGGAAATTAAAAATTCCACTGAAAGCTGACATAATGGCTTGAAAAAACTGAAGACAGGCTTTCAGACCTTGAAGAGAGGATCATGGTTGGTAATCATGAAAGGACTGATCTCTTAAAAATAACAAGTCTCCATGACTCATTGAGGTGGCTGACACTGATAGAACTAAGGACCGCTATACATGATTCCAAGGTAAATCCTGGGGAAACTTAACTGAACTTGATAAATAGCAAAAATTGATTAATACAGGTCTCATCTTAATTTGGTCTTGAACATCCAGCAGAAAAGTACAACCACAAGAGGTATAAAAATTGCCACCTACATTAGTAACTGATCACTGTTCTGTGATAATGAGCTGTATAGGATTAAATTACTATGTGCAAGGATTTAAAAACAATGAGAAGGTACCAGAAAATAATAATTCAACAGGTACAAGATGATACAAAGAAAAACAATATAAGACTGATACAAAAACAATGTAAGACTATCAGTGAAAAAGCAGGAGTCAACACAAATAGCACAAAGACTATTTACAGAAGTAATAGCAAAAAATTTCCCAAGCATGGGAAAAGAATCTTACATACAGATAAGTGAGGGATATAAAACACAAATAGTCATGACCAAAATAAATCTACACCTAACATAATAATCAAGATCCCAGAAACTGAGCACAGAAACAGAATATTTAAAGCTTTTAAAGAAAAGAAACAGATCATCTATAAAGAAAAGCCAATTAGAATAACAGTTGACTTCTCAACACAAACCCTCGTCAAGAAGAACTTGGAGTGAAGTATTCCAAGTCCTGAAAGAAAACAATTTCCAACCCAGACTGATATACCCTGCAAAGCTATCACTCAAATAAATTGAGAAACTAGATACTTCCACAATGTCTTGGTTACTTTTCTCTCATTGCCAAGAAAAAATACCCAATGCCCAAAATTAAAGAAAGAAAGGTTTATTTTTCTCAGTTTATGAAGGTTTCAGTACATACTCAGCTGGGTCCAAGGCAGAGGGCAACAGTTCATGGTGACAGGACATAGCAAAAGCTATAAAAGGAAAAAGGGAGGAGCAGCAGCAAGCAGCCTTTTTTCCCTCCCTTATACCATATGTAAACTACCCACCCCAGGACGGGTGTAGTGCTCACACCCATAATTCAACATTGGACCATGAATCAATCATAAACTCTAGAAGCCTGCCCCATGACTCCATGAAGCTTGACAGGGACATCCAGACACAAACCATGACACATGACAAAGAAGAACTGAAGAAATTCATGACCACCAAACCAACCTTACAAAGAATACTAAAAAGTATTCTAGAAAGAAATAAAAATGACCACAATTCCAAGAACAACAGAAAGAAATCACCAAGAAAGGGAAGTAACTAAACAGCATGGGAAAGTCAGAAACCAAAAGCAGGAAAGTAACATGACAAAGATGAGCCAATACATATTAGTTATCACTGTCAGTGCAAATAGCCTCACCTGACCAATCACAAAAAACAGTCTAGCTGGGAGAGTGGATCAAGAAACAAAATCCAACAATATGCTGAATACAAGAAACACACTTAACTCAAAAGGAAATTCATAAACTTAAAATCAAAGGAATGAAAACAATACTCCATGTGATAGGAATCCAAAAAAGAAAAAAGCCATTGTAGATATTCTGCGTGCAGACAATGTGAACTTCAAACTAAGAATGACCAAAAGAGATAAATGTCACTACATACTTGTTAGAGGAAAACTTTAAGAGGAATTCATAACAATCATAAATATATATGTACCAAATATGGGAGCACCCAACTATATAAGACAAATATTGATAAATATAAATAATCAAATAAGCAATAATACAATTGTAACAGGGAACTTTAATACCGCACTCCCACAAAGAGATCAACTAGACAAAAAATCAGCAAAGAAATAACAGAACTGAATCAACCTTGTGAACAAACGGACTTAGTAGATGTTTAGAGGGTGTTCCACCCAACAACATCAGAATACACATTCTCAGCTCCACGTGGGATGTTCTCTAAAATAGACCATGTACTAGCCCATAGAACATGCTTAAGTAAGTGCAAAAGAACTGAAATTATCCTATGAATATTACCTGACCATGTTGTAATGAAGTTGGAAATTAATGACAAAAGAAATTGCAAGAACTCCATAAAAACATGGAAAGAATGGCTATCATCAAGAAGTCAATCAGTAACAAATGCTGGAAGGGCTGTGGGGAAAAAAGAATACTTCTCCATTGTTGATGGGAGTGTGGACCAGTACAACCACTGTGGAAATCAGTGTGGAGGTTCCTCAAGAAACTAGGAGTAGAGGTCCCATTTGACCCAGCTCTTCCGCTTCTGGATATTTTTCCAGAAGAATTAAAAACATCATACGACAGTGATATATCTCCACCTATGTTTACAGCAGCAAAATTTATAATAGCTAACTATTATAAATATCATTTATACTATTATAAATAGTGAACATTTGGAAACAACAAATGCCCATCCACTGAGGAGTGGATAAAAAAGATGTGGTCTTTTTATACAGCGCAGTACTACTCAGCTATAAAGAAAGATAAACTTGAGAATTTTGTAGGTAAATGGGTGCAATTTGAGACCATACTCATAAGTGAAATGGATTAGACTCACATGTGTAAACACTGTATTGTCTCCTTAGTGTAAGAAACTAAAAGAGTAAATGAGATCCAAAATATACAATAGATATTTTGAAATGTAAAGAAACTGCTTAAAAGGAAAGAATAACTGGGATGGGGGAAATGAGAAAAGAGGAAGGGAATATATATATATATACACACACACATGCAAGATAGCTATGAGCATTATACTACTAATTTCTATTAGTCCATTGAAAATAAAAGTTTGTGTTTATATTATTTGATTAATTTTTCATGTCTATACCTTGTAATTTGAGTAACTACTTTGAAGATAAACAATTCATAATGTATTAACCATTGTTAATCTTCTATCATCTTGTTTTGAAATCTGTATCATTTTTATTGTTTTTTCTCTTTAAAATAAAAAGATTCTGTAAAATTATACAAAATTTATAATAGACAACTACACATTTGAGTGTCTTAATCATCTGTAAGCAAATTAAAATACTATGATACTTCCTCCTGAAAATTATGTCTTTTTTATGATCATTTTGTTTTTATTAACTTTTATTCATTCACCAATTGATGTCATCTAACAGCTGTTGAGAAAAAAAAAGATGAATCAGATAAAAAAGAGAGATATGGACTAAAAGTAAAGATACATGCTTGAGGAAAAATAAGAAAAGGAGGTAAAAAGAAGAGGGCAAGGGAGAGAGAAAGCAACTGTCCTGAAAATTAGGGAGCTCAGGTGGAACTTCAGTGCAAAGCCTGAAAAGTTCTTAGAAAGAAGAGAGATAACACAATTCCTTTAAGTCTAAAGTTGCCATGTGTTATGGTTGATACTTTGTGTCAACTTGGGGAGTCTAGAAGTTTGGCTAAGTGACTCAGCAGGAAGCCAGAATGCTTACTTTGTATACATCCTGAGCCTGTGGAAGAGGAGGGCATGGAAATTATGTGAGAGCTACACGCCCCTTAGGTGGGGGTAGCCTGTTTACAAAATAAGGCAGAAAAAGAAACTGCTTGCCTGCCATTCCTCCCTTTTGCTCTGGCTGCATTGCTGTTCGGCTGCCATTCCCCCCTTTGGTCTTGT
Organism: Chinchilla lanigera; assembly: GCF_000276665.1. NCBI lineage: Eukaryota > Metazoa > Chordata > Mammalia > Rodentia > Chinchillidae > Chinchilla > Chinchilla lanigera. The sequence continues at coordinate 34,664,054 of NW_004955408.1, forward strand.
TGGTTTGCTACCTTCTGCCTCGGAGCCAGCCAAGTATGGACTGAAACCTCCACAAACTGTGAGCTAAATAAACCTTTCCTTCCTTCATTTGGGGCATTGGGTATTTTGTCTCAGCAACAAGAGAAAAGTAACCAAGACACCATGTCTCAGGTGGGGAAGCTCAAGCCCAACACAAATAATATTTTCTCAAGAAGTAGTCCTTCTGCTTGACTAGAAAATTGCATTCAGGAAATTTGTTGCCATGGGAGATTTTGATCTGTAATATGTAAACTTCAAAAACCAAATAGTATTTATTTCTAGTTCAAAAAATAAAGGAAGGAGAAAGATGGGGAGGGAGAGAGGTTGAAATCTTAATTCCTAAATGGTCCCACACAACACTATTTCAGCTGTCAAGAGTGGGACAAAGAGAAAGCCCCGAAGAATACTGCAGATACTGACTGCTTTTGTGACTGAAGAGTCTCATTTTGGTGCAGAGTATGAGAGCCAGAAAGAGAAATATACCAAAGCAGAGCAAGGACCAGAGTCACAAGATTCATGAAGCCCAAATAAAACACTGTTCTTGGAGGAAAGACACAGAGAAGGAAATTTATAACTGAAATTTGTTTGACTCAGTCTTCTAATATCTTAGTAATGGATGAAGGTGGCATATACTCATTGAATAAAATATCAGTGAACAATATCTAAAACCTTAGGCTGTATAATGAAATTATTTATGTCTTAGAGTTTTAGAACAATCTTTTAGTGCCTTGGTATTTTTGTGAAGAAATTTCCATCAGCACTTCTCATAGGATATTTCCTACAAAACTTTCTAATGAGAGATATTCTCAATGATCATTCATAACATTTTGTACAAAATATATGATCAGGAAACATTCATTAATTTTATTCAATTTATCAGAAAGAAGATACAAGTATATAGTTACCAACCCCTTGAATGTAGAATGATGAGAATTAATGGCTTCTTCAAAGGCAATTGATGAGTCCATAATGCACCAGAATTGCTCCCCCATTAGCCTTTAAACCACTCTCAATAATTACATAATATTTGTAAACCCTAAAAAATATTTGAAAGAGTAATGTTAGAAGCATTAATGAGATTTCTTATGTTAGAGCTGGTACCCTAATCTCTCAAAGGGCTACATAATTTTTCCCTCACTCTTAGCTAATTACATTTTCCATTATATTCCTTTGAAAGATAGTTTTTCTGAAATAATCCCATCATTATTAAAAGCAACTCTATACACAAACATATAAGTCCTTAAAGTTATAAGATCAGTATTCTATATTCTTGAGAAATGCTCCCTTAGCCCAACAGTATATTTCTCTCATCATACAAAGCACCATTTGACTAAAACAAATATAGATGAAAACAAACCATAGATTCCCAGATGAATTCTTACATTTTATCTGGAATCAGCTTATGTAATGAAGATAAATGTTGACTTCTTTATTATGCTCATGTAGAACAAACAGGGAAAAGATTCTAAAAAGATATTATTCCATATATTCATAGTTAGCAGTTACTTCCAAGTTTAGCAACTACTTCTGTCAAGCACTTAACATTCTCTCTGACTTGAAGAGAACACAAGAAAAGGAAAAAATCATTTTTGAGACCAATATTATTACTTTAAAAACAGCTGAAAATGATTACTTCATATAGACAGTTGGAGTGAAAGGAGTAGAAAATGTGTATTTGAAATGCTTTTCACTTCTCATTATATATGATCTATTTCAATCAGCCTTGACTTTAAACCCTAACGCAGGTAAAGTGAGGTCTTTCCCTCCCTCTTTCTCCTCTCCTTTTCTCTCCTTGATCTAAAGCCCTGTCATATGGCCTCACATTGGGCTGTTGCCCAAGAAGTCTTTAGTCAATTGCATGTAATTATGCTACATCTTACTTTCAGTGCTAGAGCAGCTTCTCGTATCCTTGTAACACAATATGACTGAAGATTCCGGTTGAGTCCCTGTGAGCGGCTCCCCTCCCTTTCCCATGTTTTGCAATACCTGAGCACTTTGCTGAGTGGTGGTGATCTTTAACTATAATGTAAGACACTGAGCTAAATTAGTAATAGCAGCTTCCCTTGGGACCTGGTCAGCTCTTTGCCAAGGGACTGCATTGTTAAACTCATGACACTTCTAATTCAAGCATTAAAGATAAATAAATGATAGGTCTATCGACTGGCAGCTGGCATGTGTATCCTCCCTGGTAGGAAGAATTTCACTGTAAGACAAACTTTAAAAATATAAAACAAAGTTGCTTGGTGTCAAAGACAGTTTTCTGGAATTTCTTGTGTGCTGTTGCTTTGCCTGTGTAGTGGTCTCATGTTATTGTAAGAGGACTAGTGTACTGGAAACCCTCTTTAGTTAATTCCAAGCTCATACAGTTGGAACAGAACACTTGAGCACATCCGGATAGGTACTCATCATACTAAGCAAAGTAATCTCAGCATATTTAGAAGGATTTTGATTTGTAGCTGATGGAAGAGAAATTTCTCTTGAAGCCCTTAGATTTCTGTTTAAACCTAAGCAACAAATTAATAAGCTTAAATCTCCATACCTAACTGATTCAGAATCTCTAGTGGAAGAAAATGAGAATCTACATCTTTAACATGGCCCCAGGTGACTGTTTTTTGTGGACTCTGGGAATTATTTACTCATATAACACTGATCCATCATTGTTTTCATTCATGATAGTTCTTTCAAAGATCTAATATACGAAAAGAACATAAATTGAAAGGATGGTCATAGAGAACTTGTCAAAGTGTAAAAAGTAAATTTCTCTGGACTTGCCTTCCAATCTCTTGCTCCCATAAGCCCTTACGCAGTCCCATCCCTAAAGAGACTGCTTCTCTACAGTGGGGCCACCCAAATGCTGAGCATCCATGCATCCATGCAGAGCAGTCCAAGGATTAAACAGGGCCATGACAGATACCCGCTGTCATGATATTAGTGGTATAAATCACAGGCCTGTCCTTCATAGGATTAGGAATAGCACCTAGCTGATAAAATTAAGTGAAACGTTGTCTAAAAAGTCCTTAGCACTCAGGGATTGTACCTGCTCTTGTCATCATTGGTAATCTCCTCAACGTTTAGGTCAAAAGTACTTTCTCCAAAGGTTAATGGCCTGAACTCAGTTCTTCCGCTGCTATAGCCAGAAATGTTAACTCCTTTACCAAAGGAAGATTAATAATCTTGTCACAAATGAATGAAGCAGCAGGGGATAGCTCGCCCTCGGAGGACCCTCTGCAGTGATGTTACTCCTGGCTACTAGCTTCTCCTTTCTACTTGTTGCTGACTCATTCAGTGTCAGAGAGAGAAATCACACTAGGTGGATCTCCACAGCAGCCTTGTTTGCCTCTCAGAGGCTAATATAAATTCATGGTACCAAAAAATGGTTTGGGGGCTGTATCACATCCCCTTACTGTCTCTACCGTCATCTACAAAGCCCACGTACATCAACTCAGTAATAAGCAAGTCTAATGTTTATTTTCTCAAAACAAACTTATTTTCCCAAGACAGTTTTAAGACACCCTGCCTTCTCCAAATCTCTCCTCTTTAGACACTGCAGAACTTCCACTGCCTATAAGAAATCTGTGCTTTCTGTTGGTTGACTGTTAATTAATAGAGACGTTCACTAATATTAAAGTTTTTATCTGCTCATTCTTAGTCTTGTAATCTGTAAAACAGGAATTCACATGATCATTATATGTTCATCGATATAAGGTAAAGGAACCACAGACTAGGCTGTCAGCAGGATGCTGGGGACTCAGAGATGGTTAAGGTTAACTTATGTTAATACTATTTTGTTTTCTTACAGGGAAACTACTTCCCACAACTTTTACTTGGGGCTGATGACTCCAGCCTCAGGTAAGTGTAAAAATGGTGTGACAAATGTCACAGGTAGCATATAGCAGGACCTTATGAATAATAAATATTTATCTGTTTCTCAGAAGAATCTCTCTTACTACTATTTATACCATGAACTAGTTGGTGCTTTTAAATCCAGTAACAGAAGTAATTTTAACCACGACTATAACTGAAATTTCAATTCTCTATAAGCTTACCACAATTCTATATACCTGAGTATTTCAAGATTTGATCAAGAAAAAGCCAATAACTTCTAAAAAAAACCTGCCAAGTGAGCATCCACATAGATTAGCATTGACACCTCTTTACAAAGACTCCAGAGAAACACTCAGTGCTCTCAATGTCATTCTCTTTTATTAGTAGATGTTTGCGGTACATAATGAATACAATTGTCCATAGTTGGTAGATATACATGACAAATCTAATTCTTTTCAGGTCCCCATGCCCTCTCTTTCTTGCCCCTGCCTTCGTCTGCTTATCCCCTTCCCATTTGAAAAAGAACTGTCTCCTGGTGTCCTATTATCTGTCTTTGATTTTGCTCTTTATTTATACATGGGGTTTCTCATACACATAAACTTGCATGTCTGATTCACATCACTTAGCATTGTGGTCTCAAGGTGTATCCTCTTTCCTACAAATGAATCAAATTTTTCTTTCTCTTTTTAGAGAGTAGTCTCCATTGTGTGTAAATACCACATTTTCTTAATCCATTCATCTGATGATGAACATACAGGCTGTTTCCAAGCTTTACACATTATGATTGTGCAGCTATAAACATGAATATGCTTGTACTATGGTATCTTTAAATTCTTCAGGAAGATATGTAGTAGTGAAATAGTTGGCTCAAGTGGAATTTCTAGGTTTAGTTTTTTCAGGTATCTCTGATAATTTCCATAGTGGTTTACATTCCCCCAGCAATGCAGAAGTGCTTCTTTTCCCCTACAGCTTTCTCAGTGTTGTTTTAATTGCATTTCTCTAATGGTCAGAGATGTTTGAGCATTTTTTCAGGTATTTATTGGCCATTTATACTACTTCTTCTGAGAATTGTCTATTTACTTTTTGAGTCTTTTGGTCTGTTTTTGGTCTTTTATTTATAGAGGGTCTCATTTTTGAGTTCTTCATGTATTCTAGATCTTAGTCATCGGTCCAAAGGATAGCTGGCAAAAAGTTTCCCCTGTGCAGGTTTTCTTCACTCTATTGATTGTTTACTGTTTTGTGCAGAAGCTTTTAATTTGACATCATTCTATTTGTCCATTCTTGATGTTATTTCTGGTGTAGTTGGGGTTCTTTTGAGAAAGTCCTTCCCTAATCTTATGTCTTCAAGTGTTTTACCTATTTCTCTTCCAACAGATTAAGTGTTTCTACTTTAATATTTAGATCTTTGATCCATTTTGATTTTCATTTAGTACACAGTGAGAGATATGGTCTAGATTCAATCTTCTGCTTGTCTGTATCCAACTTTCCTAACACAATATGTGAAAGAGGCTGTCTTTCTTCCAAAATATGTTTTGAGGCCTTTGGTTAAAGGTCAGATGGCTGTGTGTGTCTAGGGTTGTTTCTGCATCCTCTGTTCTGTCCCACATCATCTCTACTCTATTCTGTTCACATGTCTGTCTTTTTTGCTAGCACCATGCTGTTTTTTTAATCACTATAGCTTTATGATATAACTTCAAATCCAGGATTGTGATGCCTCCTGCTTTGTTTTTGTTGTCCAGGTATTGGCTTTGCTACTGAGTCTCTTCTGGCTCCATATGAATTTTAAGATTGTTCTCTCTAGCTCTGCGAGGAATGCTGTTGATATTTTTATTGAGATTGCATTAAACCTACTTAACAGTTTTGGAAGAATGGCCATTTTAACAATATTCAGTCTGCCTGTTCAAGAACAGGGGATAGCTTTCCAATATTTGATGTCTTCTTCAATCTCCTTTTTCAGAGTACTATAGATTTCATTATACAGGCCTTTCACTTCCTCAGTTAGATTAAGTCCTAAGAATTTAAATTTTCTTGATGCTATTTAGAATGGTATTTTCTAACTACTTTTTTAGGGTTCATTATTGCTGTCTGATAATGCCATTGAATTGTGTGTGTTGATTTTGTATTCTGAATCTTAGCTCTAGAGTTTTTTGGAGGAATTTTTTGGGTCTTATATGTGAAGGATCATGTTATCTGAAAATAGCAGTAATTTGACTTCTTTTCCAATACATATCCCTTTTGTTTCCTTTTCTTGCCTTATTTCTCTGGCTAATGTTTGGAGTAGCGTGTTGAATGGAGTGGTGTTAGTAGGTATCCTTGTCTTATTTCTGAATTTATCAGGAAAGCTTTCAGGTCTTCCCTATTTTATACGGTCTTGGCAATAAGTCTGTCATGCATGATTGTTATCAAATTAAGATAAGGGAGGATTAAAAATAGCACAGTAGAGATAGCAGTAAAATACAGCCTCTCCAGGACCTGTGGACACCTAGAAAACAGCAACTTGGTGAAGAGAAAAAAGAAGTACATATCCAGGAATTGGGGGAGAGAGAGCTGACAGAAAAACTAGAAACTGTAGAGAAGCTGGAGAAATGGAGCACAATACAGAAAAAAGAGCAAAGCACTCTGGAAAGCTGTCCCTCATTCCTGGGTAAAGGGACCTATTTTCACTGACACAAAGTAAGCCACGAGTCAAACAATGAGTCTGACACAAAGTAAGCCAAAGGTCTACAGCACCAGGGATGAACAACAGACCAGGCTGGCAGTGCAGGCCCTGAAAGAAGCTCAGAACTATTATAAACTGAAGTTAAGTGCCCCATATATATTTATAATTTTTATTTCTTCCTCTTGAATTGTTCACTCAACTAGTATGTAGTGACCATCTTTGCTTCTTCTGAACAATTTTAGCTTGAATTTCAGTTTGTCTGAAAATAAAATTGCTACCTCTGCTTGCTTTCAAGGTCCTGTTATATGCAAGATTGTTTTCTATCCCTTGACTTTTAATCCATGAATTTCTTTTTGGACTAGATGAATATCTTGAACACATAGACCACTGAGTTTTTTTATTCACCGTATCAAGTGGTGTCTTTTCACTGAGGACTTACTACTGAAAGGCATTGACTTATTCCTGTCATTGTGCTGGTTTTTCAGTTGTTAACTTTTTCTTTTTCATTGAACTACTCACATTGCTTGATGAGTTCATTGCATCTGATGTTTTGACCTTGTTGGACTTCTTGTCTCTGTCTAGAATATTCTTGAGTATTTTTTGGAGCACTGTTTGTGTGTTCATGTATCTCAGAAGGGGTGTTTTTAGGTAATGAAATATCCTTATTTCTCCACCAATTTTGAAAGATAACTTTACAGGTTATATTAATTTGGAATTAGAAATTTTTTCTTCTGGGGTTTGAAATGCATCACTCAAAGCTCTTCTGGTCTTCAAAGTTGATGTTGAAAAGTTTGCTACAATGCTAATAGGCTTAATTTAAGAAGTGATTTTTTTTATTCTTTTATCTGACAGCTTTTAAGATTCTGTCTTTTTGTCGGACAGCTGAGATTTTGACTATTCCGTGTCAATGTTATCTTTTTTCATCATAGTTATTTAACATTCTTCAAGCCTTGCTGGCCTGTCTACTGGGCTCATTCCCCATACTTGAAAAGTTTTCTGCTATGATTTCTATAAACAGATTTTTATTTATGTGTGTTGTTTCTAATTTCTAAATCAAATTATTCTTAGATTAGTCTTCACATCATCTATTAGCTGTTAGGTGTATTTTTCTTGCTTTCTTATTGTGTTTTTAAATATTTCTTTCAGTAAATCATGTTTTTCCATTTTGGTCTCAATTTCTGAAACTTTATGTTCACACTGGTCATTTCTGCTGCTTTTGAATTCTAGAGAATTCTTTGTCTCCAGGATTTCTCCTTGGAACCTTTCCATGGAGTCTATTTCTTCGATAAATACATCACTCAAGTTTTGGTTAGGGTTAGGGTGAGGGTTAGGGTTAGAGGGTCCCAAAATTTTGGTAAGCATTTCCAGTTTTTTATTTGTTTCTCCCATAACTACACCGTCAGTTAACACTCGCCAAGTTTCTTTATTTCCTCTTTAATTATTTTTCACAGCTTTGCTGTCTAGTGTTTGCTTCTCTGCATCAGTGTCCCTTAGGATCATTGGCAGTGATTTTATGTTCTTATTTTCGAGTGTGTGTGCATGTGCACACATTCATGTGCAATGAGGGTTGAGGCCAACAGACTGGAAAGAGTTTATTCATATGAGGATCTCTCTAGTTAGGTCTGTTTTCCGGTGGTGTGTTCTTGGCTTTATTTGTCCAGAGGTACAGTTTTGTTTGCCACTTCAACCTATTCGGTTTAACTGAGTTGGGCCCTGTCACTACCTTGTAAGGAGAAAATTTCTACTGGTTATAACAGTGTCAACAGATCCAAGCAAAATCAGCCATAAATATTAAAACTTGCTTGATTCTTTCACCCTTTTATCAGTACTCTTTACCAACTGCATCATACTGCTTTCAGTGGTTTGTCTGGGAAAGGGGAGGAGATATAGAACAGAAGGAGATACAACAGTGTGAAGAGAGGAGGCAAGAGAAATTTTCAATAGATAAAAAAAGAGATGGAAAGTTGTATTCTATTGGAATTATTTTCATAGCTGGTGTCAAAGGCTAGTGTTGAGGGTGTTTGCAAGAGTATTTTTGTAGGAAAGAGGTCATATCAAGACGGGTAGATATGTACTTAGAGTTTAAAGGAGGCTATGAGATTGTTGGTACCTGTTAATTTACATTTAGGTAATTTTATTTAGATCCTCTTCACCTAGTTTTGTTGAGGGTTAACCTGACATGCCCTTGAAAGAAAATGTTTAGTTTACAACACCATTTAATTTTTATTCTTTAGTGCAACTACATAGGACCCTGTCACATTTATGTTATTAGATATATAGAAAAGATGAGGGGAAAGACAGGAGAAGAAAGAAGAGAGAGAGAAGAGAGTCAAAAAATAGAACTGAAAAAACACTAAAAGAGGAATCAGGTCAAAGGGTAAAACCTGGAAAATTAATAAATAAAATTAATAAATAAAATTATTATACTTTAAGTTTAAAGTATAAACCAATAAAAAAAACCAAATTGAGAAAAAAGAAGAAAAACTCAATCAAGAAGACCCAGTCCAACAAAGAAGCAAGGATATAATAACTACAACCACCAAAATAACAATAGCAATAAGAGTAAAAATCTCTGTACTGTTGTTATAGCATAACCCAGAGCTTCTACCCTGATCCCTCTGCACTGCCATCCCTGTCTGATCTTGAGCAGCCAAACAGTTACCCCTCTTGGACCAGCTGACTACCCAAAGCCTTAAGCAAATTCGTGTTGCTCTGTCCAAACACACATCCTGGTTACAGGCTGTGCTCTGGGACAATCCCCTGCAGGCCTCATGGATCAATTGCTTTAATATACTTGGGGAAGGGGGTAAATATCAAGGATGAGTCCATGTCTTTTCTGAGGCTTTTCTTTCTGAATATATGGTCAGAAATCTACCTGCCCAGGCTCCATTTACCATTTCTCTATCTCAGCAGCACCCACAGGATTTAGTGCTGCTCCCAGGCTTCACTGAGAGGCCCTCTTGGCCAGGAAAGGGCAGTGGACAGGACCTAATGCCATTTCAGGCCTGTCCAGTTTTTAGAAAAACAGTAGAAGAGCATCCACGCTATTCTGGCTCGGCTGAGTTGCTCTCTGTCTTAGGTGCCAGTGACTTCCCTCTTAGAGTTCACCCCTGCTGGAGTCTGCTCTGCACGTTTGTCATGGAGCCAGTTTTTCCTGTGCTCTGCAGTTCACAGCTAGGAGTTTCTCAGGATTCTTCTCTCACCACGAGCGGGAACTCACTAGCAATTGTGAGTAGGGTCCTGAATTGTCCGTGTACAGCACTCCTGTTGTGTATCAGAGCAATGGGAGACATTTTGTCCTGGATGGGCGAGGCTTCTCTTTCCCTAGAGCCCCACCATCCCTGGCAGTGGCACACTAGTTTATATAAGACTCAAGTGTATTCCACCAGTCATCAGTACTGGAGCATTATTTTTTGGAATAGTATGGGAGTACACGCGTTTGTGGAAATCTGCTCCCTCCTCCTTTGTTTTTGGCTTCTCTAAATGCCCAGGTAGTAGTCCCTCCCTGTGCGTACATGCCCTGCACCAACTGAGCAAATGCTCCAACAGCTGCTGGTCCCGTGGTTCGAGTCTGTGCTTTGCTCGCACAGCCATGGTTCCCAGCTGAAATGAGTGGAGAGAGCCAGGTATTTCATATCTACTTCCTGAGGGCAGAGCGCATGACCCGGGATCCCGCCACCATTACAGATTGAGTCTCTGCCCTCCCTACACCCACAGCAGACAGGAGGTCCTCACTCAGAAGCCCCAGGGACTTCTCTGGCTGGGAGAGGCGTGTGTAGCCCCTCCCTGCATGAGCCCTGCACCTAGTGAGCGAGTGCTCCCAGAGCTGCTGGTCCTGCAGTTCGAGTCTGTGCTTTACTTTTGCCGAGAAACCCTAGGGGGTTGAAGGCATGGGCAGTCTGTGACTGCTACCCATCTGGGCTGAATCTGGTTCCTGTATGAGTCCTGAACTGAGTGGAGACATAGATTTAGGTGATTCACAAACTGTAAACCCTGCAGTTTGTGTCTGGGTTTTGCCTGTACCCTGAACTACCTGGGGACATAGGTCCACTGGACCGGGATTGTCACACCAGTGCAACCCGAGTTTGGGCCGTGCCATTGCCCTGAACTACAAGGGGATGCTGGATCAGACGGTTGGCCATCAGCTGACACCAATGCCTGCATCTGAGACCATGGATAACTAGATACAAATCAACAACTGCCACAAAACCCAAGACTAAGTAGCACTTCTCAGAGGTCACTCAGGGGAAAACCTGACCAACACAAAAACTAGGGATACTAGTGGCCTTTGCTGTGCAGCTGCTGAAGAGGGAAACTGAGGTTTCTCCATCTGGTAGCAAACATGACAAAATGAAAGACTAAAACACAATCCCAGAACTCCACCCCACTTAGAACAACTCCAGGAGACATCGACATAGGAGAACTTGGTAAACACATGCCTGAAATAGCTGAAATAATTGCAATGGAAGTAAAGAAACAACTCCATAAGGCCGTAGAAGAGATGAGATCAGAAATAATCTCTCATGCAAAAAATGAAATGACAATAATAATGAAGGAAATGCTCAAAAAGTCTGAAGAAGAAACATATAAGAAAATAGAAGAACAAAGGAAAGGGACAGAAGCATTCAATGAAAAATATAGAAAGCACTTAGAGTGCAAGAACCAGATTCAAAGAGACTTCCAGGAAAACAAAGCTGCCATTGAAAGCTACCAAAACCGCTTGAATGAAGCTGAAGATATAATCTCAGACTTTGAAGACAGCATGGCAGCTAGTGACTGTGAAAGAAAGGATCTTGTAAAATCAACAAGGATCCAGGAAAAGTCAATTCAACAGCTGCAAGATGAGGCAAAGAGGAATAATGTATGACTTATAGGAGTCAATGAAACAGCAGGAGGCAACACAACTGATACAAAAAAAATTTGCCAAAATAATAGCAGAAAATTTCCCAAGCATGGAAACAGACCCTGATATACAGGTAAATGAGGCATATACAACACCAATCACCCACAACCAAAATAAAACTACACCCAGACATATAATAGTCAAGTTCCCAGATCTCCCTCAAAAGAACAGAATATTAAAAGCTGCTAGAGAAAAAAAACAGATTACCTATAGAGGAAAAACCATCACAATCATGGCAGACTTCTCAGCACAAGCCATCCAATCAAGAAGAGCTTGGAGCAAAGTATTACAGGTCCTGAGACAGAACAGCTTCCAACCAAGACTGATGTACCCTGCAAACTATCTCTCAAATTCAATGCAGAAATAAAATATTTTCAGATAAAATATAATTGAAGAACTTCATGAGTGCAAAGCCAGCATTACAAAGAATACTAAAAGATATTCTAGACAGAGAAAAATCTGACTGCAATTTCAAGAACAACAGTAGAAATGAAACATCAAGAAGAGCAAGCAAGTAAATGGTAGAAAAAGTAAGACACCAATGCAAGTAAATAACATGAAAAAGATAAATCAATACATATCTGTTATAACTATAAATGTAAATGACCTCAATTTTTCAGTCAACAGAAACAGACTGGCAGTGTGGATTAAAAAACAAAATCCAACGATATGCTGTATACAGGAAACACATTTCACTCAAAAGGAAATTCATAGACTAAAAGTTAAAGGATGGAAAACAATCCTCAATGCAAAAGGA
>NW_004955408.1:34677164-34678455 GCF_000276665.1 Chinchilla lanigera
CTTATCAAGAAAAGGAAGGAAAGAACTCAGATTCATGTAATAAGGAATGAAAAGGATGAAATTACTACAGATTCCACAGAAATTCAGAACACCATTAATACCTACTTTGAAAATCTTTACTCCCATGGGAGAGAAAACTCAGAAGAAATGGATAGATTCCTAGATATGTATGAATTACCAAGGTTAAGTCAAGAAGATATCAAATTCCTGAACAACCCAATATCAATTAATGTGATTGCATGTGTGATTAAAAACCTACCAACAAAGAAAAGCCCAGGCCCTGATGGATTCACAGAAGAATTTTACAAGAAATTCAGAGAAGATTTAATACCAACACTCCTAAAACTATTGAATGAAACTGAAAAGGAAGCAATTCTCCCTAATTCATTTCTGGAGGCAAGCATCATACTGATACCAAAACCAGAGAAAGACCCAACCAAGAAAGAGAACTACAGATCAATCTCCCTAATGAATATAGATGCAAAGATACTCAGTGAGATACTAACAAATAGAATGCCCCAAATTATCAAGAAAATCATACATCATGACCAAGTCAGATTCATTCCAGGAATGCAGGGTTGGTTCAATATTTGCAAATCTATAAATGTGATATGATATATCAATGGAGCCAAAGACAAAAACCACATGATCATCTCCATAGATACAGAAAAAGCTTTCGACAAGGTCCAACATGCATTTATGATAAAAACTCTATAGAAAATAGGAATAGATGGTCTTTACCTTAACCTGATCAAAGCCATCTATGACAATCCAACAGCCAACATCATTCTCAATGGACAAAAACTGAAAATTTTCACTTTAAAATCAGGAACAAGACAAGGATGTCTGCTGTCACCATTCCTCTTCAACATAGTTCTAGAACCATTAGCCAGAGCAATTAGACAAGAGAGAAAAATAAAAGGAATAAGGGTAGGAGAGGAAGGAGTAAATTATCACTATTTGCAGATGACATGATACTTTACAGGGAGGACCCCAAAAATTCCACAAGAAGACTCCTTGAATTAATCAACAAATTCAGCAGTGTAGCTGGATACAAAGTCAACACCCAAAAATTAATAGCATTCCAATACAAAAACAACAAACAGACTGAAAGAGAAATTAAGGAAACCATACCTTTCAAAATAACATCCAAGAAATTGAAATATTTAGGAATCCATCTAACAAAAGAAGTGAAAGATCTCTTCAATGAAAACTACAGTACTCTGAAAAAAGAGATCAAATATTTCAGTAAATGGAAAAATATTCCTTGCTCATGGATAGGAAAAACCAA
>NW_004955408.1:34679759-34719892 GCF_000276665.1 Chinchilla lanigera
GCATTGTCTCACTAGTGTGAAACCGGAAAGAGTTAATTTAAACTAGGAGGTATGATAAATAGTGTGAAATGATAGGAAAACACTCAAGAGTAAAGGGCAACTGGGATGTGGGAAAAGAAAAGGAAAGAAGGAGAAATTTTGTATGTATGTATACACAGGATAATTAACATAGTTGTTCTACTGCCTTCTATTTCTTTGCTGAAACTGTCAATGAGTCCTTGATTGATCAGTATTGCATGTCTCTGTTTTCATGAGAAACCACTTTAAAGATATCAATATGTAATACAACAAGCATTGTTAACTTCCTACCACTTTGTTTGTAACTCTGTATTATCTGTACTGTTCTTTAGCTATTTTGTAAAAGGTTGTCTGTCTGTTAATGTTTTCCTCCTTTTATTTTTAAAATAAAAAAGATAAAATAAAAATAAATGCCCATGTAGTATACGTCTCACTTTCCTGTGGCTGGTGAGAGGGGTAGAGTGATACGAATCTATTCACTCAGTCAAACCATCACTGAAGGATTGAATCTCTACCTCAGTCAATCTTTTCACAAGATGGTGTGTCTGCTGGGGTTGGAGTGGGAGGTTGAGTCCGTGGTCCAGTTTCCCTTCACTCATCCTCTGTACACTGGATTTTAGTCCAGCTGGATTTTCATTTAACCTCCCATATCGGACATTATCTTTCATCCCTGCCTCAAAGTATCTGCTTTTCTCCAGCATTCATGCACAGACACTCACCTTCCCTATTTCTCTCTAGGAAGCCACCTTCTCTTCTTGTTTTCATTTTCTTCCTGCTGCATTCTTCTAAGGCATGGTTCATTGAAGTGGCTTAGGGCCTCTATCTAGAGCAATCACAGTCTTGGTATGATGGCTAGAATATAGGTAAAGAAAAGAGAAATCAGTTTATTTCTCCTCTTTGCAGAGTTGTAAAGATTTAATAGACAGACAGCTCCGCTTCCTTGAGCTGTGTGACAATAAGGTAGTTGCTGTTAAACTCCACATTTGAGAGATCATCAAGTGAGGGTTAGAAAATGAAGTTGTTTATTTCATGTAACACAGCGAGATGTGGGCAAAGCTATAAGTCCCGAGCTTGCCACCTTCAGAAGAGATACTGTGCCTCCTTTCTTTGCCCAGAGCCAAGACTTCATGTGTAGGACAGGCTAGAAAACTCTCCAAAATCAGGTAACTCAAGGCAGCCTCATTTTCTGTTTTTTGTTTTGTTTTATGTATAATTGTAGGCTTCTGTTTCCTCCATTCTCTCAGAAAGAATCTACAACATTGCTCAGAAGGTAAAGACAGAAATGGCTAAGATTAACAAAAGTCAGAGAAATTAATTTCAAAAGATGATGTGGTATTATTTTAATTAAGTATTTTCCTTGGAGTTTATGAGCACAGTCTTGGTCTGGGAATAATCTTGGATAATTAAAACTCCCTTGCTTCTGTTTCTTCTTATTTTATGTATCAGCTATGTATGCTATTATTTGACAAAAGAATGGCATGAGGAAGGAGCCAGCTGTGTGTACGTCCGCAGCCTGACAGCTGGAATCATGGAGGCCCCACTTAAGACAGAGTGTCAGGTGTGTGACTGAGAATGGGTCCTTGCTTCTTTGATGTAATTCCAAAAGCAGAGGTGTTCCACTGGAGAGTGAGGTGGAAACCCGGCTGGCTTTGACTAGCAACAAAATCAGATGAATAACTGAAGACCTTGGCAGAAGGCAGTGTACAAAGAGTCCGTCAGCACAGCATGGCAGTGCACCCCATAGAAGCTTGGCCACTTGAAAGAAAGACAAGCTCATTTAGCTAGTACACATGATTCTGGCAACCATCCAGGGGAGAAAGAGTGTCATTAAGCTGAAATGTGAAACAAATATCCACTCTGCTCTCTAAATCACATTCAGGAAAGACACGGTGATCTTTCTTGCTAGAAAGAAGAAAAGAAATGGAGGCACACAAAAAGTAGGATACTTGTCCCAAGGCCACATAGCTGTGTCAGGAAGACAAGAGGAATTCAGGTGTCTGTGGTCCTCAGAATACTGGACTATTGGAAAGATAACAAGGCAAATTTGTCACCGGTTTCTTTCCTGGAGTTAAAAATAGAAAATTCTAAGTATGTCATAACTCCATTCTAGTAGTATAAACACCAAACATCAACTCTATCATTATCGTTTAAAGAAAAACTTAAATATTAAATGTAAACATTTAAAATCTCTATATGGATTTTCATGTACATGATTTATTTAAAGGTATATAATGTAGTTGTTACCTAATAATATAATATCGTATTTATTTTGTGTTCAGATCCTTCAGGAGCCATCTGTCTACCATGTGAGTATATTTAACAAGTGACATTCATAAGCTATTTATTATGTGTCATTAGTATATGCCACATACTGTAATGGATACCAATTTGCTCTCAGAAATTAAATTACTTGCCATTTAAATTCTCTGTAAATTTTATGACACAAACATCTACAAGTCATGATTCCTGAAGAGCCCCAAATGGCCAGTCATGGTCCCTGAAGAGCAATGGCGATGGGCTCTGACATGAAACAGAATGTACAGTCACAGCCACCAGAGACAGAAGAACCTCAGATGGTCCTTAAAGGATGCTGACGAGCCTCGAGTTTTGAGTTCCAGCAACTGGGAGCCATCATACTTTCAATGGAAGTTGACAATGACCTCAACTAATAGAACACAGGAGAATTTCCACATTTTTACAGTTCTCAAGGAGCTGCTTTAGTTCCAAAGGAAAGCACATGTCCTGCCTTTGGCTTGTTTTCAATGTACTGGCTATAATGGTGGTTCTTGGAAGTGCTCAGAAATTGAACAAAATTATTCCAGACAATTCTAAATTACACATCAAAAGACTCCCTTCTTCTTAGGGATGAAGTCTACTCCCAGGCAGCATAAGGTTTAAATTTGGCTGAAAGATTTTAGGAATAGGAAGGTACATGGTAGTCTCCAGGGTTAGGAACAGGAAGAAGTGGGAAGCTACTGATTTTTTAAATTTAATTACATTGATTGCTACAATTTAGGTATATACAATGATCATGTTTATCATATGGAATTTGTACCTATATATGATATACTTTGATCTGTCTTTTTCTTTCTCTCCCACTCTTCTCCCCTCCCTCCAACTCTTCTTCTCCTCTTTATTTATAGAGCTTTGTTTTAATTTTATCCTTCTTTTCTCATTTTTCTTTTTCCTTCCTTCCTTCCTCCCTTCCCTCTCCCTAGTTCCCCTTCCCTTTTGAACAATTTCAGCATACCTATTGTGTAAGTTGGTACTTATTTACACTTCCAGTTTCTCACACCAGAAAGACAATGCCATATTGACATATATGTATCCGATTTATTTCAGACACATATGTGTATGTATGCTCTCAAGATGCATCCATTTTCCTAGAAATGGCTCAAGTTTATCCTTCTTTATGGCTGAGTAGTACTCTATTGTTGGGGAAAAACTGTGCAGTTGATGGCCATTTCGATTATTTCCAATATTTAGCTATTACAAAGTGTGCTGCTATAAACATAGGTGTGCACATATTACCATCATATGATGCTTTTAATTCTTTCAGGAAGATACCAACAGGAGGAATAGCTGAGTCAAACAGAAATTTTAGTTCTAGTTTTTTGAGGAATTGCCACTCTGATTTCTACAGTGATTGCACCAGTCTACACTCCCATGAACAGAAGAGTGTTTTTTTCTGCACAGCCCCTCCAGCATTTGTTATTGGTTGATTTCTTGATGACAGCCATTCTTTCTGGAATGATATGGAATCTCAGTGTTGTTTTAATTTGCATTTGTAGAATGACCAGTGATGTTGAACATTTTTTCATATATTTATTTGCCATTTGTATTTCTTCTTCTGAGAAGTGTGTATCCATCTCAGATGCCCATTTTTGGATTGGACTATTGTTTAATGGAAATAGAGTTTCAGTTTCTGAGAGCAAAATGTTCTAGAGATTGGTTGCATAATAGTATGAAGTATCCTTAACATACTGAACTGGACATTTAAAAACAAATACATGATAAATTTATCTTCTGTGTATTACACCACAATTTAAAGCTTTTTTTTAAATAGCTAAATGTAAAGTCTTGATTCTGGGTGAAGGTCAGGAATTACACTTAAATGGTTGTTTAACTCTTTTACGTAAAATGTTTAGCAATTTTCCATTTGGCAAATGTTCAGAGTATTTTCTAGAAATTTATCCTAAGCAAATGATATATTTGTTACACCACCTTGAGCAGTGATACTATTGAGTATATTATACTAAAATAACATAAGATCTAGTTTTTCATTTGTTTTTTCTGGGTCTTCTTTCTAAACACTTTTATGCTAATCAAATCTTTCTTCTTTTCATCATTCTGATGTCCTCCAGAGGAAATCACCTGGCTTATGGAATTACCTCACAATGCTTTATTTTGCTGGACTGCATCTCCTTTGACAATGCAGCTCTACATTCAAATTCTCATCCTTAATCTCATAACTTCTCTGTGTTAAGAAGATAGAAAGAATGTTGTTTCAAGAACTTTCTACATACCAGTTCATTCTCCTACAAAACCTATGAGACAGATGTTATCACCCGTATATTACTATAGGAGATTAATGGAAAGGCACACTGGGTCTGTCAGCTTTCTATACTGTGACAAACATCTGAGGTAATCACCTTTATTAGAGAAGATTTATTTTAGCTCAGACTTTTATATGTTAATGTCAATGATAAGTTGACCCTATTTCCTTGTAGGGGGAACATGAGTAGAGCAAAACTATTTGCCTCATAGATGAAAAGCAAGAGTGGGAGGGGAAGAGACAGGGTCCCACAATCCCCTTCGAGGACAAACCACCCTGTGACCTAAAGACTTGCAGCTAGACCCCACCTCTCAAAGTTTCCACCACCTCTCAACAGCACCAGGCTGGGACCAAACCTTTAATCCATGGCCGTTTGGAAGGTAATCAAGATCCAAAATAAAGCCCTGGGGTTAAGAAACTTGCTAAACTCTTAATGTGAAAAAATATGTGGATCCAGAATTCCAGATCAGGAGGTCTGATTCCCACACATCCTAAGCCTGTTATACTATACTATGAGGGATGAAAGCCAAGGGAAACCATGTAAACAGAATGTCAGAGGCCTAGAAATTATGCTAGTTCAAACTTCACAGAAAAACAAAGCAGACAAAATAAGAAATGATCTTAATTTCTACTACTGCTTAAAAGTGAAAAATAATGATGACCTCTTAGGAACAGGAATGCCATGACTGCCATTTCCTGTATTCCCTTGTGCTTACAACAGCAGTGCTGATATGATGATAATTTATTTGCAAAAAGTATTTTATTCCATACATGCATTTTGTGTGAGCTAAACTAATAGTATAAACCATAAGTGCATATGCTCACATGCATCTAAGTAACCATATTCCATTAGACAACAAAAGCAAGAAAATAATCAATAACATTATTGTAAACCCTCTCCCACACCTCTGCCATGTAGTTGAATTTCTACTCATCTCTTTTAGTACCTCATGATCATATGACATCTGGTTAAGTGACATATGGACATGGTAAGTATTCTACTGCCAATCTGGACAACAGAAAAGAAAAACAAAATAAAACAAAACAAAAAAAGCTAATTTTCTTATAATATACAAAGTAAGACAGATATCATTAAAAAGTAATTTAAATCAACACAAAAATCAAAGCATACATAAATGCTGAAGAATATATAATTGGTGCCTATTAAAATGGAGAACTGAGTTTGAAAGTTAGAAAAAGTTTAGGAGCAAGAAGGAGGGAGATGCTGGAAATCAGAGTATGGCAGTATAGCTGATGTATACATATTTGGCAGTCTTGGTAAGCAAGTGTTCTGCCTTCCAATGACAACACAGGAGCCAGGAGATGAGGTGAAAGTTTGCTTGAGACTCCTATAAAAAGCCCATGTGTGTAAGAACTATACACTCAGTGAAAGAATACAATTGAAAAAAAAAATTTTTAAAGATCTGCCTGTTGGAATATAGAGATGACCAGGAAATTTGTCTTAGTCTGAGATCCAGAGAGGAATCATTTTACCCTGAGCACTAATAACCCCATGTCTGCCTTTGCATAGGCTTAGAATTTCAAAATTGGCACCAATAAAATGGTTTAGGTAAAAAGGGGGCAACATATTAAAGTGTTCACAGACTAGAAACTTGTCACAATGTTAGTTACAAGTAAATCCAAGTTAGCTCCACAGAGAAATGTCATCAGTGCAAGTTCAAAAAATTCCCCCAAATAAGGCATTAAATAATAACAACAATAATAAAAGATTCTCAATAATAAGAACACGGGTTAAAAACTCAAAAACACATAACTACTCAATCTGTGATGAGTGAGAATCAGTAGAAACAACTGCAGGCTGGAGTTAATTCACATCACTGCCTCCCTATTGCTGGCAGAAGCGCTCCCAGGATGTGGGGCTGCCTTAGCACTGTGGAGATGACCAGGTTGCAGAACCTAGACCCAACTTCAAAAGATCAAAGCATTTCCAAGAATATAACTGAGTCCCAGAACAAAGCTCAAGATAGTTGATAGGTATATATAAATATACAGGGCTCAAAAAAGTAATATTTACATTGTTGAGCACCAAATTTAACAATTGGATATGTGGGGGACGAAAAAATATGAACCACAAAAGAAAGGGAAAAATCACTCCCACAAACTCAGAGACCAGATGCAGCTAATCCCTTGAATAGTCCTTTATTTCTTCTTTTCTATCCCTTTCTCTGGTTTCCCAAACCTTGCATTAACATCCTTTGTCACCTAGCCTTGCTTCTACTTCCTTTACCATTATCTTTGCTTTATACAGTATACGCCCTAAACTTCCCCACCATAGGATGAAACCACTCTACCAAGGGGGAGCATTTTGCATACAAACTCCTAATTTATGATTGATCCTATTACATAAATATAGGCATTGCTCCTATGCTCTAAAGTACAAAATCAATAGTTACCACAGTTTGTCAGTTTCTAAACTGTGCTTGATGCTATTGTAATTGTTAATTGTACTACTTTAGTTAGGATGTCATATAAGTTGTTATCAGTTGTACTCCCTTCTGTGACAATACTGTGAAGCTCTGGAGTATTAAGCTCACCATAGACCTACAACAAAGACTGGGGAATGAGCCAAGCAGATACAAACATACCACTCTCAATCAATTGGGAAGGGGCTGGGGATATAACTCAGTGGCATAAGCACCTGCCTGGCAAGTGCAAGGTCCTGAGTTCGATTTCTGGTACCAAAGAAAAAATAGATGAAATGGGAAGGCAGGATTTTGGGGTAGACACAAATCAAGAATCTCCTACATACAGAACACATCCCTAAGAAACAGTATTTTACTAGAGAGTCCTTGATGCTAGTGATGTAGCTACCTACAAAAACACACAAGGATCATCACAGAAAACAATATTTAAAAAATTGAAATAGAAAAGGACAAGAAAGAAAAACAAAATGAAATCTTAGACCTCCAGCCCACTCAAAACAAGTCCAAGGGACATAAACATGGAAGAAATTAGAAAACACACACCTGAAACTTATGAAATGATAGCAACTGAAGTAAAGAAATAAATCCATGAGGCTATAAATGAAATCTGATCAGAAATAATCCCTCAAATAAAAAAAGAAATGATAACCAAAAGGAAGGAATTGCCCAGCATATCTAGAGAAGACATTAATGAAAAAAAAAAAAAAAAAAAAAACAGAGGAGCACAGAAAAATGATGGAAATCTTGAATGAATAATGTAGGGAAGAAATAGAATGCTTGAACAGATTCAAAGAGATATCCAGGAAATGAAAACTTTCATTAAAAGCTGTATGAACGAAACTGAAGATGGACTTCAAGACCTTGAAGACAGGGTTGTGTCTAGTGATCACTCCATAAACACATGCAAATGAAATAACACCCTCCTGAACAACCAATGGGTCACAGATGAAATTAAAGAAACTAAGCAATATCTAAAATTTTTTAAAAATGCAAATATAACTTACCAGAACTTGTGGAATGCAATGAAAGCAGTCTTAAGAGGGAAATTTAGTGAATTCTCACATCAAGAAAATAGAGCAAGCACAAATAAACAACCTAATGCTGCACCTGAAGATTTTAGAAAAAGGAGGGCAAGTCAAGCACAAAGCCAATCAAAGCAGGAAATTATAAAGATCAAAGCAGAACTTAACACAATTGAAAGAAAGCAATATAAAAAATTAATGAATTAAAGAGTTTTTTTAAAGAATAAATAAAATTGATAAAACCCTCACCAACCATATCAAAAAAGGAAAGAAAAAACACAAATTCATGCAATAAGGAACGAAGAGGGTGAAATCATTAAAGATCCTATAAAAATTCAGAAGATTTTCAATACCTTCTTTGAAAATCTTTCCCCTCACAGGATAGAAAACACAGATTAAATGGACAGATTCCTAAATGCACATGAATTACCAAAGCTGAATCAAGAAGATATAAATTTCTGAACAACCAATATCAGTCAATGAAATTGAAAATGTAATTAAAAACTAATCAACAAAGAAAATCTCAGGACCTGATGGATTCACAGCTGAATTCTACAAGGAATTTAGAGAACATATAATGCCAATACTCCTCAAAGTCTTTATTAAAACTGATAGAGAAGCAATATTCCCTAATTCATTCCTAGAGGTAAGTATTACCCTGATACCAAAACCAGAGTAAGACCCAACCAGAAAAAGAAAACTGCAAACCAATCTCCCAAAGGAACATAGATGTAAAAATCCTTAATAAAATACTAGCAAACACAATGCAGAAAATAATACAGAAGGTTACACACCATGACAGAGTGGGATTCATCCCAGAAAATCAGGGATGGTATAAAATATGCAAATCAATAAATGTAATACACTATATCAACAGAGCCAAAAGACAAAAATCACATAATCATCTCAATAGATGCAGAAAAAGCTTTTGATAATGAATAACACTGATTTATGATAAAAAACCCTACAGAAAATTGGAATAGATGGGCTTTACCTCCATCTGATACAAGCCATCTATGATGAGCCAACAGCCAATATCATACTAAATGGGCAAAAACTGACGGGTTTCACTCTAAAATCAGAAACAAGACAAGGATGTCCAGTATCACCACTATTATTATATATAGTTCTGGAAATACTAGCCAGAGCTAGTGATAGGAAGGAAATAAAGGAATAAGGATAGGACAGGAAGAAGTGAAATTATCATTATTTGTAGATGACATGATTCTCTACATAGAAGACACCCAAAAACTCCACCAAAAGACTTTCAGATTTAATTACCAAATTCAGTAGCATAACTCTACACAAATTCAACACTCAAAAATCAATAGCATTCCTGTACACAAACAACAAACTCACTGAGAGACAAATTAGGAAAACTACACCCTTCACAATAGCATCCCAAAAAAAAAAAAAAAAAAATGCTTAAGAATCAATCTAACAGGGGCTGGGGATTTAGCTCAGTGGCACAGTGCCTGCTTGGCAACTCAAGGTCATGAGTTTGAGTCCCGGTACCAGAGAAAAACCAAAAAAAAAAAAAAAATCAATCTAAAAAAGAAGTAAAAGTTCTATATATTGAAAATTACAGTACTCTGAAAAAGATCAAAGATGATATCAGAAGATGGAAAGACATCACTTACTCATGGATAAGAAGAGCCAACACTGTGAAAATGGGTACACTCCAAAAAATGTTATACAGATTTAATGCAATGCCAATCTCTAGATCATACCTCACTGATCTAGAGAAAGCATTCCTAAAATTCATTTGGAAAGAGAAGAGACCAAGCATAGTCAGGGCAGTTCTGGGCAATGAAGGCAAGGCAGGAGGCATTACAATCTCTGACTTGAACTATACTACAAAGATACTGTGATTTAAAAAAAAAATGGCATGGAATTGGCAAAATTAAAAACAGATCAGAGGATCAAGAGTACAGAGTAGAAGATGCAGACACAACTACAAACACACTCAGCCCCCTTATCATTGAAAAAGGGGCCAAACACGTTCACTGTAATAAATAGCCTCTTTAATAAATGGTGCTGGAAAAAGGGCTTTCCACATGCCAAAGACTAAAACTAGGTCCATGTCTAACAAAATGCACTACACTAAAGTCAAATGGATCAAAGATCTAAATATTAAAACAGAAACCCTAAATCTACTGGAAGATAGAAATCTTGAAGACATACGGGTAGGCAGAGTTCGTGAACAAGGCACAAACTGCATGGGAAGTACTTCAAAGAATCAACAACTAGGATCTCATCCTATCAAAAAGTTTTTGCACATCGAAAGAAATCACCAAAGAGAGAGAAGACCACAGGGTGCAAAAGTATTTTAGCCAATTGTCCTTCAGAAAAAGGACTTCTATCTATCCTTATTTTGTTGTTCTTTTTCTTGTTGTTGTTGTCGATTTTTGAGACAAGGTCTCACTGCATAGCCCAGGCTGGCCTTGAACACACTGTGTAGATTAGACTGGCCTCATACTTGCAGGGATCCTCCTAACTCAGCCTCCTGAATGCTGGGATTACAAGGATGTGCCACCATGCCCAGCTTAGGACTTCTATCTAGTACATATAAAGAACTGAAAAAAGTCAGACCCCTCAAATTCAAAGACCTAATCCAAAAATGAGCATCTGAAATGAGTAAGCACTTCTCCAATGAAGAAACACAAATGGAAATAAATACATGAAAAAACGTTCAAAATCATTGGTCATTGGAGAAATGCAAATTAAAACAATGTTGAGATTCCATCCCAGAAAGAATGGCTGTCATCAAGAAATGAACCAATGACAAATGCTGGTGAGGCTGTGGGAGACAATGAACTCTTCTCCACTGTTGGTAGGCATGTAGCCTGGTACAACCACTATGGAAATCAGTGTGGAGATTCCCAAAAAAACTAGGATTAGAGGTCTCATTTGACCCAGCTACTCTGCTTCTGAGCATTTTCCCAGAAGAATTAAAAACATCATACCACTGCAATATATGTGTACCCGTGTTTGTAGCAGCACAATTCATAATATCTAAGTCTTAGAAACAACTGAAATGCCCATAAATGGAGGAATGTTTAAAAAGATGTGGTCTTTTATATAATGGAGTACTATTCAGCTATAAAGAAGAATAAACTAGAAGCTTTCATAGGTAAATGGATGCAACTAGTGACCATATCCATAAGTGAAATAAATCAGACCTACATGTGTAAACATTGTATTGTTTCCCTTGTGTAAGAAAGTGAAAGAGTAAGTAAAATCCAAAATGTACAATAGATATCATGAAGGGGAAGAAACTGCTCAAAAGGAAAAAACAACTGTGATGGGGAAAATGAGAAAAGAAGGAAGGGAAAAGAATTATACACATGCATACACACACACACACACACACACACACACACACACACAATAGCTACTTATACTTTTAGTTTCTACTAGCTCATTGAAAGAAACAACTTGTGCTTATATTGTTTGATCAATTTTGCATGCCTGGGGCCAGGGATGTAGCTCAGTGGCATAAGCACTTGTGTGGTAAGCCTGAGGTCATGTGTTTGATCCCTGGTACCAAAAAATGACAAATAAAAAATAAAAAATTCAATTTTGCATGATTATATCTTGTAATCTGAGCAACTACTTTAAAGATAATAATATGCAATATAATAATTAATTTTCCATTTTCTTGTTTTAAGATTCTCTATCATTATATTTATTATTTTTTCTCTTTAAAATAAAAAAGAAAATGCCATTTTAAATTACATTAAAAAATGAAAGTCTTAGGAAAAAAGAGTTAAACAAGACCTATACATTGAAAACTACCAAGCACTGCTAAGGAAAATTGAAGGACACTGGAATAAAAAACAAAATATAATGTGACCATGATCCAAAGATTCAATAATGTTAAGTCAAATTTTCTCCAAATTACTTTATGAAGGCAAAACAATCCCAATCAATACCTAGCAGGCTGTTTTTCTTGAAACTAGCAAGTTGACTGCATGAGTCACAGAAATCCAAAGGAGAAGGGTATTCTGGACATATGATGAACTGGTGAGCAGCAGACAAAGAGCCTCTCTAAAATGTGGTATCCAGACACTGGAATATAGCAACATGAGGAGAAGAAGGAAGGAGGTAGATCCCCTTGACCCAGCAAGGATCTTAAGGGAAAATTGAAAACCACAGGGAAAGCAAAGAAAAAGAACTCCATAAAAAATAAGGAGGCAGCAAGGTACTTTCCTTCCTAAGCACAGACTCACTGCATGGGAGAGGCAGCTTGGACTTGCACATGCCTGGAACTACTGGTGACTCCAGAGGCCTCCACGGAGAAACACACAAGTGGAATGGAGCAGGGCACACAGTGAACTATAGTAGCTGGTGAGATATTTGGGATCAGATGCCCCCCAACCTGGAGGAGAAGGAGATTGGCCAGGAGCCATCTTGGAGAGGGGCCAACTGAGCTTGGAACTCAGAGCAACTTCTGGCTCCATGTAGTGGCTCCCAGTGTTTGGGTCAGGGAGCCAAAATCAAGCCAGCAGGAGACACACAAACTGCTGCAGGCTGATCGGGTCTGGTTTCAGCCTCATAGCCAGAAACCACCCTGAACTTCAATGGAAGAAAAGGTGCAGGCTCACAGGGATTATGCACTACACCTCCATAAAGCTACAGCTGACTTGCTTGGATGAATCTACTTGGCTCAGGCCTCTGTCTGCCCATATTGTCTACCAGTGACAACAAGAGACACTCCTTGGAATGGATCTTTTTTTTTATTCTCTTTCTTCTTGTTTTTTCTCTTTTGTTCTTGTTTTGATTTGTTTTTTGATGGTCTGTTCTTGTTTTTGAGTGTGAAAATGGTTTCTAGTTTTTTTTGTTGTTATGCTCTGTTCTTTTTTTTTATTTCTTCCTTTTCTCTTTTGCTCCTGTCTTCTTCACCAGTTTCCCAAAGTTTACATGATCTTGCTTTGTCCTCCAGCCTTGTTTCTAATCACTTCCTCTTCTATTTCTCTATTTTCCCCTTTACCTCTTTTAAATTTTCTCCCTTGAGGGTAAAATTGGCATATTGAAGGCTTATTCACTGCATACAATTTTCTGGTCCATTTTAGATTTTTTTTAATATATCCACAAATCCAGTTCACATGGTTAAAGGTGATAAATTAATAGTTACCTCAGTTTGTCCTCTTCTAGGCTGTATTTGATTTTATTGTTGATTGTACCACTTTAGCCAAAGTGACGTAATTGTTCTAACCAACTGTTCTTCCTGGTATACTAAGACTGAGATTGCCTAAGGCTCATAAACAATAATACAGGCCAGTGCCAAAGAACCAGGAGATGGGCCAATTAGGCAGCAACTTCCCATACCCAAAAGTTGAATAGGCAGGATCTTACAACAGACTCAATACCCAAGAGCCAGTTATACCTCTGAGAACCAGTCATTTCTTAAGGATTCTAAATGCTAACAATAAAGCTACTCACCATAGACAATTTACAAGCATCAACCCAAGCTCTAAACTAACAAAAAAGATAGAGAGAAAACACTTAAACGAGATGCAGCCCCAGACTTTCACCCTGCCAAAGGCAAACTCAGGGGCAATAAGGTGGAATAATCTGAAAGTCATCCACCTAGATCCACTGAAGTGGTAACAGGGGAAGTAAGCAAACAAATGAACAAGGCTCTTGAAAAAATCAAAAATCAGAAATAATTTCTCAGATAATTACAGAGATAATTACATTTCACCATAATGAAAGATATGCTTAGTGACTCTACAGCAGATATAGATATGAAAATACAGGAACTTAGGAAAATGATGGAAACCATGAGTGCCCAATATAGGAAAGAAATGGAATCCATGAAACAGATTCAAGCAGATATTCAGGAGATTAGAATTCCATTGAAATTCTATGCAGCACAATGAGCCAATATGGGTACAGAATTTCAAATACAGAAGACAGGCTGACAGGGATTGATTATGAAAAGAAAGATTTCTTAAAAATAGCAAAGGACAATAAGAAATTAATCTAGCAGCAGATGATTGAAAGAATAACATAAAATTGTTAGGACTCAATGAAAAAGAAGAAAATAGTGAAAATGGTGTTTTAAAACATCTGTTCACAAAAGTAATGGTGGAAAACTTCCCAAGCAGGGAAAAAGAATTTGACATACAGTAAGTGAAGCATATAGAATTCAAATTAGCCATAATTTTAAAAATCTAGTCTGAGGCATATAAGACTAAAGATTCCAGAAATTCAACACAAGAACAGAATGTTAAAAGAAAAGAATATTGCAGAAAAGAAACAAATCCCCTATAAAGGAAAACCCATCAGAATCACAGCAGACTTCTCAACACAAACCCTCAAGATGAGAACAGCTTAGAATGAAGAATTTCAAGTCCTAAAAGAAAACAACTTCCAACTCAAATTGATGTACCCCACAAAAAATATCTTTCAAAGTTGTTGGAGAAATAGGATTATTCCATGACAAAGAACACCAGAGGAACTTAATAAACACCAAACCCTCAACACAAAGTGTTCTGAAGTACACTCTAGAAAAAGACAATAAGGATTACAATGCCATGTACCCCAACAGAATAAATCAAACCAGGCAAAGCAAACAACTCAACAGAGCAGGGGTGGGGAGACCAACAACAAAAAAACATGACAAGGATAAGCCAGCACATATCAGTTATAACCATCAATGTTAGTGGTCTCAATTCACTAGTCAAAAGAAACAGACTGGTAGAGTCATCAAGAAGCAAGACCCAACAATATATTGCATAAAAGAAAAATACTTAATACAAAAATAAATTCAAAGCCTGAAAGTCAAAGAATGGAAAATAACCACTCTATGTTACAGGAACCCAAAAAAAGTAGGGGTAACTATTCTATTGCCAGACCAAGTGGATTTCAACCAATACTGATTAAGAGAGACAAAGAAGTTCATTACATCCTTATAAATGGAACAATTCAAGAGGAAACAATAACAATCATAAATATACATACACCAAATACAGGGCACTCCACTATATAAAACAAATATAAACAGACATAAAAAAAATCAAATAATCACTTATACAATTGCAGTGGGGGACCTCACTGCCCCAGTATTACAATAGACAGATTAACTAGACAAAAAAAGCAACAATGATATATTAGAAGTGAACCAAACTTTTGAACAAATGGACTTAGTAGATGTCTATGGAGTGTTCCACCCCACAATATCAGAATATACATTCTTCTCAGGCTATACACATGACATTCTCCAAATAGACTATATACTAGCTCGTGGAACATGCTTAAGTAAATGCAAAAGAATTAAAATTATCCTATGCACATTATCAAATCATAGTGCAATGAAACTAGAAATCTTTTGTGACAAAAGAAATCACAAAAACTACATAAACACATGGAAAT
The DNA here is from genome assembly GCF_000276665.1 of Chinchilla lanigera. Taxonomy (NCBI): domain Eukaryota; kingdom Metazoa; phylum Chordata; class Mammalia; order Rodentia; family Chinchillidae; genus Chinchilla; species Chinchilla lanigera. The sequence continues at coordinate 34,695,179 of NW_004955408.1, forward strand.
TAAATAACACCCTCCCAAACAAGAATGGGTACAGATGAAATTAAAGAAGAAATTACACAGTTTCTACAATTAAATAATAATGTCAATACAAAATACAAGAATTTAAAGGACAGAATGAAAGCAGTCTTACAAAGGAAATTTATAGTGGTGAATACTCATCCAGGAATCAGTGTAAGTTTAAATAAACAACTTAATGTTGAATCTCAGGCTTCTAGAAAAAGGAGAGTAAGTCAAGCCCAAAGTTTGTACAAGGGAAGAAATTATAAAGATAGAAAAGACAGATTCTTAGATACATATGAATTACCAAAGTTAAATAAAAAAGATATAAAAGTTCTAAATAAACCAACATCACTTAATGAAATTGAAGATGTAATTGAAAACCTACCAATAAGAAAATCCCAGAACCTGGGGCTGGGGATTTAGCTCAGGGGCAAAGTGCTTGCCTGGCAAGCACAGTGATGTGAGTTTGATTCCTGGTACCAGAAGAAAAAATGAAAAAAAAAAAAAAAGAAAGAAAAGAAAATCCCAGGACCTGAAAGATTCACTGAGGTGTTCTAATAAAAATTTAGAGGACATAATACTGCTCTTTCTAAAACTCTTCAATGAAATTGCAAGAAAAGCAATATTCCCAAACTCATTCCTGAAAACAAGTATCATCCTAATGAAAAAATACAACCAAAAAAGAGAACGATAGGCCAATCTCCCCAAGAAACATAGAGGCAAAAATCCTCAAGAAGATACTGGCGGGGCTGGGGATTTAGCTCAGCGGCAAAAGCGCCTGCCTGGCAAGCGCAAGGTCGTGAGTTCGGTTCCCGGTACCGGAGAAAAACCAAAAAAAAAAAAAAAAAAAAAAAAAACAAGAAGATACTGGCAAACAGAATGCACCAAATCATTAAGATTATACAACACAACCAAGTGAGATTCATCTTAGGTAGGCAAGGATGGTTCAACATATGCAAATTAATATGTGTAATACACCATATTAACAGAGCCAAGGAAAGAAACCATATGATCATCTCAATAGATGCATAAAAAGCATTTGACAATGTCCAAATCCATTCATGATTAAAAAATACAAACTCTACAGAAAATTGGAACAGATGGTCTTTACCTCAATCTGATAAAAGCATCTATGACAAACTAATAGCCAACATTATAACAAACAGTCAAAAACTTAAAGCTTTCACTCTAAAGTCAAGAACAAAACAAGAATATCCACTGTCACTACTCTTAATCAATATAGTTCTGGAAACATTAGCCAGAGCAATTAGATGAGAAAAAGAAATAAAAGCAATAATGATAGGAAATAAATTTAATTATCATTATTTGCAGATTAAATGATAACCTACATAGAAGAGCCCCAAAACTTCACCAAAAGACTTCTAGATTTAATAGCCAAATTCAGTAGCATAGCTGAATACAAAGTCAACACTCAAAACTCAATAGTCTTCCTGTATACACGTAATAAACTCACTGAGAGATAAATTAGGGAAACTGCAATTTTCACAATAGCATCCAAAAAATGAAATACCTAAGAATTAATCTAATGAAAAAAGTAAAAGACCTTTACATTAAAAACTACAGTACTCTGAAAAAGGAGATTGAAGAGGATATCAGAATGTGGAAACATATCCCTTGCTCTTGGGTAAGAATAACAAGTAAAGTGATAATGGCCATACTTCCAAATGGTTATACAGATTTAATACAATCCCAATCAAAATTCCAACAGCATATCTCATAGAATTAAAGAAAACAGTCCTAAAATTCATTTGGAAACAGAAGAGACTTAGAATAGCAAAGTCAATTCTTGGCAACAAAGGCAAAGCAGGGGTCATCACAATCCCTGATTTGAAACTGTACTTCAAAACTACTGTGATAAAAACAGCATGGTGCTGGCAAAATAAAAAACAGACCAGAGGATCAATGGAACAGATTAGAAAATGCAGAAACAATTCCAAACACACTCAACCACCTTATCATTGACAAAGGAGCCAAACACCTTCACTGAAAGAAAGATGGCCTCTTTAATAAATTGTGCCAGAAAAAGTGGTTATCTAAATGCCAAAGATTAAATCTAGACCCATCCACTAAACTAAAATCAAAATGGATCAAAGACCTAAATATTAAAACAAAAACAGTAAATCACTGGAAGTTAGAATAGGTAGAACTCTTGAAGACATTGCTGTAGGCAAAGAATATATGAACAAAAGCCTGATTGCACAGGAACTACCACAAAGAATCAACAAGTGCAATCTCACCTTGTTAAAAAGCTTTTGCACAGCAAAAGTCACTACCAACAGGGCGAACAGACAACCCACAGAATGGGAAATAATTTTTGCCAGCTGTCCCTCAAAGGACTAATTATCTAGAATATATAAAGAACTCAAACAAATCAGAACCCCCCAAATTTAAAGACCTAATCAAAAAATGGGCATTTCAGACTGTTGAAACCACTGTGGAAATCAATTTGGAGATTCCTCAGCAAACTAGGTCTAGAGGCCCCACTCAACCCAGCTATTCCCTTTCCGGGTATTTTCCCAGATCTGAAAGCAGCAAATCTCAGCAATATATGTGCATATGTTCATAGTGGTGCAATTTGTGATTGCTAAATTGTAGAAGCAACACAAATGTCCACCCACTGAGGACTGAATTAAAAAATTTTGGTACTTTTATATAATGGAATATTACTCAGCTATAAAAAGAGTAAACTTGAGGATTTTATAGGTAAATGGTCACAACTAGAGACCATACTCATAAGTGAAATAAATCAGACCTGCATGTGTAAGCATTGTATTGTCTCACTAGTGTAAAACCTGAAAGAGTGAATAAAAACTAGGAGATATGATAGACATTGCAAAATGAAAGGAAAAATGCTCAAAAGTAAAGGGCAACTGGAGTGTGGGAAAAGAGAAGGGAAAGAAGGGGAAATTATAGATGTATGTATATACAGGATAGCTAACAGAGTTGTACTACTGTCATCTATTGCTCTACAGAAAGGAACAGTTAATGATTACTTGTTTGATCAATCTTGTATGTCTCTCTTTGTTTTTCTGAGAAACCACTTTGAAGATATCAATAAGTAATACAACAACCATTGTTAATTTCCTACAACTTTGTCTATAACTCTGCTTTGTTTGTATTGTTCTTATGCTATTTTGTAAATGGATGTCCGTTTGTTGATATGTTTTCCTTCTTTTATTTTTTAAAATAAAATTTTTAAAATGGGCCTTTGAAATGAATAGACACTTCTCAGATGAAGAAACACATGAAAAAATGTTCAATATCACAAGTCATTCAAGAGATGCAAATTAAAACAACACTGAGATTCCATCTTATTCCAGAAAAAAAAATGGCTATTATCAAAAAAATCAACCAATAACAAATGTTGGTGGGGCTGTGGGGAAAAAGGAACCCTTCTCTACTGTTGGTTTGGGTGTGGACTGGTGCAACCACTGTGGAAATCAGTGTCAAGATTCTTCAAAAACTAAAACTAAATGTTCATTTTTACTAAGCTATTCCTGTGTTTGGCATCTTCCCAAAAGAATTAAAAGCATCATACCAGAGTAATATATGCATACCCATGTTTATAGCATCACAGTTTGTAATAGTTAAATCTTGGAAACAACCGAAATGCCCATCACCCAATGAATGGATAAAGAAGATGTGGGCTTTTTATACAATGGTGTACTACTCAGCCATAAAGAAAGACAGACTTGAGACATTTCTAGGTAAATGGATTCACCTCGAGACCATACTCTAAAGTGAAATAAATTGAATGCACAATAAATATCTCATTATTTCTCTTGTGTGAGAAATCAAAAGTGAAAATAAGGACCAAAATGCATAATGAGTATTTGGAAATAGGAAGAAAATGTTCAAAAGGGAAGTGGGACTAGGTAGGGGAAGGGGGAAAGGAAGGAAAGAAAACCCAAAAAAGCTAAAAAGAAAACATGGAAACAGACTTTTGTAAATAAGGAGGGGAAGAAGGTTTGGAGGAAGGGTCAGAATGTGGGAGAACATAAGAATCAAGATATATCGTGTACAGATACAAATTCTTTATGATGAATGTGGTCATTATGTATTCCTAAAATGTACCAATAAGCTTTTAATTTAAAAAGTTCTGAGTAAATATTGACATTTTCATATTAAAAAAAGAGAAATGGAAAGGACTTACAACAGGGAGAACAACTTTGAGAAAAGCCAAAACAAAGGACTTACAGAGGCGGGGATTTAGCTCAGTGGCACAGTGCCTGCCTGGCAAGAGCAAGGTTGTGAGTTCGATTCCCGGTACCAGAAAAAAAGAAAAGGACTTACACAATGTTACTTCAAGACTTTTTATAAAGCAACAAAGAAGCAGAGAACACAGGATTAGTGTTAATACTGATGGATACATGGATAAGAACAGCAGTTCTAGAATCAGAACCACACATATATAGCCAAGTGATTTTAGACCAAACACAAAAGTAATTCAAGGGGGAAGGGATAGTCTTCAAAAAGTGAAATTTGAATAATTTAATATCCCTATACAAATACTGAGCTTTGAATACTGAAATTTCTACCACATACAAAAATTAACTCCAAATAGATCATAAGCCTAAATATAAACTAGAAAATGATAAAACTTATAGAATATAGGAGAACATATTTGCGATCTTGGATTTGGTAAAGAAAACCCCAGAACCAGTCTATTTCTTAAAAGTGATCATTAAACTGCTCTTTGCATAACACCCTAAAAGAACAAAAAGATAAGCTTAGAGACTGGTAAAAAAAAAAAATACTATAAAATCACATATCTGATGAAAATCTTTGTACTCTGAACATATAGAGACCCATACAATCCAACAATAAAAAACTCAACTTGTTTTTAGAGAGGCAAAGAATTTGAACGGACCACCAATAAAATGTACAGAAAACAACTACCTTAGCAGATGTTCAACATTGTTAGAAATTAGAAAAATGAGACTCAAAATCTCACTTTGGTGCTACTATCTGCATATTGGAATTTGTAAAATAAAAAAAAAAAAAACTGAGGATGGATCAGTAGTAGATCACCTCCTTAGCATGCACAATGCCTTATAATAAACCCCCAGAACAGCAAAAAAGCAAAACAACAAACAAAATAAAACCATTGACCACAAGTGCTGGTGAAGATGAGGAGCAACTGGAGCTCTCACATATTGCTTGTGGAAATGTGAAATGATGCAACAACTTTCATAAAGACCTTGGCAGTTTCTTTTAAAACAAAAACGTTTAACATACAGCTATCACTGATACTCTCATTCTACTCCTAGGTATGCTCCTAAGAGAAACGAAGTAAGTATATGTCCATAGGAAGATTTGCATGTAAATATTTATAGCCATTTTATTTGTAGTAGCCAAATATAAAAATACTTCCTAGTCCATCCACAGATGAATGGATAAGCAAACTATGATATAACCAAGTAAGAGAATTTCACATGGCTATAGAAAAGAATGAACTACTGTTTTTTTGGTTTTTTTTTTTTTTTTGGTTTTTTTTTTTTGGTTTTTCTCCGGTACCGGGAACCGAACTCACGACCTTGCGCTTGCCAGGCAGGCGCTTTTGCCGCTGAGCTAAATCCCCAGCCCCAAGAATGAACTACTGTTGCATACAATAATATGGATGACTCTCAAAATAATTGTGCTACTGAAAGAAGATAAAGTTTCTGTGTACATAAAAGTCCAGAAAATGCAACCTAATCCATAGTGACAGCAGGTAGCAGGAACAGTCTTGTGGAGTGGGAGATCAGATAAAAGGACCAGAGTAACACAGTAAGAAACTTTCAGAGGTGATGGATATTATCTTTGCAAAAGTATTTTAAAAAACAGCATGATAGCAAGACCCCAGGTGCTCTTATTTCTACTGCCCTCCACTCTTACTTCTTTTTCCTTTGCTTCCTTTCCTCTCACCTTTCCTCAGTGTCATTGCTGTTACTTTTGCTGCCTTCTCCTAAACATTGGCTAGCCAACAAATCACAGGATTGCAAATGGACTCTCAATAGACTAACAGTTTTCCTGCTGAGATTAAACCAATGATTCTGAGCAAGAAGCACAAAAATAAGTTTTTAAAAAGAGCAATCTCTAATCATAATTGCAAGATTAATTGCAGTTAAAAACTAAATCCTTCTCATCTCCATACCTCATAAAACTCCCAACCTACTTTGCCTGGAGAGTTACTTATTCTTCAGATGCTCCCCGATGTGTATCAGAGGCACAAATCACATAACTTCTGCTTGCGTCCCTTCAACTTAAATATCTAACATGTCTATAGTGGTTATGGTGTACACGTATGTCAAAACATTGAATTACAAGGATTTAGATAAAGTTATTGAATTATAAGGATTTAGATAAAGTTTTTTTTAAACAGCCTTATTGAAGTATAATAAGTATATATATTTATCTAAACTACCTCAAAGAAGGAAAATGCCGCAAAAATGTATAAATCTCAGAGTGGCAAACTAGCAAGTACTGAAGACCACTAGGATCTTCCATGAACCTTTCCTCAGGTCCAAATCCTGTCCTGGAGTGATCTCCCCTCCAAACTCCACTCCTCAGCTCTGCCCCAGAAGCCAAACCATCACTCCCACTGAAAACACAGAGCTGGATGCTGTCCCCGTTGGACTTCATTGGCCTTTATTTAGTCAGTTTTGTTGAATCCTGTAAGAACTGCCATCTCATCACCAGCCTGACAAAAACAGGCTATTTTTGGAATTTATACGTGAAATCACGCTTATTATTTTTGAAGGACAAATGTACTGCAGACCTATAAAAATGAAGTCAGCGAAGACATTGGCATATGTTCTTGACCCTCACCTTCTCTTGACGGTTTGAGCAACAATTTCTAATTTCACAAACACAAACATCAAAGTGCGTGGCTTTGCCCTTGGGAGAAAAACAAAGCAAAACTCCAGCCTTCTGAGTCCTTGTGTGACACTGGCATCCAGAGAAACAGGGAAAAGGTAAGGGCAGGATTGGGTTCCCTTGTTGTGACTCAATGCCTTTTTCTGGTTTACCAAACCATACAGTGATTAACTTGCAATCAGTCAAATGGCCAAGAGTTAATGCATATTAATACTGTTTCCTATGGAAGAAAGGAGGATTCACTAACATTCTCAAAGACACCTTATTGAATTACTAGGGAGGAAAAGTGAGCAGACAGGGAAAGAATGTTCCTCCCCAACCTTTTTTGAAATTGACTATTTGAAATTTTTCCAAGCTTCAACACTGGGAAAGCTTGCACAACACATGGTATCTCTGCTAACAAGGGAATAAGATGGGAGGAGGAAATCTCCATTTTAGATGGGGCTAAGGTATGTTGGAACCACCAAGCCATGTTTGTGGAATCACTCGGGTCTTAATCCACTCATTTGCGTTATGCTGGTCCTATGAGGACAATGTGGGCACAGTGTTATTCTGTAAAAACTTCATGCACAGTCAGACTAAATGAAGGTCAGAAGATTAAATGCTGCAAAAGTCAGGCAGCCATCTTATCTTCTGCAGTGTTCTCTATCCATGTAGGAAAAATCAATTCAGTAGAACATAACTACAAATGAAATTCGCTGGTTCTTAACTAAGACACCTGGTTCAATGTAATACAAAAGGGTAAATGCTACTGGCAGTACAAGATATCTGATAACTCCAGGAGGAAGTAACAGGCAATTTAAATGTGGTTTTTCCCTGGGTCCTTTCATCCACCACAAGGGTTTGGGCATTAACAGTTACCAGAGTCTACAGGTGTATTCTGCATTGCTACACTAAAATTAATTTACTTATGGGAAATAAAATCACACCTCTTAATTTGTATATGAGCTGTTAAAGTCTTAATTAGCATTGGAGATGTTAATGAAATATTCTATACAATGGCTAAGAAAGATTTTTCAGGCAGTAAACCCTTTCTGATTTCAGGTAAATTCAGAGGTAATTAGAATGTTCAATGCCATTTTATGCTCATTTAACCAAAATTGGCAAAAATTTCATGATTAAAAGAAATGATTATAGCTTGGAAAGATATAAACACTCGTTAGAGCCTTACATTTACATATTCTTTTTGTCAGACTCCAAGGAGCATCAGAGAGAAGGGGATACACAAAGGTCAAAGACCACCATCCTGCAGGATCCTACAAATCCTGATGGGGAGATGAATAAACCTGGGTATCACATAGCACAAGGACTGTAGAGAATAATATATGTATGTTGCAAACTTGCCCCCAAAAGTAGATTTTAGGTGTTGCTCTCACCACATAAAATTAGGTATCTATGTAAGATGGTCTTTGTTTTTTTCTCTAGAGTTTTAGATCTAGAGGTACCCAAGCAGCAGGCATTTCTTTGAAGCATTTTTGAGTGGCCTCACAAACATTTTATTCTATTATTACCTTCTCCATGATCACACTTCACAACTACTTCAATTCACTCCTCTCTTCATTGCTTATTTAGATAGAGAAGAAAATGTCAACTCTTTACATAAACATTTCCCATATCAATGCCCCACCCCCAAGTGAAATTGACTCCCCAGGATGAGGCACTGTGCTTATCTCTCAGTACATCTCTGTGAACCCCAAGATACAAACGCAGAAATGAGAGGCACTCAAGCCAGAGCTGCACCTCAAACCCTATAGAAGCCGCACAGTGAGGCTAAGCAGGTGATGCTGGAGATTGAAGCATGCAGTGGTGGGTACTTCAGGAGCTAGGGCATGCGTGCTCCCTCTCAGAAGGGATGCCCCCAATGCTCAGCTCCTGGAGACTGTTGTTCTGTGGAAACCTGGGCCAGACACTGCTGATTTTTCCAAATTTTTAATAAAACAAGCTAATATCCAGGTTTTTAATAAAATGCTTCTCTGCTTTAAATATTGATAAGAAAATAAACACACCTTTATAATATGACAGCCAAGCTGTCTTAGCCTCTTGCTTTCCCTTACTTCCCTCTCCTTATCGCTCACCTGAAGCCTCCCTATGCAACATCTGACTTGAGAATTCTACAACTCTCCAAATTTCTCCACGACATGTGCTCTAAGTGAGTGGGGCTTCCGTGAGGTGTGTGTTATGGTTTGTGTCTAGATGTCCCCTCAAAGCCTCATGCAGTCACAGGTGGGGCTTCTTCAGAGGTGGCTGAATCCAGAGTGTGGCTGATTCACGGTGCAATGTTAGGATTAAGGATGCTACGATTAAGGGTGGGTGACTTCTAAATCCATCCAGTGACTGGTTTGGAACAGCTGTAATCCCAGTAGCCCGGATACAGCATAGGGTACAGAAAGAGGCTTGTCGTCTTTCTTCCTCACTTGGTTTTGCTGTCTTCTGCTTACCATGAACTGGTTCTCTTCTACAATGTCCCTCTGCCATGCCACTCTGCCTTGGAACCGAAACCTCTACAAACTGTGAGCTAAATAAAACTTTCTGCTTTTAACTTTGAATGTCGAGTATTTTGTCCCAGCAATGATAGGAAAGTAACCAAGACAGTGGACAACCTACCCAAGGGTACACGATGACCCTGCCTAGCACCCACATGTTCCATGGCAGCGCTCTGTACTTCACATGTCGGTCGCCCCCACTGGACTCCAGGCTGGCAAATAACAGCATCTAGGAAAGGTTGTGGAACAAATTGGTTAAAAACAGAAACTCTGCAGCCAACTTGCTGAGTTTATATTGAAGTCCCAACACTTAATGACCTTGATCTTAAAGCAGGGGAATTTGAGCTTTTCTTACATAAGTCTAGGAAAAAGAAAAAAAAGACAAGAAATATTAAGTATTGCTGGAACAGAGTAGAAGGGCATGCTCAGTGTGAAGTAGATGCTTTTACTGTTTTGTCTGTGTGAGGTCAACATTGTAAACAGCCTCGAGAACCTAGTGGCTGCTCTGTGACTTTTTGTTGTTGTTGTTTTTGAGACAAGGTCTTGCTATGTAGTTCAGGATCGCTCTAAACTCACTATGTGGCCAAAAGTGTCCTCAAACTCTTGGTAATCCTCCTGTCTCAGCCTCCTGAGTGACGGGATTATAGGCGTGCGTGCACCATCACACCAGTCTGCCCTGTGACTTTAAATGTTCGAAAGTCTGTAGCTGTAGAAATTATGTTCCTATATCTTACAGATAGTACAAAGTAGCTAGAATGGTGAGAGAAAAAGATGAGGAAGTGAAAATAAACTTAACAGAAAAGTACAGAAGAAACAGAAGACCATGCAAAGAGAGAACATGAACCAAATATAGGAAATAAAAACCAAGCTAGAAAGCTTTTTAAGGAAAAATAAAAATCGTGTAGAGGTGTAGTTGAGGTGAAAAGGAAAATAGTTATATAAAAACCATATGAGGACTTTCTCATGATCCCGAGAAACACTAAGTTGCACTTTCCTCTCATCATCTAAGCTAGGAGGTATTTTATACCCTATCCTGTCCTTCTCTCTGTCTCATTTTTCTTTGCGGCTGGTGCTGCTCCCTCTGCAGGGCAGTGTAAATGCACCCCGGGAGAGCTGCTTCCGCAGGGCTGTCTCCTCTGAGACTGCATTCTTGCTCGGTCGCTGCCCTTGCAGGGAGTGGTATGAGAATTTCCCTTCTACTCATACTCTGTCTTCACAGGGCCTATTGCCAATGGCCAAGTCCAGGGGTTTTGCTCTTTTATTTTGTTAGAAAAATAAGAAAGAAGAAACTATATCCGTCTACTACGAGAAGGCTGCACTAGAAGGGGTAGCTACACTGGGGAATTTTCTGCTTCTAAAGGAAATTGGGTTAATTGAGAAAGGCATGGTGAAACACTGAAGCCCAATTAACAAAACCTAAATCTCTCAATTAACAAGATAATTGTTAAATGGCTTTGGGGCAGCACTTAGAGCTTTAGGAAAGAAACCATTTGCCCCAGGTTTAGTCAGAGAATGGCTTAGAATTCTCTTCACACTCCCCATACCACCGGAAAGGAGCTGAGAAATGCAGGAGGCTGGAAGTACAGAAAGACAGACCAAGTGTGGAAAGAATACACAGGCCAGAGCCCCGCCCCCGATGGCCCAGGCCTGTCCAAGGAGCCCAGAGGAAATATTTCTTAATGAAAGTTATTCCAATGATATCACCCAGAGTCAAAACCTCCACCCTGTAGATGGAGAGCCTTCTTGGCCACCCGTCCTGGATCTCTGTCCACCCCTTGTACTCTTTAGCTGCCCTCCAATTAGCCCTTTGTTTTTCTCTATCTGCTCTCTAAGGGCAGCGTTTGCTACTTGTCTGATGATTTTAATAGATGGAGGGAGGGAGTACAAGAAAGAATGCTTCCCGGGCCTTGGCTCACCAGAGGGAGGGAGGCCCATCAGCACTCCCTTCAGACAGAGGGGCTCAGCCCCTGGAACTTGGAGGCAGCAGGAAGTCCTGAGGAAGAAATTCCCAAGAACAGGGAGGGACAGGGCCCCATCCCCGCCAGCGCAACAGTCACTGTCACAAAGTAGGCACTTTGCTCCTAAGGAGCGCTCAGCCCTTGCCATCACGGAACAAACCACCCTCTGTGTCTCCAGTGCCCCAGCAGTCTGTACTCTCAGGGCTTCCAGATGGCAGAGGGGAGGTGGCGAGGCAGGAGCTCAGTTGTTCCTGCTCTGAGAAGAAGGCGGGCCACAGGGACCCTGGTGCTCAAAGCTGCCATGGGGATTTTCTTTACCTGCATGATATTTGATTCTGGAAGTAAGTTTCTGATTTTGTTTTGAATGCTGCTTTGCCAGGAGAGAGGAAGAGGAAAGTCTGAGTGCTGAGGCTCCCCACAAGTGAGATTAGGATCTAGCTCACTCAAGCAAGCATTTCTTCATGTCTGCATGTAAATCACCACTACCCACAGTGAACTTTCCCATCCTGCTACATTCGTAATTTATGCAGAACGGGGCTGAGAGGTGACTGGGCATGAAACCAAGTCTGTTGTTATTCTCGCCCCTTTGAATGATTGGGAAAGTGTTTGGAATGCAAATGATTGTCTGTTATTTGGGCTGAAAAGACCTTTACCAAATGTGAACTCTCTGGAGTTAACTGCACAGTTTTTACCCTGCCACCCTGTCCTGGACACTCTGCAAGAAAAAAACGAAGATTTCTTCTCTCAAAGGAATGAAAGAATTGGTGATTAGCCAAAGTCAGGGGCAAAAAGAAAAAGAAAGGAAGGAATGAGAAGGAGAGTTCTGATGCTTTTGCATTTGTGGTTATTTTTGTCTTTCATATCCTCTTCCCCAGTGTTTTACTCTGGCAAAATTGGGAATTATGAAAAGTTGGACAGTCAGGTATTTGCTTTAAAATCTCAAGAGTAGTACTCTATCAAATTCCCACACACAATACAAAAAGCTCAGAGCTGAAAGTCATCAAAATGCTGGTGGCTCCTTTGTTCTAAAAATCAGTCTTCCCTGGAAGATAGATGACAGCTTGACATTTTCTATAGATGCCTAGTGCACACTTCAGCTAGTCTTTAAGAAGGGAATTTCCTCTAGATGAATTTGCAAAGCCAGGAACCTGATTATGTTCCTTGACCACATTTAAATTGGTGGCTTCTTTCCCATGGAGTCCAAAAGAAACTTGACCCAGGGCTTTAGTCCTCAGGGCACCTCTGTATCAAATGCAGCCCACAGCACCCATGGCTCCGCTGCTCAGATGCGGTGACTGGCATGGCTGTCGGAAAGTAATAGGAGAAGTGTCAGGGAAGACTGTGGGTAACAGAGGCGATAATGAGAGCAGTGCGATCCCAGCCCCCAGCAGGATTAAATGTGCTGTGTCTTTCTTCTCTAATTAGACGTTTATATCATTCACTTTATAATCTTAAGAAACATCCAAAGAGAGCGCTGCACTTTCTACTTCCTCTGGCAGCCTCTCACAGTTTTGCAAAGAAAAACCCTCCCATTGGAGCAGGGCTGGGGATGAGGTCAGCATTCTGTCCCCAAGTCAAGCACCAGTTGGCCAGACCCTCACAGGCTCACTGCTCACATGCAAAGATTCCAGGGAGGAAAGATGGTCTGGGGAATGTTTGTATCTTAAATCCAAAAAGTGTACTCCATATGCTATCGGCAGCCTCACATCACAGAAATATTTTTCTGTGCTTTCTGAATGGAACAGCTTGTGTCTTCCTGCTGCTTTAGAGTCATAAAGAATACTCAAGTTTTTTAGTGGGTTATAGGCAAATGCTTAGTGTTTCCCATCTTGTGACTGTAAACATTTACTCTGCCTTCCCTTCCCCTCTCTGACTTTTATGAAACTGAGTATGTCTGAGGATACAATGACTTTGAAGATTGTGTATATTTGTACTAAGCCAATTATTTCTAATTCTTGTTCTCTAAGATGCCAGCTGCTGTAATTAGATGTATCCATGGAGAATTGGTATGCTGTGCTCAGATTTTCCACAGGAACTGGGAAGGGGCACAAAGAGAACAGAGATCTCTGTTTCAGAGCTGGCTGTACCACCAGTGGCTGTTTGACCTCAAACAAGCCACCCTGTATTCTGATGCTGCTGGGTGGAACACTGTAAAGATCTACTAAGTCCATATGTTCACACGTTTGGTTAAGTTCTGTTATTTCTTTCCCAAGTTTTTGTCTAGTTGATCTATCTCTTTGTGACAGTGGTGTAAAAGTCTCCTGTTATGATTGTGTTGCTACTTATTTCATTCTTCATGTCTGTTAGAATTTGTCTTGTATAGGTGGGTGCTCCTATATTTGGTGCATAGATGTTTATGATTGTTAGCTCTTCCTCTTGAAGCTTCCCCTTCACAAGTATGTAGTGACCTTCTTTATCGCCTTTGATTGTTCTTGGCTTGAAGTTCATGCTTTCTGCAAACAGAATAGCTACACCCACTTTTTTCTGGGTTCCTGCCACATGGAGTATTGTTTTCCATCCTTTAATTTTCAGTCTGTGAATTTCCTTTTGAGTTAAATGTGTTTCTTGTATACAGCATATAGTTGGATTTTGTTTCCTAATCCATTCTGCAAGTCTGCTTCTTTTAGTTGGTGCATTGAGACCATTTACATTGATGGTTATAATTGATATGTACTGGCTTATCTTTGTCATGCTCTTTTCCTGCTGTTGGGTCCTCCTTTTTCCCTCTGTTTAATTGCTTGCTCTGCTTGTTGGTTCCTTTCTGTTGTTCTTGAAGTTGCGGTGTTTTACCTCTTTCTAGTATATCTTTTAGTACTCTTTGTAGGATTGGTTTGGTGCTCATGAACTTCTTCAGTTGTTCTTTATCATGAAAATATTTTATTTCTCCATTAAATTTAAAATATAGCTTTGCAGGGTACATCAATCTGGGTTGGAAGTTGTTTTCTTTCAGTACCTGAAGTACTTTACTCCAAGCTCTTCTTGCCTTGATGGTTTGTGTTAAGAAGTCTGTTGTGATTCTGGTAGGCTTTCCTTTATAGGTGATCTGTTTCTTTTCTCTAACAGCTTTTAATATTCTGAGCTTTTGTTTAGTTTCCAGGATCTTGATCACTATATGTTGGGGTGTAGATTTATTTTGGTTATGATTAACTGGAGTTCTATATGCTTCACTTCTCTGGATGTCTGATTCTTTTACCATGTCTGGGAAATTTTCTGCTATTCTTTCTGCAAATAGTCTTTTTATGTCATTTGTCTTGACATCTGCTGTTTCATTAATAACTATTAATCTGACATTGTTTCTCTTTCCTTCATCTTGCAGTTGTTGAATTGTTATTTCCTGGTTCCTTGTTGTTTTTAAGAGATCCCTCCTTTCACGTTCATTAGTGGCTATGCTGTCTTCAAGATCTGAAAGTCTATCTTCAGCTTCATTCAGGCAGTTTTGCAAGCTTTCAGTGTAATTTTTAAGTTCCTGGAAATCTGTTTTCATCTGTTTCATACCTTCTAGTTCTTTTCTATATTATTCCCTGAAGGTTTTATTGAGTTGTCTATGCTCTTCTACTTTCTTGTCTATGTCATCTTTGTATATGTTGAACATTTCTTTCATTATTGTTGTCATTTCTTTTCTCACCTGAGACATTATTTCTGATCTGATATCTTCTATGGCCTGATGGAGTTGTTTCTCTACTTCAGTTGCTATCATTTCAGAAATTTCAGGGTATGACTTCCAGGTTCTTCTGTGTTGATGTCTCCTAGACTTGTTTTGGATGGTGTGGAGGTCTGGGTTTGCATTTTGCTCCTTTATTTTGTCATTTTTGCAGAACCAGAGACTCCCTGTAGTGCAGTCTCACTGTCCTGATTGTGTGTGAGTGGCAGGGTGAGAGCCTGAAGATCCCCAGTGCTCAGTGTAGCTCCTGTACTGGTGAGTGTGGCAGCCCAGCCCGGGCCAACACACTATGTGTGTGGGGGGTAGCCACCGAGGCCCCAGAGGGTGCCTGAGGCTTTGTCTGCCTTGCACACTGGTCAGAGAGGCAGAGCCCAGACTCACCAGGCTTTCTGAAGATGTCTGGGGTTTAGCCCCACTGGGGGTGACACTCTATGGGTGTGGCAGGTAGCCACAGAGGCCCCAAAGGTTGCCTGAGGTTTTGCCTGCTTTGTACAATGGTCAAGGAGGCAGAGCCCAGACTCCCTAATTTGTTTTTTTAAATCATTAATGTTCCTGAGTATTTCTTCCTTCTTCTCAGATCCTTTTGATTCCCCCAGAAGAGAAAGTACCTAATAAGAGCTCAAAAATAAATGTCTTTTAAATATCTGCATTTAAAAGAATTTTGGGACAGCATTTTGCTTTGTCTATTTTTCAGACTTTCAGCACAATCCCTAAGTACATCGTGACAAGTAAGTCCTTAATGTTCATCCTTTCTTCTGTTCTACATGAAGCCAGTTCCAAGCAGTGCTGTTTAAAGAAATGCTGTATTCTGCCTTCTCAGGCCAGCTTCACTGCTGTTTGATACTTGAACTGGCCTGCATGGCACGAAGGGAAAATCACATCTGACAGTCATTTATTACAAAAGGTCGGCTTTGGGACCCGGATTATCTATAATTATTGTGGGAACTAATCCAATAAACGATCACATACTTGTCTACTTTTCCTTTCTTTTTTTGACAAAAGTGTTAAAACTCCTTTCTCTTTGCAGTCTAGATCGTGCATACTAAAATGACTACTGGATATGCTTCTGTCCACCACTTTCTAAAAGGAATGGAGATCACCAGTACCTAAACTAAAAGAGGAAATGACATGACAACACTTAGAAAGTGCCCCATAAATAATCAATGGAAGGGCCAGAGACATAGCTTAGTGGCAAAGCATCTGCCTGCAAGTGCACAATGAAAGGTCTCTAGTTTGATTCCCAGTTCAAAAACAAGAGAAAGAATTGATGAAAGACCTGAGGGTGTTTGATCTAGAGAAACAAAGTAAAGCTGTCTGTAAACATGGGGGAGTGTGCTATGGTTGAGATGGAAGGTATATTTGCAGTTTTATATTCATTCAAGTTTTTTTGTGCCTGGAAGTAGAAACCAACTGGTTAACATAAAATGAAGAAGGAAAGGAAGAGAATAAAAAGAAGAAAAACCAAAGTGGAAACCAGAACTTAAAGAAAAACTATCACTTACTGGAAGGATGGAGAGGTAGTTGAAAGAATGAGAGGAAACTGGATATAGATGGGCTTAGAAGCAAAGGGGGCTAGGGAAGCAAGGAACCAAGGGAGTAGAAGTCAGCAGGATGACAGAGCCTCTATATTTTTCCATCCTTGCTTCAAATTCTTGAGAAACAGTTTCCCATTGTGGGAATACACACACTGTGGGAATACACAGGGGCATACACACCCCTCGGGCAGTGGGCTGTACAGCAGCATGGCTGGAATGTTCCACCACTGCCTGCAGTCCAAAACAAGTTCATCTCTACAGGACAGAACACATGCAGTTCCCAAAGGAAGAGGGAAAGGATCTTGAATATTCTAATTCAGAACCACTCAAAGCTAATTCACAGACAGTCTGCTGCAGCAGCATTTCCTAGAAACTTGTTAGAAACACACACTGTCCGGTCGGACCTCAGACCTGCTAAATCAGGATGCGTTGGTATCGCAACAAGCTCTTAAAGCAGGCTGAAGTTTGAAGAGCACTGATCCAAACATGCAGTTTCCTGCTCTAGGCCCCAAAGGACAGGCTAAAGAAAAAGAGGGTGAAAACTAAAAGAATAGATTTTAGATTGAAATAAAGAGCAACTAAGTGACCTAATAGGAACAGTCATTAGCAGTTTAGGGAAGTAAGAAGTCCCTGCTAGAGGATGAATTTAAGTAGGAAACACGTGAAATGGTACAGAGGACATTCAACAAAAAATGACCTTTAAAGTCCCTGTCACTCATGAGAGTTTTCACTGTGATTTACTTTATCTAATGATCTCTGATTATAGGATATAATCCTTACAGAGAAGTTATACTTTCCCCTTGGATTGCCCTATGCAAAGAAACTCTGTTCACTCCAAAGAGAACATGGAGAACTGATGACTCTTTTTCCAGTGGTAGAAAGGGAAACTTCCAGGCTGATGTTTGCAGCTTCTTTGTGCATTGTGGAAGTAGGAAATCACCACGGAAGAGTTAAGCACTGCTTGGGCAGGCTAAGAAGAAACCGGGACTCTGGGACTTTTCCAAGTGGGGACACAGCATATCAACTCCTCCTTCTAATAAAAGCTCTCTTTTATGGCCTAGCACCTAGTCATTTGTCTGATCAGATTCACAAAGGTTGTCCAACTTGTTAGCTGAAAGATGGAAATAAAGACAAAACAAAACAATAAACACTTATTGAACAAATAAATAAAATTAAGGAGAAAAACATACTATGTTGTTCACAATGGAAATGCAATCACACGTGGACATACGATCACACATGGACATCAGTACAAAGTCTCTTTCAGATTAAATTAGCATTTCTCCCAATCAAAAATTATTCTAGAGAATTTAAAAGGCAATCAGCATTTCTCTTTACCTCTTTGTGCTTAGCTGTGAGGATGCCCTGAAGAATATTTTCTAATGACCCAGTTGGGAAATGCTCTTTCATAAAAATGACATAGTCCTTGAATGAACCCCAAATCATTATTTTTTATAAAAAGCAAAACTAATCGTGATGTTTCACATCCTCTGAAGATGATTGGCATGACTTCTAAGCACCAACATGACTTATTTCCCCTTGTTTCTGCTTAGGTCCAATGGTACAGGGAAACAATAAAACACTGACATAGAGCTGTACCATTCCTAACTCTTATAGCAGGGCAATTTTAACTCCTAAAGCAGCTTTCTTTTCATAGAGACACTTGCTCTTAGGAGTGGCTGTGAATCTCCCATCTTTGTTCATATATGTTCTGGCTGGAGAGGCCTGGAGAAGGTGAGTGATGAAACTTTAAAAGCCTTTGCTGTCTACTTCAGCTGTGTTATTCTTGACAGACACATTGTGGTGTAAACCCCTTAGTGGCTAACTTTATTTTGCTTCTGCCAAAAACAAGTCCTAAATCTTGGCCAATGTAAAATCATTGAAGTACACATACTATCCTTCATTTGGTTTGAAACCCTGCAAGGTCTAGAGTAATCACTGAGACAAAAGAGAAAATCAACAGCAACAAACTCTGGCTTGTTAAAAAGATCTGTAAAATTCAGTAAGTTTCTAGTAAGAAAAAAGATAGAAAACATAAATACTAATATCATAAATTAGAAAGTGATATCAGTCCAGATCCCATGGATACAAAAAATATGATCAAAGAATATTATGATCTTTGGATAAAAAAGATGTGGTATTTCTCTACATTGGAGTATTACTCAGCTATAAAAAAGGTAAACTCAAGGCTTTTATAGGTTAATGGATGCAACTAGAGACCATATTCATAAGTGAAATACATCAGACCCACATGTGTAAACATCACATTTTCTCCCTGGTGTAAGAACATGAAAGAGTAAATAAAACCCAAAATGCACAATAGATAATAAGAAAGAGAAAGAAATTGCTCAAAGGAAGGAACACCTTGGATGAGGGAAAGAAGAAAAAGAAAGCATTAAGGCATTATTATATATATATGGATCAGTGGCATAACTGTACTGTTGATGTCCGATGGTTTATTGAGGGGAATAGTTAATGATTAAAAGTTTTTTTAAATATTTTGACCAATTTTGTGTGTTTGTATCTGGTAGTCTGAGCAATTTATGTGACGACAACAATTTGCAGTATAACATCCATTGGTGAATTCCTACAATCCTGCCTAATGTCACTATGCATTGTCTCTAATGTTCATTTAAATTATTATTTTCTTATTCCCTTTAATGATTTGATCAATCTTCTATTCTTACATCTGTTAATCTGAGCACCATCGTTGAAGATAACAATATGTAATATAACAACCACTGTTAATCTCTATCATTTGGTTTGAAACCCTGTATCATTTTTAATGTCCTTGCTTTGTGTTGTTTGTATTTTGCTATTGTTCTTTTTTTGTACTATTTTCTTTAAAATAATAAAAAAAATTATGATCAACTAATTTCTGTAAGTGCCCACAAATTTGTTAATCCAGATTAAGTGGACTGGGGCTGGGGATTTAGCTCAGTGGCAAAGCGTCTGCCTGGCAAGTGCAAGGTCGTGAGTTCGGTTCCTGGTACCAGAGAAAAACAAAAAAACAAAAACAAAAACAACAACAACAAAAAAAACCAGATTAAGTGGACCAACTTCCTAAAGGACACAATTTGCCAAAATTCACACAAGAATTAGATTATTTAAGTAACATTATTAAAGAAATTAAAGTAATAATCAATACATTTCAGATGCAAATTAAAACAACACTGAGATTCCATCTCACCCCAAATAGAAGGGCCATCATCAAGAAATCAAACAGTAGCAAATGCTAGCAGGGCTGTGAGGAAAAAGGAACCCTTCTCCACTGCTGGTGGAAGTGTAGACTTGTGAAATCACTGTGCAAATCAGTGTCAAGATTCCTCAAAAAACTAGAACCGGAGGTTCCATTTGACCCAGCTATTCCTCCTCTTGGTATCTTCCCAAAAGAATTAAAAGCATCATACCTCAGCGATATATGCACACCCATGTTTATAGCAGCAAAGTTTGTAACAGCTAATCTTGGAAACAGCCCAAATGCCCATCAACTGATGATTGGATAAAGAAAATGTGGTTTTTATGTACAATAGAGTACTACTCTTCCATAAAAAGGATCAGCTTGAGACATTTCTAGTAAATGGAGGTCATACTTTTAAGTAAAATAAATCAGACACATATGTAAATACTACATTGTTTCTCTGGTGTGAAAAACTGAAAGTGAAAATAAGGATTGAAATGCATAATGAATATTGTAAACGAGGAAGAAAATGGCTAAGTAGGAAAAGGAACTAGCAAGGAGGGAAGGGAAAAGGAAAGAAGGGAAAAGAAAAAAGTGATGACAAAGGAAGGAAAAATGGAAACAAAGCATCTGTAAATAGGTAGGGTAAGAGGTGTTTAAGGGAGAGTAGGGGAATGGGGAAAAAAGAATCAAGTTAAATCTTACAGGTACAAATTCCCTACTGTGAATGTAATCATTATGTACACCTAAAATGTAATCATAAACTTTATTTTTAAAAAAGTAATAATAACCTTCCATAACAGAAAGCATCAGACTCATCTTGGTTCACTGGTTAATTCTACTAAACAAAGAAGGAAGAAGTTATGTCAATTCTCTACAATCTCTTCCAGAAGAGAGAAATAGGAGAAATAATTTCTAACTCATTCTTATGAGGGCAGAATTACTCTCATATAACAGACCACACAAAAGGTATTAAAAGAAAAAGAAAATAGGAGGTCTGCAGACCAATAGCTCTCATGAAGATAGATGCAAAAATCTCCAACAAAATATTAGCAAATTGAATCCAAAAATGTGTAAAGAGAATTATACTCCATAATGATTATGAACTCAATGTTGGTATCCCCAAAAATGTGTATGTTGAAACCTAGACCCTCTAGTTTCATCATACTGGGAGGTGGGCACTTTGGGAAGTGGAACGCTTATGAATAAGGTTGGTGTCCTTGTAAGCCTCATGAAAGGTCTGGCTTCGGCTCTTGGCTCTCCACTGTCTGAGGATGTAATAAGTTCACATTCCTCAATTTGGTAAAGAACATCTACAAAAACTTCACACTTAATGGCAAGAAACTCAAAGTTTTTTCCTTAAGATCAGGAATGAAACAGAGATACCCCTCTCATGCCTTTAGCATTGCAATAAAAGTCCTAGCTAATGCAGTGAGACACGAAAAGGTACTTTAAAATGTACATATTTGGAAGGAAAAAACTAAACTGTGTTCATAGATGACATTGTCACCTGTATGGAAAATCCTAAATAACTGACCCAAAAATATCCTCCTGGAATAAACAACTATATGTTGCCAGCCACAAGCCTGATACATAAACATCAGAGGCTTTCTTCTATGCATTACCAGCAACAATCAAGTGAAATTTGAAATTAAAACACAGTACAATTTATGTTAGCACCCAACAAAGTGAAACACTCTACTATATATATAACAAAATGCATACAAGATTTATATGAGAAAGACTATAGAACTCTAACAAAAGATATCAAGAAAGAGCTATAGAAACAGAAAGATACTCATATTCATGGATAGGAAGGTTCAAACTTGACAATATATCAGTTATGCCCAACATCATCTGTAGATTAGAGCCCTAATTGAATCCCAGCTAAATTTTGTGGATATTGATAAACTCTTCCAAAGGTTTATATAATCAGTCAAAAGACCCAAAATAACCAATTCACTATCACAGAAAAATAACAAAGTCAGAGGAAGAAATGGTACTGCTGAAGCTCAAGAATTATCATAAAGGGCTGGGGATATAAAACTCAGCAGCATGGTGCTTACCTGGCAAGCATAACATCCTGAGTTTGACTCCTGATTAAAAAAAAAAAAAAAAAAGGAATTGCCATAAAGCTAGAGTAATCAAGACAATGTGGTAATGAAAAATTTAAAAATTGACAAAAAGATCAGTGGAATAAGGCAGAAGTCTCAAAAATAGACCCACATAAATATAATCCACTAATATTTCAAACAAATGAGGTCAGAACAACTAGAAATCCATATGGATGCTCTTCACAAAAATTTACTGAAAATGTATTGTAGACTTAGATGCAAAACTCTAAAATCCCTAGAAAATAACATAAGAGAAAATCTAGATGAAAATCTTGTGTTTAGTCATGGCATTTTAGATACAATACTGAAGGCTCAAATCGGTACAGAAATAATCAATACATTCCAGTTCAATAGATTCAAATTCTCTGTTCTATGAAGGATAATGCAACAGAAGGAGAAGATAAGCCATGGACTGAAAGAAATAAAAGAGCTCATTTGATAAAGGATTGGTATATAAACTATACAAAGAACTCTTAAAACTCAACAATAAAAAGCTACCACCAGTTAAAATGTGAGCAGAAGACATAAATATACAGATATGTAGATGATAAATAAACATGAAAAGATGGCCAATATGATGTCAGTGGGGAACTGCAAGTTCAGGTAGAAACTCATTAGCTATCAGTACGTACCTACTAGGATGGCCAAGGTCCAAAGCGCTGAGAACACAAGATGCTTGTGAGGAAGCAGAGCAGCAGAAACTCTTACTCATTGCAGATACAAGTGCAAGATGGTACAGGTCCTCTGAGATACAGTCTGGTACTTCTTCCTAAGATTAAACATACTCTTACCATACAGTTTAGTGATAATGTTCCTGATATTTAACTAAGTGGATTAAAAATTTACATCCACATAAACACCTGAACATTGATGTTAATAGTGATTTTATTCCTAATTACCAAAACTTAGAACCAGTTAAAAAACCCCTTAGTAGCTGAACGGAAAAATGACTGTTATACAATACTAAAATGAAGTAAGCTATCAAGCATAGGAAGGCCTGAAGCAACTTAAAATGCAAATTGTTAAGTGAAAGAAGCTATTCTTAAAAGTCTACATATTGTATGGTCCCAACCACATGACATTCTGAAAAGGAAAATATATGGAGACAATAAAAGATTAATTGTTGTCATAGGTTAGGCAAGAGAGACGGATGAAGAAAGCAGAACACAGATGATTTCAGGGCATGAAAATTATTCTCCACTTGATGAACACATGGCATTATACCTTGTTCCAAGCACCCAGAATGTACAACATCAAGGGTGAAACTTAATGTAAATGATGGACTTTGGGGTGATGATGATGAATCAATATAAATTTGCCAGTTGTAACATGATGGGAGTGCTGTATGGTGATAAAAGCTCAGGCCCTGATGGATTCACAGCAGAATTTTACAAGAAATTCAGAGAAGATTTAACACTAACACTCCTCAAACTCTTCAACAAAATTGAAAAGGAAACAATTCTCCCTAACTCATTTCTAGAGGCAAGTATTATAATGATGTCAAAATCAGAGAAAGACCCAAGCAAGAAAGAGAACTACAGATCAATCTCCCTAATGATATAGATGTGAAGATACTCAATAAAATACTACAAAATAGAATGCAGCAAATCATCAAGAAAATCATACACCACAACCAAATCAGATTCATTCCAGGAATGCAGGGATGGTTTAATATTCACAAATCCATAAGTGTGATACACCATATCAATAGAGCCAAAGACAAAAACCACATGATCATCTCAATAAATGCATAAAAAGCTTTCTACAAAGTCCAACATGTATTTATGATTAAAAACTCTACAGAAAATAGGAGTAGATGGTCTTTACCTTAACCTGGTCAAAGCCAACTATAACAATCCAACAGCCAACATCATTCTCAATGGACAGAAACAGAGAACTTTTACCTGAAAATCAGGAACAAGACAAGGATGTCCACTGTCAGCACTCCTATTCAACATAGTTCTGGAAGCATTAGCCAGAGCAATTAGACAAGAGACAGAAATAAAAGGAATAAGGATAGGAAAGGAAGAAGTAAAATTATCACTATTTGCAGATGGCATGATACTTTACATGGAAGATCCCCAGAACTCCACAAGAAAAGTCCTTGAATTAATTGACAAATTCAGCACTGTAGCTGGATACAATGTCAACATGCAAAAATCAATAACATTCCTATACACAAACAACAAACACACTGAGAGAGAAATTAAGGAAACCATATTTTTCACAATAGCATCCAGGAAATTGAAATATTTAGGAATCAGTCTAACAAAAGAAGTAAAAGATCTATTCAATGAAAACTACAGTACATTGAAAAAAGATATGGAGGATGATTTCAGTAAATAGAAAACTATTCCTTGCTCATGGAAAGAAAGAAACAACATTGTGAAAATGGCCATACTCCCAAAATTCTTGTACAGATTCAATGCAATTCCCATTAAACTACCATTAGCATACCTCACAGGTCTAGAGGAAACATTCTTTAAATTCATCTGGAACCACAAAACACCCAGAGTAACAAACGCAATCCTGGGCAACAAGGACAAGTCAGGTGGAATCACGATCCCTGACCTGAAATTATACTACAAAGCCACTGTCATAAAATCAAACAGGTACTGGCTAAAAAACATACCTGAGGATCAATGGAAGAGACTGGAAGAAACAGCCACAACCAAAAATACACTCAACCACCTAAACTTTGATAAAGGGGCCAAAAAAACTCACTGGAAGAAAGATAGACTCTTTAATAAATGGTGCTGGAAAAACTGGCTTGCCACCTGCCAAGGAATGAAAATAGACCCAAGCCTATCACCATGCACCAAATTCAAGTCAAAATGCTTCACAGATCTCAATATTAAACCAGAAACACTAAATCTATTGGAAGAGAAAGTAGGTAAAAACCT
>NW_004955408.1:34719992-34730475 GCF_000276665.1 Chinchilla lanigera
GAAAACCCACAAACTTGGAAAAAATTTTAGCTGACTGTCCCTCAGACAAAGGTCTTCTATCTAGAACATATAAAGAATTAAAAACATTAGCTCCACCCCCAAATTCAAAGACTCAATCCAAAAATGGGCATCTGAGATGAATACACACTTCTCAGATAAAGAAATACAAATGGCAAATAAATACATGAGAAAATGTTCAACATCATCAGTCATTTGAGAAATGCAAATTAAAAGAATATTGAGATTTCATCTCACCTCAGTAAGAATGGCTATCATTAAGAAATCAACTAATAACAAATGTTGGTGAGGCTATGGAGAAATAGGAACACCTCTCCACTGCTAGTGGGAATACAGACTGGTGAAACCACTGTAGAAATCAGTTTGGAGATTCATCAGAAAACTAGGTCTAGAGGTCCCATTCAACACAGCTATTCTCCTTCTGGGTATGGTCCCAAAGGATTTGAAAATATCACAGCACATGGATATATGTGCACCCCTGTTCATAGCAGTACAATTTGTAATTGCTAAGCTGTGGAAGCAACCCAAATGTCCATCCACTGAGGAATGGATAAAAAAAAATTGTGGTACTTTTATATAATGGAATATTACTCAGCTATAAAGAAAGATAAACTCGAGACCTTTATAGGTAAATGGTCACAACTAGAGACCATACTCATAAGTGAAATAAATCAGACCTGCATGTGTAAGCAATATATTGTCTCACTAGTTAAGAATGTGAAATAATGAATAAAAACTAGGAGGTATGATAGACACTGTGAAACAGAAGGAAAATGCTGAAGGGTAAAGGGCAACTGGAGTGTAGGAAAAGAGAAGGGAAAGAAGGGGAAATAATGTATGTATGTGTATACAGGATAGCTAACATAGTTGAACTACTGTCTTCTATTGCTTTACTGAAAGGAACAGTTAATGATAACTTGATTGACCAACATTGCATGTCTCTATTTGTTTTCCTGAGAAACCACTTTGAAGATATCAGTAAGATAACAATAAGCATTTTTAATTTTATACCACTTTGTCTGTAACTCTGTATTGCTTGTATTGTTCTTTTGCTACTTTGTAAATGGACGTCTGTTAATGTGTTTGCCCTCTTTTACTTTTAAAATAAATTTCTAAAAAATGAACACTGAAGAATAATTTACTAGAAGGTTGCTTTCAAATCTTCTTTTTCATGTTAAAGAGAATAAAATTTAAAACACATTAAAAACTATACAGAATTTCAAAACAAGATGATAGGAAATCAACAATGATTGTTACTTTCAAATCTTAAAATCCAAACAGTTTTATAGTTGATGTTATCATAATCCACCCTAGTTTGAACATTTAGGCAGTTATTTTAAGTTCTATGAAGTATCTGTTTGAAGACAATGAAATCCTCCATATAGAAAATAGTAAAGATTACATACACACAAATACACATATACATTAGAACTAACAAGTGAATTAAGCAAAGGATATAAAAAAATAACAAAAAGGCTAATAAATATACAAAAATCACTTGTGTTTCTATAAGCAAGCTGAAAATGTGGAAAAGAGGAAAATAATTTCATTTACTATTCATTAAAAAGATGATAAACTGGATTATGCACAACAGTATAAACAACGAGATAAACTGGGCTATACACAAGATAGCTAAAATAATTGTACTATGAATTTCTATTAGTTCATTCAAAGGAACAGTTAGTGTTCATACTGTCTGATCAATTTTGCCTGCCTATATCTTATAATCTGAGCAACTACTTTGAAGATAACATATGCAACATAATAACCATTGTTAATTTCCTATCATCTTGTTTTGAAATTCTGTATTATTTTTATTGTTTTTTCTCTCTTTAAAAGAAAAAAGAAATTTTTATATTATATGCATTGAAGAATACAGTCAACACTATGAAAAAAAAAACAGCTCATGGAATAGTACTACAACACAGCGATAACAAAAAAATTAAAAAGCAGGCCAAAGATTTGAAGAGATACTTCCCTAAAGAAGACATATCAAAAAGTCAACATGCATTTGAAATAATGCTCAACACCAGTAACGATTGGGGAAAAGCAAATGAAAACCACAATAAGATGCTTTGTATCCATTAGGATACTTCATAGAACTTAAAATAACATAAAATTATCAAATGATCCACTAGTTCCATTTGAGTATATCCCCCAAAAGAATTAAAATCTGGAATCAAAGAGATTTGTATATTCATATTTATATTTGTCAAAAGGAAGAAGCAAATCAAGCATCTACCAACAAATGAATGGCTAAGCAAAATGTAAGATATACATAATAACATTCAACCTTAGGAAGGAAAGAAATTCTGACACGAGCTACAACATAGGTGCACCTTGAAGATATGCTAATTAAGATTTCTAGCTCTTCTATATCTCTAAACTTCTGCCTTTAGTATGTATTAAATTTTTAATTGTTTCAGCTTTGATACAATAAATCTACTTCTAGAAATGCATCCTAAATAAAGTATTGTGCAAGTATACAAAAGTAAATGGACAAGTGGTTTACTGCAGTAATTTTAGTAAAGGCAACAATTCAAAGTCAATGTGAAGGGGCTGGGGATTTACCTCAGCAGCAAAGCGCCTGCCTGGCAAGCGCAAGGTCGTGAATTCGGTTCCCGGTACCGGAGAAAAACCAAAACAAAAAAACAAAAAAAACAAAGTCAATGTGAAGTTCCACCTAGTTAAGTACTGTTAAACAAATCATGACATGTTCAAACTAAGAACACTATAATAACTAAGCAGAATCAATTATATATGCACATTGTGACATGAAAAGATACCCATAATATGTTGTTGAGTAAAGAAAAATAAAAAATTTTAACATGTACAAGGTTATTGCATGTGCTTAAAAAACAAATGTAAATGTGTGCATGTGAATATGCATGTGTATGAAGGTATAAAAAGAAATATTAATATATAGTTTTAGTAATTATTATCCATAACAAAGATTTAGAAATAACACTCTATGTTTTAGGTAGGAGTAATAAAGGATTAGGAGAGACGATTTCTTTTTAATTTATGAACTTATACATTGATAAAAACAACTCATATAATTCTAAATATTAAGTTAACACTTAAAATTTATTTTAAATTCTTCTCTTCCTCTCAAAATTTCTAATAATGATCAAAAATAATGCTTGGAAGTCAACTACAAATTTAAGAAAAGCAAAGAATCAGTGTTCTAAAATACATAGCACATAAAAACCCTTTATTCTCTCCTTTCATTATGTTAAAAGTGTTCTGAATAACAATAGTTACCAATCCCCAGGATCTCTCTAAAAATGGAGAACCTCCACCTATAAGGTTGTCATACATTGAACAGTACTTCTGTGTTTTGATAGCAGAGCCTTCCTGAAAAGTAGGTGCTGGTCTGAGCTTACCCACCATTGGGAAGAGAAAAACACTGCTTATATGTTCCTCGTGCTGAGAGTAGCATGAGCCACACAAGATTGGTGAAAGTGATCAGTTTTCC
Source organism: Chinchilla lanigera (assembly GCF_000276665.1). NCBI lineage: Eukaryota > Metazoa > Chordata > Mammalia > Rodentia > Chinchillidae > Chinchilla > Chinchilla lanigera. The sequence goes on from NW_004955408.1 coordinate 34,723,489, forward strand.
AGTCTTTGTCTAGATTTATATCTTTCTTTGGTACAAAATCTTTTTTCTGCCTGTGTGTGTGTGTGTGTGTTGAATTTAGTATTTTACTCAACTTTTCCAAGTCTATATGTAGTTTTCAGGCTACTGTCATCCAGTGTTTCACATTCTTGTATGAACGTGTTTAATCATTTTAGCAAAAGCTATAATTGTTTTTTAACATTCGATTTTATTGGTATACTTTAGATGTACATAAAGATCACATTCATCATAGTGAATTCGTACCTGTACATGATATAATTTGGGGTTTTTTCCCCCGTTCACCTACCCACGCTTCAACCCCTTTTCCCCTCCCCACTTACAAAGCTTTGTTTCCATGTTTTTCTTAGTAAGAGCTCTAATTGCTATTGAGGCTAGAGCAGCGAGAGAACAGGCCAAAAGCATTTCCTTCCTGAACTACTGTGCATGCAGTCAGCAATTCTCCCAGGCTTCCCTGCACCTGGGTCCTCTACTTCCTCCCAGGCAATGGCTGCACAGGAGACCAAAACCAAAGCTCCAGCTAGACCTATGGACTCAGAAAAACCTAGAATGAGACTATGAGAATAAAAACAACATTTGGTTACTGACAAGTTGGTTGCATTACTCACGTACTCTGAAGTCAGTCCTGTGCCTTAGCATCTCACAGAAAAGATGCACACCAATTACTTCTAGTAATAGTGTATTAACAACAACAACAAACAAGAAAAGCATTGTCATTCCCTTGTTGTTTTTCCTTCTTCAGCCAATGCAGCACTTCCATTGCTAGGAGTACTGGTGGGTTCCAGTGAGAACACAGACGTTTTTGGCAAGATGTGGTATTTTTATACAATGGAGTACTACTTAGCTATAAAGAAAGATAAACTTGGGGCTTTTATAGCTGGATGCAACTAGAGACCATATTCATAAGTGAAATAAACCAGACTTGCATGTGTACACATCGTATTGTCTCCATAGTGTAAGAAAGTGAAAGAGTAAATAAGATCCAAAGGTACAATAGATACCATGAAAGGGAAAAACTGCTGAAAAGGAAGGAACAACTGGGATGAGGGAAAGAAGAAAAGAAAGAAAGAAGGAGTACACACAAGATAGCTAATATAATTTACTACTAATTTCTATTAGCTCATTGAAAAGAACAGTTTGTGCTTATACTGTTTGATCAATTGTGTATGCCTCTACCTGGTAATCTGAGCAACTACTTTGAAGTTAACAATATGCAATATAATAACCATTGTTAATTTCCTATCATCTTGTTTTGAAATTCTGTACCTTTTTTATTGTTTTTTCTCTCTTTAAAGTAAAAAAAAAAAAAAAAAAAACTGAACAAGGAAGACAGTCTTCTCTTGTTGGTCTAATAATTAGCATTTATTCTTTCTTTGCCTGTTCCCTATTGACTAGTTACCAGGATTCAGCCTGCATATGCAGATGAAGTGACATCTCCTGGCAATCATTCTCTAAACTAAGTCCAGTGTCACTTCTATAGTCTTAAAATGCTATGTACTGCTTCACCATGACGTGTATCAACATTACAATCTGTATTAGTCTTTTCTTTGTTACTATTATAAAATACTTGACGATGGGCATCTTCATAAAGAAAATAGGTATATTTTGGTTCATCATTCTGATTGAGGGTATAGGGGCTGCATTTGGCAATGGTTTCCTTGCTAACAGATTCCAAAACAGTACAGGGAATCCCATCACAAGAGAAAGCTAGCAGGCATTGTCATTCCCTTGTTGTTTTTCCTTCTTCTTATAAAGCCACTGGTAATTTAATCATAGGACCTCATCCTGATGACATTACCTAACCTTAATCATCTCCCAAATGCCCCATCTCTAACAGCCATGGTCAGATGAAGTTTCCACTCTCTTAATACCTCATAAGAAAAATTAAATTTCAAAACATGAAACCTAAATACTTCAAAGAATCAGCAACTGGGATTTCATCCTACTGAAAAGTTTCTGCACATCTAAACAAATCACCAGCAGAGTAAAAAGAAAACCCACAAATTGGGAAAAAATTTTAGCTGACTGTCCCTCAGACAAAGGGCTTCTATCTAGAACATATAAAGAATTAAAAAACATTAGCTCCCCCCACCAAATTCAAAGACCCAATTCAAAAATGGGCAGCTGAGATGAATACACACTTCTCAAATAAAGAAATACAAACGGCAAATAAATACATGAGAAAATATTCAACATCATTAGTCATTCAAGAAATGCAAATTAAAAGAATATTGAGATTTCATCTCACCTCAGTAAGAATGGCTATCACTAAGAAATCAACCAATAACAAATGCTGGCGAGGCTGTGGAGAAATAGGAACTCTTCTCCACTGCTGGTGGGAAGGCAGACTGGTGAAATCACTGTAGAAATCAGTTTGGAGATTCATCAGAAAACTAGGTCTAGAGGTCCCATTCAAGCTAGCTATTCCCCTTCTGGGTATTTTCCCAGAAGATCTGAAAACATCATATCACAGCGATGTATGTGCACCCCTGTTCATAGCAGCACACTTTGTAATTGCTAAATTGTGGAAGCAACCCAAATGTCCATCCACTGAGGAATGAATTTAAAAAATTGTGGTACTTTTATATAATGGAATATTACTCAGCTATAAAGAAAAATAAATTCAATGCTTTTATAGGTAAATGGTCACAACTAGAGACCATACTCATAAGTGAAATAAATCAGACCTGCATGTATAAGTAATGTATTGTCTCACTAGTATAAGAACCTGAAAGAGTGAATAAAACCTAGGAGGTATGACAAACATTGTGAAATGAAAGGAAAATGCTCAAAAGTAAAAGGCAACTGGGGTGTGGGAAAAGAGAAGGACAGGAAGGGGAAATTATGTATGTATGTATGTATATACAGGATAGCTAACATAGTTGTACTACTGTCTTCTATTGCTTAGTTGTAACGAACAGTTAATGATTACTTGTTTGATCAGTCTTGCATGTCTCTATTTGTTTTCCTGAGAAACCACTTTGAAGATACCAATACATAATACAACAATCATTGTTAATTTCCTACAACTTTGTCTGTAACTCTGTATTGTTTATATTGTTGTTCTGCTATTTTACAAATGGATGTCTGTTTGTTAATATGCTCTCCTTCTTTCATTTTTAAAATAAATTTTAAAAAACATGAAACCTTGGGAAACACTCCCAAACCATATTGTCATAGCACAATTACTCCTTTCTTGAGATCTTGATCATCTGCCACCTCAGTGATCTCTAACTTCCATGAGGTCAGGCACTATGCCTGGAACTGAGCAGCCCTCAATCAATATTTGTGAAACAAAGGAGTAAGTGAATGAACAGGTGAACTGGTCACCCCAGTTCATCCCAGAAGCTGCTAGCCTCCCTTGTGCTCAAGTTCATCACAGTTTTCTTTAATGTGTCAGGACATGGTCTAATTGTCAATAACAAGGAAAGCAAGGTTGGTTCATTTCATCATGTTAAAGCCATTGTGGTATTCGCCAAAAGGTGAGCTTTATGGACTCTGATATCAGTTCTTTATTTTATTTGACTTTTTGAATAAGGAATCTGAAGTTAAGATCAAAATCAGGAAATTTTCTAGTAAAAGAATCAATAGCTGAAAGGCTAATCTTGGTGATGGTGTGTTAGTTTGTAATTAGTCAAGCCCCAGGAAGATTGGTTTGGCTGTGTTTCAGGGCCAGGAAATCCAATCCTGTGTAGGCCTTGGTACTAGCCATGAGCTCAATATAGAGTGTGTAGAATATGTTCCTTCAAGAAGATGTCCTATATCAGGTAGTTCATGTGCTAGACAAGGTAAATCAAAGATATAAAGGGAAAATCACGTCTAACTTTTTTAAAACTCTTAATTGTACTATAACATAGCTTTGAGCTTTTGTATTTTAACAATTTTAATTTACTAAAGCCCACTTATTTTGAATTGTAGTTAGACTATCTTGTCTTTATGACTCAATTTTCCTCAATTACTATTTAATTTTCTAATATAATGTCTTAAATTTACTGAATCTAATTCTGTCTTCCTCTGCAAAGCAAATAATCTTTTATTGTGTTGTTTTTAATGTACAGAAGCTGGTTTTTCTAGAATACCCAAACATATCCAGACTCCTCTTTCACCTTCTACACAAATGTCTCCTAAAGGGCTTTCAGTTTAGCTAGGTGTGTGCCTTTCTCCAGCAAGAGCTTACTATCATTTTTAAGGTGGAAAACTCAGAATCTCTTCTTACCTTAAAATATCCCATTATAGCTAAGTAACTTAACACAACCATTACAAATTAAATCATATGCATATTCAAACAAGCATAGCTCATAAGAATATTCTTGGGTACTGCTTATAGATCTACAAATAAAGTAGCAAGTTTACATTTTCATTAATGCAAGAAAATTGCACTAAAAAGAATGGGAGTGCAGACGCTGGGTGGGAGGCTGTAGAAGAGATCAGATCCGCTCGCAGCTGTCTTTCAGCCCTGGAGCAGCTTGATGTGGAGGAACACCCACTCCAGATAAATCTGTTTTGTTTTGTTTTACATTTTGGAAGTTCCTGACTTGGCAAAATAGATGGTGTCAGATCGTTTCCTAAGGCCTTTATGTGCAGCAGGAATTCTCCTGGGACGTGTGGGAGGGATACTCCTAGGAGTGCTGGTGTATGTCAGAAAGATGGGCCAGAACAAAGTGCAGCTGGAAGAACATGGGATGCACCTTCCTGAGAGGAGAGAGGATGAGCTGCAAAGAATGGCTTACAACATGAGGTGCATTGTGTCTAAGAAGGAGGCTTTTTTGTGCAGAGGAGAAATGCTGCTCTCCATCATTGGGATTATCCAACAAGACCTTCATACAGGGAGACAATGCAAACATGTTACCCTCAAGCATGGACTCCTTTTTCTGAGTTTTTACCCCATAGGGTCGTCCAGGCCAGGCCTAACTCTGGACTCAATTGTAAAGCATAGCTTTGGTACAATCACATATTTCTAATGGTAGATACTTCAGACTACCAGAGTCCTTTCCCATCTTGTTGTAATTTCTGGGGACTCAGTACTCCTTTGTTATACCCCCGAGTGCCCTCTATCCTTTCACTCCTAATCTGAGCACCTTTATCAAGACAGAACCATGTATACTAACTTCATCTTCCTCCTCCATTACCAAAGCACTTGCCTTTCTCCAAGACTCTCACTTCTTGAATGCTTATGATATAAGAAAGAATCCACCAAATACCACTGGCTATCATGGCTTGAGCTTATATATCTGCACCTATGAATTCTGTACTTGACTTAGCTATTGAAACCAATGTAACTGTAAGGAAGATTTATAAAATAACATTTAGAAAAACAAAAGGGATAAGGGATACAGGAAAAGGGTATAAAGAGGCTTCCAAAGCAATAGAAGTTATAAATGTTAATCTTCAGACCTAAACCAAATGCTCTATAAAGTGAAGTAAGATCAATACTGATTTCCAAAATGTTTGTAACAACATACAAGTGATGATCAAAAGTGACACTGCATGTTTAAATTCTTTAAATTATTACAGCAGTGACTGCATTTTCATTAGTCCCCCTCAAAGTACTCCCACTCTCTTTGCACACACTTGTATCATCATTCTTCTACTTTCTAAAGCAGTTCTGGAAGTCCTGTTTGTGAGCATCTTTAGATGCTCAAAGATGTGATCAAAAATACGGTGAACCCTCCTGCCAAGAACTGTCCAATGGAAAGGAAGGCTTGTAAAAACATGCTGTGTCTTCATCCACTTTATTCACCAGATCTGGCACCATGCAACTTCTGGCTTGTTCCCAAAGTCAAAATGACCATGAAAGGTAAATATCTTTAATAGATTCAAATATCAAGGCAGCCATAATAGTGCAAAAAAAGAAACATAAAAGAATGACTTCCAGGCTCTGTTTGTTTTATAGGAGCTTTTCTTTTCTTTTGTTTTTCTTTTCTTTTCTTTTAATTGAAAAAGAAAGCCCCAATGTATATGATGATGAAAAGTATTATTTCTTAAATAATACTAACTAAACTGAGGTATCCACCAAAACTAACTCTCAAATAAGGTTTTAAAGCTTCTAGTTAAATATCATTAATAGCCCTGCCACTGTTTTTACAGTTTCTCAATAAAATACAAAGCATTTTGATATTGAACTTGGCATTAGTCTGTTTTATTTTGCTTCTACAAAATACCTTGTTATGGAGGTGTAAGGGCAAGGCCCAGCTCTGCTCCGGCCCAGTCCATTTTGGCTATGTTACAACACAGCACACAGCTTAATGTCAGGAGGACATACAAGAAACTGAGATCACATAGCAAGAGAGGAAGCAGAGAGGAAGCCAGGGCCAGGCAGATAGTAATTTCTATCTCTGTCATCATGGAATGTAGAGGTCAGTGGGGGAGATCAGCAATGATGGAACAGTAAGAACAGCTAGAAGAGCTTCTAAACAGGTCCTACAGGAAATAACCTCCAAATGTTAAAAATGTGAAGAAATTTAGTGAGCAAAGAAAGAAGTAAAATCCAAGTGTAAGCAAATACACTTGCAAAGACATAGAAAAGAAAGAGCTCCTTAACAATTTGGAGGTATGTAAAAGGGTATAGTGTTTGTGGGTGGCAAAAGACAGAGGATCGTGTCATGGGGCTCAGGAAAAAGATCTCGGCTTTTGATGTTCACAAAGCTTCAGGAGAGATTGAGATTTTTCAAAATAAATATGTAAGATAAGAAGATTCAAGGGCCAGGAATAGTACCAGACTAACAGATTTTAAATCATGGGGATAGAAAAATATCCCACAAAGATGTCTGAGAAGGAAGAAAGAAAAAAAAGATAAAACAAAAACTACAAGAATATAGTGTCACAAAATTCAAAGAGAGATAAAGAGCTATTCTTTACTAGGTACAAAGTTTCTGTTTAGGATGATTAAACACTTTGGAAATAGGTGATGGTTAAAGTATATTGTGAGATACTTAATGCTCATCAAACACCTAAAATGGTTAAAATGGAAAA
>NW_004955408.1:34732533-34822900 GCF_000276665.1 Chinchilla lanigera
TTGAAGATATCAATATGTAATACAACAAGCATTGTTAATTCCCTATCACTCTGTTTGTAACTCTGTAATGTCTGTACTGATCCTTTGTTATTTTGTAAAATGTTGTCTGTCTGTTAGTATTTTCCTCCTTTCATTTCTAAAATTAAATAAATAAATAAATAAAAAGAAGGAAGGAAGGCAGAAATAGGAGGAGGAACTGAGGAGGAGGGAACTGAGGCCATTAGCATAAGTCTTGCCTCGTGGTGGGTTGTGGCTCTCCTGAAATAGTTAGCTGTGAGAAGTGTCTGGGATTTTTTCATACAATGCAGCACATTCTTAGATAATTGCCTCTCTGACTTAATAGGTTTAAACAGAAAACCACTTCCAAAACATGAAGGAGCTGAGTCTACTTTATCACCTGCCTGTATCCCGGATAAATGGTTATCTCTTCCATGCCTAAAGGATCTCCAAGTCAGATTCATCAGCCCTCCCTATTAGTCTATTCATCATCTGTAAAGACAAGAAAACCCTGCTTTATCAAACAGAAATCTCCAGGTGTAATTTTCTTCTCTTTTCTTACTCTGGTCTGTACAGTGGGATATCGAGGGCATTTGCTAATTGAAACCACAGACGTTGACTCACTAGCTTAACTAAACCCAGAATGTCAGATCTTACTCTCAGACTTGAGCTCTAACCTATTTTTCAACACTTCTCCCAGGCTTCCTCCAATTTGTCAGTGTTGCTCTTGCTGATCGATATCTGTCTCTTTATTTCTGCCTTCCTTCCTTTTCCTTGACATAGCTGTCAAACTCAGTGTTTGATGTTGTTTCAATCAATCTTTAAGGAGTTACTGAGGGAAGCCTCTCGACCACTCTCTTCCTTACATAACCTGAGTGGGAGAAAATTTAAAGCTTGGTTCTGAGTTTCTTGTCTTGGCAAATCCTGCAGCCCATGTCTGCTTCTCAGGTTCCAGCTTCATAGTCCATTAATAAATATATTCATTTGTTCCAAAACTATTTACTGAAACAGTTCTGTGTGCCAGAAACTATGACAAGCACTAGCTTTACAAAAGAGAGTAAATACACAGATCTGCCCACAGTTTATAGGAGTCAAATATGAAGTAATCCCACAGGTACAGGTAAAATTATAACTTTAGTTAGTAGTGGGGAAGTAGTTATGTGGTGGTAGGAGTACTGAAAATAAGTGATTGACCTAGTTATGGAGGTCAAAAAAGGTTTCCTCAAGGAGATAGTAAGTGACCTGAGATCTGAAGGAGGAAGAGGAGGAGGAAAAGGAGGAGGAGGAGAAGAAGAACAAAGACCACAATGAGGAAGAGGACCAGGAGTAGGAGGAAGAGGAGAAGGAGGAGGAGAAAGCAATCAGCTCATTGAGTGTATAGAGGGGAGGAAGGGCTTGAGAGAGGAGTCGGAGTTTGTGGATTTTGTGTGGAAGACAAGCTGTGACACTTGAGGAACTGACAAGCACCAGTGGGTAGGAAAAGGAAGACTGGAAGAATGGCATGTGAGATTATTCTGGCAGTGCAGGGGGTCTTGTTGAGGATTTTTATTCTTTGTAATGAGCACCCTACATTTGGAGGTAAGTAAAACACCACCAAATATGAATCAGGAGGCAACTGTAGTGACTTAGGACCAAGAAAATCTTATACTGGACTAAGATGGATTTAAAAGATAAAACTTTAGAAGGTAAACTCTGTATGATTTATGATGGATTCGATATGTGTGAGAGAGGGCCAGTGAGGTCAAGAATGATTCCTGGGCTTTCAGCTTGAGCTGCTAGGTATAAAATAGTGCTATGCACTGAAATAAGAAAAAGCATTGGGAAAGTCTGGTGACTTTGGTTTGGGTTGGTGGAATGTGACATTTCAGTTGAGTTGGAGACACCTTGATACGACTAGATGTTGGCAAGAAAATGGCAAAGCATGGTCTGGTACTTGTCCCCTGGAGGCATACAGGGTCAATCTAGGCAAGCTGTAAATTTTAATAGTTATGTGTTTAATTTAATGTTTAATAATCAGATGATTTCACAGATTTTTTTTTAAACAGGGTCTTGCTACATAGTTCAGGCTGACCTTGAGCTCACCATGTAGCTGAGGCTGGCCTTGAACCCACAGCAAACCTCCTGCCTCAGTCTCTTCAGTGCTGGAATCATAGACATGCACCACTACACTCAGCATTAAAATCATTTTTTAAAAAGCATTAAAGGATGTATACGGATCAAGGGAAAGGCTGCAAGGCAAAAAAAAAAGTCACACAAATAAAATTTAGGAAATTCTGCCTTAGGAAAATATCTGCCTCCAGTTTAATTGGCAATTTTAGAGAAACAGAAATGATTAATTGCCAGGGGCTGGTCAGACTCCCAGATAACTGAATGGGGACAGCAAGGACTAAAGAAAGTCAAGAGACAAATTTCAACATGCAGTGGGGACCAGGAGGAGGCTTGCTTTTAGCAAACACACTCATCAGCCTCCACAATCAATTCACTTTCATCAGCCAGCAAGAAGCACAGGGGGATGAGGTCATGCGTCACTCATGACACATCTGAAGGAGATTTTTCAAAATAAGGAACAGGTGCAGGAAGCAGCTAAAGCTGGAAATTGGTCACATGTGTGTGGGCAAGGCCAGTCCAGGAATGAAGAGTGCCTAAGGCAATCAAGCTGCTTCAGTCCTGAGAATCACCTTGCCTGAGACAATTCCAGTCATTAGTCTCTAGGCAACCCTGTGTCCTGTGATACTAACTTTGTCAAATGTATAAATAAATGCCCCTACTACAGTGGCTGAGCAGTTCCTTTCCTCCCACCTGTAGAGAGGGCCCCATCTGACCTCAGCTTTTCTTTCTTATTTCTTCATCCTCTTGGCGGTTTCCCACCCAGAACATCAAGAGCCTCACCAGTTCTTGGCAAGAGGTGTACTTCATTTTTTTTATTTTTTAAACTCTCTATTAAATAACATGCACAAATAACTAGTCATTTATTAAACAGGTATGATTTAGAACAAGATTTAATGTAATACAAATCCTTAGGTACAATTTAGTATCTTGTTCATGATATTTGAATAGTATAAAAAGAATCACTGATTAAATTGACCATCTTTTATTTTTCTTTCAAAATCCACACCTCTTAGGCATACACCAAGTTTTTCCCCAGCATTTCAGAGCACAGTATGTTTAGCGTCAGAGTCCTGAACTACTTACGTGACTGTGCATTTCCAAGGAGGGGACAGAGCTCCTGGAGGCAGGTGTGCTGGTGCCGGGCCTGTACAGAGAGAGGTGTCTGTGGAAGCCGAAGCCTGTGGAGCTCCAGCTGTTGAGGTGCCCGGGAAGCCAGTGGGGCCTGTGGTGAATCCCACAGGGTGGGGGAGTCCCGGGCACCAGCTTCCTGTGCACTCAGTGCTTCTCCACAGGCCCTGGCGCTCCCTGGACCATTCCAACAAAATGCTCTAGACGTTGACCTCTCTCTTATTTCCTATCACATCAATCCTCAATAACCTGGCTTTTAATTTTTAATGATTTGCCACACAATTCCATCACATTTCCTTTTAAGCAAAAGTATAAACAAACTTTGCATTGTTTTTCATATTAAAAAGTATTGCTTTTAGAAATTAGTTTTTAATGTTCCCAGCCTTAATAACTTATCTTCAACAAAACCAGTGCTTCAGAATGTACCCTGCCTTTCTGGCCCAATGTGTCCAATAAAAAAGGCCAAATCTCTCACCTAAATTTCTAAGGAAAACTACATCCAACCTTTATAATAAAGTCCTTGCACTGTGTGTTTTCACATGTGCTGCTTTGTTGTGCCTGCCAAATACAGTAAGAATAAAAATAGAAATCGATGTAAAAATACAAAAATCCCTAAGCTTAATATGTACCTTTGAACTGAAAAACTTCTACATTCTGTCCCATTAGCTGAGATTTCCAACTTGAAAGCTAAATTTAAACTACTCCATTCCTTATATATTTGAACTTTTCTCTATCTGAATGGAAAACACTCAATATTTCATAATTCAAGAAAGCACTGTGGAAAGTGTGGCGAATTTTGTATCATAGACTTGCGATGGATTTTTACACTACTCTTCCTTTTAAAATGTTTTACAAGTTCAACCCCAGGTTTTAGATCTGAACTACTCCTGAATATTTAATCTAGATCATGTTATAGGAGAAAAGACTTTCTCTAAGTATAATGCTAATTATTTTATTATAAAACAGAATACCAAATCTTAATTATAAAATTTTGAAAATTATATGATTTGTTTCTTGATACAAGGAAAAATATAACATAGTAATCAGTTTTTCGTAAACATTAACAATTAATCTAACTGGAAGTTTAGAAATGTTTCCAAAACTTTCCTATTCTGGAAAAAAAAACCCAAATTGCTCCAGCCACTGCATCTTCAGATTGGGAGAGGATTGCCTTTGTCTCATGATTATGGTTGAGTATGTTTAGTTGACAGTGGTTAGTTTGTTCAGCAAGATTTTAGTCAAATGAGGGTGAAGGATTCCCCTGGCTGGGCTCTGCAAAGTAATTTTCTTTCAGAAAACGGAACTTGGAGTTTAAATCTGTGTTTCATGGAAGGTACGTAATAATATTGGTCATATTACTGTAGGTGAATGTAAAGCTATGTACCGAGGCTCCAAAAAGGCTGGAGTGGCAAAGTCAACAAAAATAGACAAATGGAGGCAGGTACATTGGCACACGCCTATAATCCCAGCACTATGGAAGGCTGACACAGGGTCATTGCAAATTCTAGCACAGCCTAGGCAATTTAGTAATTTAGTAAGACCCTGCCTGAAAGTAAAAATTAAAATAAAAATGGTTTGGATGTAGCTCAGTGTAAGGCCCTGGGTACAGTCCCCAGAAACACACACACACACACACACACACACAAGCATATCAAAGGAAACAGTCAACAGAGTGAAATAGCAACCAACAGAATGGAAAAGAAAATTTGCAAATCAAGTATTTTACAAGGGTTTCATACCCAGAATATATCAAGAACAATTATACCTCAACAACAACAAAATAAATAATCCAATTTAAAAATGAATTTTAAAAAAAAGAATCATTAGAGAAATACAAATTCTAACTCTAATGAAATATAATCTCAAATCAGGTATGATGACACACATCTGTAATCCCAGCACTCAAGAAGCTGAGGCAAGAGGATTGCTGTAAGTTTAAGGTCAGCCTAAACTACATAGTGAGACCTTGTCTCCAAAAAAAAAAAGAGTGGATATATATGTACATATATACATATATAACTTCATATTTATTATAATCATTTAAAAAAAAACCACAGAAAAGAGCAAGCATTAACCAGGATGTAGGGAAGTCAGAACGCTTGTACACTATTGTCAGGAATGTAGGATGATGCAGCTACTGCTAAAACAATGCAGAGGTTCTAAAAAAAGTAAAACTATAACTACTAGATGATTTAGTAGCCTACATTTATAAGACTTTAAAGTAAGATCTCAAAGACATATTTGCACACCTGTGTTCATTGCAGTAATATTTACAATAGTTCAGGGTAGAAGAAACAGCAACAACAACCAAAAACAAACAAAAATAAAAGTAAAATGTAATGTATCCAAACAGTGGAATACGATGCAGCTTTGGAAAAGACAGAAATGCTGACTCAAGCAATAACATGGCTGGAAATTGAAGACATCATGCTAAGCAAGCGAGGGACAAAGGACAAATATTTCAACTTTTATGACATATGTAAAGGAGCTAAATTCATGGAAGCAAAGGGGAGAATAGTGGCTTTGGGCTGAGGAGAGGAATGGAAAGTTACTGTTTAATGAGTATGAGGTTTCAGCTGGGAAAGATGGAAAAGTTCTGAGGTGGACGGTGGTGACGGATGTACAGCAATGTAAATGCACTTAACACCACAGAACTGTGCAGGTAAAAATGACTAAGATGGCAGATCTTATACTACATATCTTATCACAACAATGATGACAAAATTCATCAATAAATAGCTTCTTGCACAAAAACAGAACATACTTAATTCAAATTCATTCAGAACTAGTTGGTACCAATATCATTCAGTGTGGAAAGAATGGTCCACAATAGCCAGCAAGTAGTAAAGCCCAGTTGGCCACCAAACATCTAAATATTAAAGGCAAGGAGAATATTTTGTAAAACTCCAGAGAAATAAAATACAATGTGAAATACAAGTACCCTAAGAATTTTAAGGCAGGTTAAAAGGAAAAACCTTAGACAAGTGTGACAGTTTGAGTGGACAGTGATTCCCTAGTCAAGAAACCTGTTCCCAGTATAATCAAATCACAGGTTAGACAAACTCTAGACTGTGACTTAATCAGGAAGTATTTCTGGAGGAAAATAGAAGAAAGGTATAGAGACAGATTAACAGGTCACAGTGCAGCACTTTGCCTTCTATCAACTGGTGGTCAGCAGTTGACTAAGGTTCAGCTCTTGTGACCATCAGGCAGCTATTTGTTGCAAGCCTGTTCTCTGAGGTAAGTTTTCAGTAAGTTTATGTGCTAAGTCAGGTTGCAGTTCCTGATAAAAGGACTGGAGTGCAGATGCAGCCTCAGGCCAAATTTAGTTTACACTGACTTCTTAGTAAAAATTACAGAAGTCAGAAGACAGTGGAATGACATATTTAAACAGCTAAGAGAAAAGGTCTAATTATCTAGAATTCTGTATCCAGAAAAGATCCTCCCCTACAAGCAGATGACATAAAAGATATTCAGTAAACAAAAAACAAGACTTAATTATCATCAGACTTACCCCAGGAAGAATACTAAAGGGAATTCTTTATGTATGAGGAAAATAATCCCAATAGAAACTTTAAAATTCAGGAATAAATCAAGGGCCCAGAAACTGAAATTTCTGGAATAATTGGGATGATAATAGTAACTTCCCAAAAACAATAATTGTAGATTACTAAAAATAGACTAAATTGGCTAACTATAACACAAAAATCACTCTACAGAAAATACAGGTGCCCACTCCACACTAAGTCATCGTGTCACATGCTGATTTTTGTATTACCTCACTGGCTCATACAAATAACAGGAATCATCTCAGACTAGACTACATATAAATGCAATGAAAGCTTGTCTTGGTTGAGAGAATATATTTTGCAAAGCATGTTAATGTGCTTTTCTGTTCTTTATATTCCTTAGAAGGACAATCTCCTTCATTAAATCTGAGGCATATATTTAGAGGATGATTAAAAGTGATATAGCAGAAATGCAGTTAAAGGAATAAAATGTTCTGATTTCTTCATCTAAAATAGATTTCTGAGGCCAGAATGACATGATAATTTTAAAAAAAGTTTTCATGAAAAAAGCTTTGTTGTTTTTTTTTTAATTTTCAGAAGAGCCCTCTTATATCCCAAGAACAAATTCTGAGATGTAATGTAAAATTTTATGCCCAGCCATAGATGGAATTCAGGATACGACATAAAGGAGGTCGTACTGGTCATGAAGAAAGTGGTAACTCTCCCTGTTTGAGGAAGCAGCCAGTTTGGAAGGAACAAATTGACAAAGATGATTCCTGGGGCCTCAGTCAGAGAAATGGATCAAAAAAGATAGAAATCTTGGGTAATTTGAGAGAAAAGCCCAAATCACACAGCAGGTGGGCCCCATTTAACACTGACAACCGGAAAGATGGCACAGCAAAATAGAAAGGAAGAGGGTGCTCCCTTGTCTCCCTTGGCTTCCATAGGAAGTAGAAGGAGCCTCAAAGTTCCAGACTATAAGGGAAAGGACTGGAGGAGGGAAAAGAACATGGCTAAAGGCATATTCTGGGAGCTGTCTAAGGTTGCAAAGTCAACCTAGCAAAGGGTGGTTGCGTCAAAATTTAGAGGCATTACACTACACCTCAAAGGATGCCCTGCCTCGGTGAGAGTAGAGGTGATACTCCCCTACCAAGAGGAGAGACTCAAGTTCCTGCACTGTGATCACCACATATTCCCTGAGCCTAAGTCCAGCACTGTATGTTCCATCTACAATATATAAAGTGATGACAGAGATATAATGTTCCCATAAACCAAGTCAGACAAGCTAAAGCAAGCCAGAGCAGGACACCCCTTTAGGTTAGAATCACTCCTCAGGTCTACTCCAGGAGGTCAAGTAAATCCCTCCTGTGCCCAGATGCTTTACAGCAAGAAGGGGGAAAAGTGCTCATGTTGAGACCACATTTACTAAAATTAGCACGATACAGAGAAGATGAGCGTAGCCCGTGTGCGAAAAGGGAAAGAAAAAGCGTGGGGTGGAGAAAAGCTCTGAAAGGCTGACCAAGTACCCAAAGAGAATGAGAAACAGCAACCGATAATTGGTAAGTTGACTCCCCACCTTCCACCCCTGCCCTTAGAAGGAGGAGGGGCACACGAACAGATTCACTTCAAAATTTATAGCTCCTTTTTGTTTATTTACTCGCATGTCCAGGTGGCCCTCCCACATCTGTGCTTGTTTGTTGGTATTTCCCCAGCAGTGAATCAAATGGCAAGTATTTAACATGTGCTAAGCATATTATTTGATGAGTGAACAAACAGAATGCCCTGTTCCCATTTGGTTTCAGGACTCACTCTATGAATCACCACTACCACAAACCAGGCTGGCTGCTCTGTGCTGTCCTGGCTGAAATTGGCCTCATTCCTGTTTCCATGCGATCCTGCACAAACACTGAATAGAGCAGGTGTCCGTCTGTACAGTCATTGTGTTCTAGCTCCCCTAGATTTTTTATTTCTTCTCTCATTTCTCTTGTCTCCCCTACATGTCATAGACACATCTGAGGTGAATTACTTCAGTAAGTCATGAATGAACCACCAGTGCTTGGAGCAACAGTCTCAGGAGAGGAACAATAGTGGCAAACAATAGAAGAGAATGCAGGAGAAGTTGAACTGCCAATAGTGCAAACAGGATTAGCCATATGGTCCCTCTATTTTAGGTTATTCCGAGCCTCACTTTAGCGCTGAGGAGAGGACCATCTCCAGAGCATGCTGGAGGCCCTGTGGAAGTTCTGTGCCACTATGAACATGGAAGGATCCCAACTTACTCACTAGACAGTGTGAGAAAGGAACCAAACGATGACTGTCCCAAACTTAAAACTAAACCTCCTAGAAGCAAACCCGTATGATTCATGTATACTTACTTATTACCAAAGATGTAAAATGAGATCACAAACAATCATCGTTCTCTGGCCACCTCATACCTGAAATCCTCCCCAATTTCTCAGCAACAGTAGAACAGATACTGCTCTGAAACCAAGGAAATTTTATCAAAAGTACAGCTTTTCCTCTACATTTCTTACATTTCACTCATCATTTTGAAATCCTGACATTCACCATTAATCAGTTTTACCCAGTTTCAGATCCACATGAGTAAGCTTTTATCCAAGACAACTTGAATTAATTTGGCAAGTATTACTTCATCAGGCATGTGCTGAACAAAATCTAAATATATCAGCCAAGAAGATAAGCACCCACTGCTCCTTAGCTATAAAGATATGCAACTATGATTTCATTTGGGGGTGGGTAGGCTCTGAATAAAACTATATTCCATTTTCATGGCTGTTTGAAGATTGACATATCTTGGCTTGTCATTTTTTTCTAAAGCCCAACACTGACATATTTTTCAGATGAGCAGTTCCCAAAAGCTACTTCTTACTTCTTCATAAACGTAATCCTGACTTTATTTTACCCCAATCTGTTGTCTTTCTAAGTATTCTTTTGATGCACTCATCCTATGTGATTTGAAAATAACACACACAATTTACTTAGCATTCAGTGTTCTGGACAAAATATGTGATCACAGGTTTTCCTAGGACTTCTTTAACTCTCTTTTAACGGTCCTTGCTTTGAGGCAGATTTCACTGTCTCGTGGCATTTGCAGTGTGGGGATGGTGAGTGTACATATTTGCTATGGAAAGCTCCTCCCACAGACATCCTCTGAAAAATCCACTAAGTAGGAGCTTGTGTTCTGTCTCAGAAAACCATCTCAGATGCCAGGGAGGGACTGTGAAGTATCTGTCATTGCCTCAGTGTTCTTCCTGTTCAACTAAGAAATTCATGCATGCACAATGCTTTGCATTTTCTGGGGTGTCACAAAAGCTGGAGAACAGAAGGGAAGCTCTTAAACCGCATACTCCCTTGGCTCATTCCCTAAGAAGGGAAACACATTTGACAGAAACAACGTCCCCTCTTGTTTCTCACACTCCTCTGTGCAGACTGAACTTCTGAGTCCTTGGATTTCCCTGCTGTTGCTTTGGCTCCCATCAGGCCCAACATTCTCCCTTGTGGGGGCATCTTTAATGACTCTCCAGCAGTACAAGCATCCTCTCTATCTCCTCTCACTCTGACATGTTGGAAACTCACAGGATGCTTCTTAACTCTGTAGTTTCATCTTGACGTGAATTTTAAAATTAGAAGGTCAGATTTTTCCTATGGAAGTTTGTCTACACTAAAAATGGTCCCAGACCCTGTAATCAGCAGCAGGTTTACCAGACACTTTCAGAAATATACAATGAATATAAAACAGTCCTATCTTCCAGGGAATGTATTGTTTATCTCAAGAGGTAAATAAGAAATAAGAGGAAAAGTATGCCATTCAGCATGCAGTGACCTGAACTCCAAATACAACAGGTGATAGGAGACTGGGCAAACATAAGCCCACGGGCATATTGGGACTGGGGTAGCCTTCCCAGTCTCGAACTTTACACAAGCTGTGCATCCCCAACCAAGAATTAGAAATACTCCAAATTCAGAGCTTTTTTTTTTTTTAAGAGAGTAGTACATGAGAAACAAACAAAAAAATAGAACAGTCGCAGAACACCAGTATCACAAACATAAACAAATCAAAGCAAGAACATTCAAAGTGATATAGGGTCTCAAGACAAAGTAATACAATCCAGAGCTTTTTGAATGCTGCCATGACACCACAAGTCCGATGGTTAAATGCACAAAATTATTTAAAATATTGCAGGCCGGGGATATAGCTCAGTGGCACAAGTACCTGCCTAGCAAGCACAAGGTCCTAAGTTCAATTCCTGCTACCAAAAATAAATAAATAAATAAATAAAATATTGTATAAGGAGCTAGAGATGTGACTCAGTGGTAGAACACTTGCACAGCATATGTAAGGCCCTGGGATCTATCCACAGTAACACACGAAGACACCAAAAAATATGTATAAAATTACCTTCAGGCTATATGTATATGATATGTATAAAACCTAAATGAATTTCAAGTTTAAGCATGGACACCTCCATCCCTGAAATCTATTACATATATACACTTATTCTTTTTTTATTTTAAAGATAAAAGAAGCAAAACTTATACAAACACACAGACAAAAATAAAACAATATAAAAACAATAAAAGCAATACAGAATTGTAAATATGGTGATAGAAAATTAACAATGGTTGTTGCATTACATATTGTGATCTTCAAATTAGTTACTCAGCTAAACAAATATAGGCATGTAAGATTGATTTAAAAAATTAAACATTAACTATTCCTTTTAATAAAGTAATAGAAATCAGTAGTACATTTATCTTAGCTATCTTATGTGTGTATATATATGTGTATATATATATATTTTCCCTTCTTTCTTTTCTCTTTTCCCCATCCTAGTTGTTCTTTCCTTTTGAGCAGTTTCCTTCCCTTTCACAATATCTATTGTACCTTTTAGATTATAATAACTCTTTCAGGTTCTTACACTAGGGAGATAATACAATGCTTACACATGTGAGTCTGATATATTTCACTTATGAATATGGTCTCTAGTTGTGTCCATTTACTTATAAAACCCTCCAGCTTATCAATATGTGTAGCTGAGTAACATTCCATTATATAAAAATACCGCACTTTTTTATTCATTCCTCAGTAGATGGGTATTTGAGTTGTTTCCAAGATATAACTATGACAAATTGCTCTGCTATACACATGGGTTGACATACATTGCTGCTGATGTTTTTGGTTCTTCTGGAAAAATAACCAAAATGGAAATAGATGGGTGGAATAGGAACTCTAATCCTAGTTTTGTGAGGAATCTCCCAACTGATCTCCACAATGGTAGCACCAGTATACAGTCCCAACAATAGTGGAGAAGGGTTCTTTTTCCCCACAGCCCCTGCAGCATTTGTTATTAGTTGATTTCTTGATGATAGGCATTCTTGATGATAGGTGAGATGGAATCTCAGTGTTGTCTAAATTTCCATTTCTGGAATGACTAATGATGTTGAACATTTTTCCATGTATTTATTTTCCATTTGTATTTCTTTATCTTTATGAGAAGTGCATATTTATTTCAGATGCCCATTTCTGGATTGGGTCTTTGAATTTGGGGAGCCTAAATTTTTTCTAATTCTTTATATGTTCTAGATAGAAGTCCTTTGTCTGAGGGACAGTTGGCTAAAACTTTTTCACAATTTGTGTGTTTTCTTTTTACTCTGTTGGTGGTTTTGTTAGATATTCAAAAACTTTTCAATAAGATGGGATCCCAGTTATTGATTCTTTGAAGTATTTCCAGTGCAGTTTGGTTTTTGTTCATGAGCTTTCTGCCTACACCTATGTCTTCAAGATTTTTACCTAATTTCTCTTCCAGTATATTTAGTATTTCTCTTTTAATATTTAGATCTTTAATCCATTTTGACTTCGGTTTAGTGCATGGTGACAGACATGGATCTGGTTCCAGTCTTTGGCATGTGGTTTGCCAGTTTTTCCAGAACCATTTATTAAAGAAGCTATCTTCCTTCCCAGGAACTTGTTTTGGGGCCTTTGTCAAAGATAGGGTGGCTGTGTGTGTTTGTGTTGTGGCTGCATCTTCTAGTTTGTTCCATTGATCCTTGGGTCTGGTGTTTTTGGGTTTTTCTTGCCACTACCATGCTGTAGTATAATTATCTCAGTAGCTTTGTAGTATAATTTCAAGTCAGAGATTTTGATGTCTCCTGCCTTACCTTTGTTACCCAGGATTGCTTTTGCTATTCTAGATCTCTTCTGGTTCCAGATGAATTTTAGGAATATTTTCTCTATATCTGTAAGGTATACTAGTGGTATTTTTATTGGGATTTCATTGAATCTATATAAAAATTTTGGGATAATGGCCATTTTCACAGTAATGATTCTTCGTATCCATGAGCAAGGAATGTCTTTTCATTTTCTGAAATCCTCTTTGATTTCTTTTTTCACAGTAGTGTAGTTTTCAGTGTATAGCTATTTCACTTCTTTTGTTAGATTGATTCCTAAGTATTTCAATTTTTTGGATGCTATTGTGAAAGGTATGGTTTCCTTAATTTCTCTTTCAGTGTGTTTGTTGTTTGTGTATAGGAATGCTATTGATTTTTGAGTGCTGACTTTGTATCCAGCTACATTACTGAATTTGTTGATTAATTCTAGGAGTCTTTTGGTGGAGTTTTGGGGGTCTTGTATGTAGAGGATCAGATCATCTGAGAATAATGATAATTTCCTTTCTTCCTTTCCTATCCTTATTCCTTTTATATCTCTCTCTTGTCTAATTGCTCAGGCTAATATTTCCAGAACTATGTTGAATAGAAGTGGTGACAGTAGATATCCTTGTCTTTTTCCTGATTTTAAAGTGAAAGCTTTCAGTTTTTGTCCATTTAGTATGATGTTGTCTGTTGCTTTGACATAGATGGCTTTGATCAGATTGAGGTAAAGATCATCTATTCCTATATTCTGTAGGATTTTAATCATGAATTAGTGTTAGACTTTGTCAAAAGATTTTTCTGCATCTATTGATATGATCATGTGATTTTTGTCTTTGGCTCTGTTGGCATGGTGTATTACATTTATTGATTTGCATATATTGAACCATCCCTGCATCCCTGGGATGAATCCCACTTGATCGTGGTGTAATATCTTCTTGATGATTTGATTAATTCTGTTTGCTAGTATTTTATTGAGTATCTTTGCATCTATGTTCATTAGGGAGCTTGGTCTGCAGTTCTCTTTCTTGGTTGAATCTTTCTCAGGTTTTGATATCAGTATAATACTTGCCTCCAGAAATGAGTTAGGGAGAATTGTTCCCTTTGAAATTTCATTGAAGAATTTGAGGTGTATTGCCATTAAATCTTTTCTGAATTTCTTGTAGAATTCAGTGGTGAATCCATCTGGACCTGGGCTTTTCTTTGTTGGTATGTTTTTAATCACATTGTCAATTTCATTTCTTCATATTGGTTATTCAGAATGTGTATATGTTCTTTATTCAACTTTGGTAACTCATAATAGGAAGCTGTTCGTTTTTTCTGTGTTTTACATCCTATGGGAGTAAAGATTTTCAAAGTAGATGTTGATGACCTTCTGAATTTCTATAGGATCTGTAGTGATTTTTCCCTTTTCATTCCTTATTGCATGAATTTAAATTTTTTCTTTCCTTTTTTTGATAAGATTGGCTAGGGTGTTATCAATTTTATTTATTCTCTCAAAAAACCAACAGTTTGATTCATTAATTCCTGTTAGTGTTTTCTTCATCTCAATTGCATTAATTTCTGCCCTGATCTTTATAATTTCTTCCCTTCTTTGGGCTTTGGGCTTGACTTGTTCTTTTCTAAAAGTTTGAGGTGCAGAAGTAGGCTGTTTATTTGTTCTCATTCTGTTTTTCTGATGTGTGAGTTTATTGCTATAAACTTACCTCAGAGGACTTCTTTCAGTGCAACCCACAGATTCTGAAAAGCTATATTTATGTTTTCATTTGTTTGTAGATATTGTTTAATTTCATCTTTAATTTCATCTTTTAGCCATTGGTTATTCAGGAGGCTGTTATTTAATTTCCAGGTTTTTATTGAGGTTTTGTGGTTCCTTTTGCCATTAATTTCCAATTTCATTGCACTATGGTCAGATAATATGCATGGGATCATTTCACTTCTGTTGCATTTAGTTAAGCATGTTCTATGGGCTAGTATATGGTCTGTTTTAGAGAACATCCCATGTGCAGCTGAGAAGAATGTGTGTTCTGATGTTGGGGGGTGAAACACTCTGTAAATGTCTATTAAGTCCATTTATTCACAGGTTTGATTCAGTTCTGTCATTTCTTTTATGATTTTTTTGTCTAGTTGACCTATCTCTTTGTAACAATGGAATATTGAAGCCTCCAATTACAATTGTGTTATTACTTATTTGATTTTTCATGTTTATTAATAATAGTCTTTACAGTGGGGTGTTGTTGTATTTGGTGTATATATATTTATGACTGTTATATTTTCCTCTTGAAGTTTCTCCCTAACAAGTATGTAGTGACTTTCTTTATCCATTTTGATTATTATTGGTTTGAACTTGATGTTGTCTGCCAAAAGCATAGCTACTCCTGCATTTTTCTAGGTTCCTGTTGTGTGAAGGATTGTTTTCCATGGTTTGATTTTCAGTCTATGAATTTCTTTTTGTGTTAAATGTGTTTCTTATATACAGCATAGTATAGGATCTTGTTTCTTGACCCACTCTGCCAATCTGTTTCATTTGATTGATGAATGGAGGTCATTTACACTGGTAGTGATAACTGGTACATATTGGCTTATCTTGGTCATGGTATTTTCCTTCTGCTGTTTCCCTGCTTTTCCCCTGTTTAATTGCTTGACCTGCCTGGTGGTTTCTTGCTGTTGTTCTTGGAATGTGGTCATTTTTTTCCTCTGTCTAGAGTATCTTCTAGTACTCTTTGTAACATTGGTTTGGTCTTCATAAATCTCTTCAGTTGTTCTTTGTCATGGAAGTATCTTATTTATCCATAAATTTTGAAAGATAGTTTTTCAAGGTATATCAATCTGGGTTAGAAGTTTTTTTCTTTCAGGACTTGAAATACTCCAGCTCTTCTTAACTTGAGGGTTTGTGTTGAGAAGTTTGCCATGATTCTGATGGGCTTTCCTTTATAGGTGATCTATTTCTTTTCTCTAACAGCTTTTAATATTTTGTTCTTGTCCTGAATTTCTGGAGTCTTGATTATTATATGTCTTGGTGTAGCTTTATTTTGGTCAAAAATGTTTGGAGTTCTAAATGCTTCATTTATTTGTATGTCAAATTTTTTATCCACATTTGGGAAGATTTCTACCATTATTTCTGTGAAGAGGTTTTTTTATATCATGTGTGCTGTCTCCAGTTTTCTCATTGACCCCAATCAACCTTATGTTATTCTACTTTGTTACATCCTATAGATGTTGGATTGATTTTTCATGGTCTCTTGCTAATTATAAGATATCTTTCTTTTCATTATCAGTCTGTAATTCTGTCTTCAGGATCTGAAATCCAATCTTCTCCTTCATTCAACCTGTTGCATATACTTTCAATGGAAGTTTTAATCACTCAGATTTCTGTTTTGATCTGTTTTATGGATTCCATTTCTTTTCTATGCTGGATATTGCTTGTTTCCATCATTTTTCTAAGCTCATCTATTCTTTTATCTGTGTCTTCTCTAATATCTTTGATTTTAAGCAACATTTCTTTCTGTATCTAAGAGACTATTTTCTCCATAGCCTTTTTCACTTTTGCTGCTATCATTTCAAAAAGTTCTGGTGTTTGATTTCCAATTTTATCTATCTCCTTAAGTTCTGGGTTTGTCCTGGGTGGGCTGGGGACCTGGGGTTGCATTTTGCTTCTGTGTCTTTTCATTTGCTATTTTCTCTTTTACATTTTGTTTTCTATGTTGATACTTGCCAGTTTCTTGTGATATATAGCTTTATTGTTAGTATTTAGGTTTCCTTAGAGGGTGTCTGTTCTTCAGGGATGTCTTCTAGATGTAGGTCATTTCTTATAGCTGTCCCAAGGCCCTAGTTTCCAGTTTGTGAAGGATGCAAGGTTACTGTCTGGCTCAGTTCCTAATCCTTTGATACTGAACTGTGGTGGTGATTATGACCTCATACAGTCACAGGGTTATCATACAAGGGAGAAAAACTGTTTATAACATGTATGCCATCCTGGCTAACATAGTACAGTTAATAATATTTTCAAGTGCAGCCTAACTACTGATGAACTGTGGTAACCAGTAATCTGTTACCTCTGATCATGGGGGTAAATGCTAAAATTATGTAACAAAATCAAACATATGCTGTGCACTTGTATACAGTGATTTTCCCTTTAGTGGGGTGATTTTACCTTTCTCTTGGAAGCAGGGGGTTTAAGATGGTTTGGGGATTGGCTAAAGGGATGAGTGAAGTCAAACAGAGTCAGGGATCTAAAGGATGATCACCCTAGATTGGGAAACTGGAGGACACAGGAGGAAAATAATAAAATAGAATATAAAGGAATAGTCAGGAAGAGCAGAGACAATGTTTACTCACTTGAAAGTTTAAATTCAAGAAGTAATTGAGGAAAGAGAAAAATTGAGTCTATAGAAGAAAATGAAAAAAAAAAGGGTAAGAAACCTAAACACTGAAAAAAGAAGGGAAAAGAGAAAGAGAATGAAAATGAACCAAAGGAAAAAAAGAAAAAAAGGAGATGAGAGAAAGAGAGGAGAGAAAAATGGAAAAAGAAAATACAAAAACCCCAAATACAAAAATAACTACCAAATACAGAAGAAAACAAGATGACATCCAATCAGACAGGAGAGGGATATCCAATCAGACAAACAAGGGAGAATTAAAGCAGTAAAATATCTCTGGTGCTTACAGTTCTATGACAGTGTCCATATTTAATCTCCAAAATGTGTTGGGTTGGAGCTGATCTTGGCCTCGGATGTGGAGCTTGGGACTGGACTTCTGCTGGTGGAGTTTTCCAGAGTCCCACCACTGGCTCCTCACTGCTGCTTCAGACACTTCCTCATTTCCGGTCTCACCAACCACTCTGCCCTTCAAGGTCGTGTGTATGCCCATGCACCTGGGACCCAGCTGTATTCCTCAGTGTGAGGTCCTGGGTTCCTGCCAGTCTACTCAACAAAGTCCTGTATCCTTACACTCTCCTCAAAGACCCTGCTGTCCTGTGCTTGGAGGCCCCGCCTTCCCACAGAGAGAATGGAGGAGGCAGGGGGTGTGGACTCACTGTGCTTGTAGGCCCTGTAGCTTCACAGAGGGAATGGAGAGATTGCAGGGTGTGGACTCACTCTGCTCCCAGGCCCCACAGTCCCACAGATAGAATCTATATACATACTCCAAAATCTGAAAAAAATCCAAAATCTGAAACACTTCTGATCCCAAGCATTTCAGATAAGGAATACCCATCTTATAATGGGCCTTAAAGGAGAAATGGGATTTGACTGAACAGAGAGGAGAAAATATCTACGCTGTGAGTACTAGAGGAACAGAGGCCCAGACATAGGGACAAGCGTCATCCTGAGAGGACTATGGGATTAACTACATTAAAACACCATCACATTCCCTACAGCCAGAGGATCTTCGTTAAACAGCAGCTTCCCTCATTTATGAACTCATATCTTAGTTTGTGCATCCTGCCTTCGAGAGAGATTACAACTTTTTGGTCCTTACAGTCAGAAAAACACTGGTATCAGATTCTACATCTATCATTTTCTAGTTATGTGAACCTGGTTAAATTGATTTAATCAGCAGCTCAGTTTTCTCACCAGTTAAATTGGACATAATAACACACCTTTTCACAAGCATATGGTGAAATTAAAATAATGTGCATATAAATAATACAGAGCCTGCCACATTGTGAGAATTAAGAAAGCATTAGCTTTTTATTAATAAGCTGTCATCAGTGCTTGCCACTGACATCCAGATTAAGAACCTCTGGTTCACTTCATTCACTATTTATAGATACATATATAAATCCATATTCTGTAATGAAAAATACTTCTATGACATCTTCACTGATCCTCTGAGCTGAAAATTTCTTTCTTCCACATTTTCATAGCACATTTACTACATCCTTATCACTATAATTATTATGTTTTCCCCTGTATCACAAATATTTATATCGTTTTTATTTTTGCCACCCTCTGGCCTGTAAGCTCATTGTATGACTGAAGATCAAAATCCTCTTTGCATAGCACTCTCCTGCTCATCATGGGCCTTCCGTAGAGGCTGATAAGCTTTTAGTCCTGAATTCACTAAGAATTATTGAGCCAAGACATGAGTGAGGTGACTATTCTATTTAAAGTGTATTCCTGACTACACAACCTGCTCTAACTAACGAGGTTGCTGCTAACTGTGACTCTGCTCCATGAAACTCTTCTTGTTGTCATTTCCGAGTTCTAACTGAGGCCTCCAAGCTAAGGACTTATGTGATGAGTATCAACAATTGCTAACCTGAGGTGTCTTGTGTGTCCTTATAGAACTTACCAAGATATGGCCAAACAGGGTCAGTGGCTAACATCCCCTTACACATACAGGAGAAGGTGAGAATGTCTTTAAAAGGGAACAGATTGTTTATACAAGAACTTCAAATAGTGGATGATGATGCGTATGATTTCCCCTCCTTCAGTTGGCTGTGCTAGCTTTTCTTGTTTTGATGTTGTCATGTGGCCAAGGAAGGATGAGGTTACAAAATTCTAGACAGACCCACTCCAGTTCCACAGAGGGTGCTATAATGCAGACTGATACCTGGGTGTCCCACAACAAATCTAGAAAGTTTGGCTTCGTTCAACTTGAAAATGCCATTGTTATTTCCCATTACCTAACTTGAGTCCATGGAAGGTAACTGGGCTTCGGTCTTCTTGGCAGGAGGTCAACCATAACGACTACATCGTGGGGAATGCTGGGAAAGAAGAAATGCTGGAGAGAGGCTGATATTTAAAATACTTAACCACTAGTAGAATGGGAACACCGATCAGCATGGATTCCAGCTAATATTGAAATATTCAATACAGAGTCCTATTGGCTGAATATTAGTCAGCAGAAACGTTCTTGCTGGTCCTTTAAAAAGTCAGTGGTGGGAGGCAGCTGTGGTAAGGGTTAGTTACCAAGGAAAGGTCCAGTGTGGAGGTCCATAGTGGAAAGAGATCCAAATAACCAAAGGGCTCATAGGGGAATGTTATGGTTTGACTATGTCCCTCAGGGTTCATGTGTTGGAAACTTAATTCCTAATGCAACAGTGTTACAAGGCGGAACCCTTGCCCTCCTGAGTGGATTGATGCCACACCTGGGTGCATTTTCATGGGTGTGAGTTCCTTGCAAAGATCAAGGTCAGCTTCCTCCTGCTGCCTCTCATCCATGGGATTCCTTCTTGTAGGTTATGGTGCAGGACGAAGGCCCTCACCAGATGCCACTCTTTGATCTTGGACTTTTCATCCTCTAAAGAGATAAGGTAAATTTCTGTTCATTATAAATTACCTTGTCTCAAGTATTCTGGTATAAAAGCAGAAAACAGAGAAAAAAACAGGCATTTGGACATTACAAGTGGAGTCTGCATTTTCCTCCTAATTTGTTCTCTCTGCACTTGCCAAGGAGATAAACAATAAGGGAGCACAAAGGAAGAGCGGCATTCTAAGGGAAAGGTTCGATCAGGCCTGAGCCAGCAAAGGTGAGAAGTTTTGATCATAGGACTCAAAATGCTGAGGTTCATTTTCTATAAGACAATTCAAATGTGACTAAAAATGATGGCATCTACCCAAGACATTACCTAGGAAAAGGACAGAAAGGGTTAAAGGTAGGAGCCACAGAAAGTTTATTTCCTGTGTGCATTTTACCTGTCCAGCCTTTCAAAAACCTGTAACAAAACATCGAGATTTTTAGACGTGATCACACAAAACTTCAAGTATTACAAATCACCTCTTTGCTAATGTATTGGCCACCTCTTTGTTAACAATTTGGCCACAATCAAACAGCAGCCTAAGAACGTACCTCAAGCATGAACCATTTACAACAAAACAATGAGAACAGTTCATTTCCCAACACTCTGAAGACCAGGTTTTAATTTTTGTTTTAAATTTATTTTAAGAATAAAAGAAGGAAAACATTAACAAACATCTATTTACAAAAGAGCATAAGAACAATACATGTAATAAAGAGTTACAGACAAAGTGGTAGAAATTAACAATGGTTGTTGTATTACATATTGATATCTTCAAAGTGATTTCTCAGGAAAACAAATAGAGAAATGCAAGACTGATAAAATAATTAATCATTAACTGTTCCTTTCAGTAAAGCGATAGAAGTCAGTAGTACAACTAAGTTAGCTGTCTTGTATATACATACATACATAATTTCCCCTTCTTTCTTTTCTCTGTTCCCTCACCCCAGCTGCTCTTTACTGTTGAGAATTTTCTTTTTGTTTCACAGTGTCTGTCATACCTCCTAGTTTTTATTCATTCTTTCAGATCTTACACTAGTCAAACAACATGTTGCTTACATATGCAGGTTTGATTTATTCTCTTATGAGTATGGTCTCTAGTTGAGACCATTTATCTATAAAAGCCCCAAGTTTATCTTTCTTTATAGCTGAGTAATATTCCATTATGTAAAAGTACCACAATTTTTTTATACATTCCTCAGTAGATGGACATTTGGGTTGTTTCTATAGTTTAGCAATTACAAATTGCACTGCTATAAACATGGGTGCACAAATATTGCTGTGATATGATGTTTTCAGATCTTCTGGGAAAATACTCAGAAGGGGAATAGCTGGGTTAAATGGGACCTCTACACCTAGTTTGCTGAGGAAATCTGCAAACTGATTTCCCACAGTGATTTCACTAGTCTGCCTTCCCACCAGCAGTGGAGAAGTGTTCCTATTTCTCCACAGCCTCACCAGGATTTGTTATTGGTTGATTTCTTAATGATAGCCTTTCTTACTGGGGTGAGATGAAATCTCAGTGTTGTTTTAATTTGCATTTTTCGAATGACTAATGATACTGAACATTTTCTCATGTATTTATTTGCCATTTGTATTTCTTTACCTGAGAAATGTGTGTTCATCTCAGATGCCCATTTTTTGATTGGGTCTTTGAATTTGTGGGGGGCTGATGTTTTTTTAATTCTTTATATGTTCTCAATAGAAGACCTTTGTCCAAGGGACAGTCAGCTAAATTTTTTCCCAATTTGTGGGTTTTCTTTTTACTCTGCTGGCAATTTCTTTAGATGTGCAGAAACTTTTCAGTAGGATGAGATCCCAGTTGTTGATTCTTTGAAGTATTTCACATGCAGTTTGGTTTTTGTTCATGAACTCTCTGGCTACCCCTATGTCTTCAAGACCAGTTGCAATCTGCATCAAGTTGGAAGAATAATTATTCTCTTCAGAGTGACTGAGCCAGACATGAATATTGACCTTAGTCCTTGGATAAAATTAATTACCCTTTCTAATATATCTAATTTACACTGTATAAAACAAAATACTCTTTGTGGGTGCTGAGACAGAAATAAGAAGACAAAAAATTGAACAGCACCCAAAGGTTTAACAAAAAGAACTGGTTATCTCATGGCAGTCAGCCCTGACTTGCTAGGGTAGAGGTGGATGTGATATAGGAGAGGAAGATAGGGAAGGCGACAATGACAAGGTAACCTCCATTTGCCTCATTATGTTTCCTATGACCAGGGCCAAAAGAAGTAAAAATTCTGAACCAGAGACCATGCTACCAAGCCACCAATATTAACACTTTTATTTGGAAATATTAATTTACATTAAAATGATAGCAGTAAGCTCTGAAAGACATTCTTCCTCGCAACAGAGTGTGACATTATATAATCAGAAGCCCAAACCCAGAAATTTAGATTAAATCTACCCCTCATAATAGATATTTCTTCTTACTTTCACTGAAACACAAATGGGGGCTAATTTCAAAATTCAGTAGATGACAAACAATAAGAGCTCTCACTAAAATAAGATAAAAATCATATTTACTGTGAGTAAAGGAGATGAAAAATTCAAGAAAAGTATTTGAAAATACATATGGAATTTTGGCTAAAAGAAGTGAATCATCCAGAAAATAACAGTGACTCATGCATAAGGTCGCAATGTCCTGGTGCAACCTTCCGCATAGACATGTCAGGGTGGGCACAGTAGAGTGTTCCGGTAGATTTAAAGGGGACATTATCTAATTACTCTCTGCAGAGAGAAGCTATCACAAGCATGATGATGACCCACTCATACTAACAGCCCCCCAGAAGCATCAACACGAAAACTCTCAGAGACTGTAAATGCGTCACGCTGCACAGCAGTGAAAACCAAGATTGCAGAAACAGTTAATGCCAATAATCAGCTAACCATGAAATAAAGAGATCAGCCTGGATTATCCAGGTGAGACAGTGTGAGCACATGACCCCATAGAAGTACAAGGCCTGGCTTGGGTAAGACAGAGGTGTGACTGTAACGGAAAAATCAGTGCCCTACATTGCTGCTTCCAGAGCAGAATGAGGGGGTCATGACACAAGAAACATGTGGAACCACTAGAAACTGCAAGAAGCAAGAAAATGAATTTCCTAGGACCCAGGCCCCCAAAATCCAGACCTGCCGACACCAGTGTAAGCCCAAGCACCAGGATTTTAGAATGGTTTTGGGTTTCTGACCTTCAGACTATAACAAATTTGTGTTGTTTAATCCACTTAGTTTGTATTAAGCTGTTATGGCAACAGTAGAAAACAGACCTGATGCAGGTTACAGCCTACTTCTAGACAGCGCTCAAGGAATGCATAGGTCAGCATGCATAACACAAATCACATAAATTCAAGCCAAATAAATAATATAGGGCAGAAAAAATAATATGCATTTCCTTTGATTCCACAAAGTGTTGATTTTGTTCAATCTTAGGTCTCTAAGCCAACCCCCCAAAAAATAAAATAGGCCGAAAAAGAGGTAAAAAATGAGGAATTTTTTTTAAATAAAAAAAACTCCATTATAAAAAACATATGATGATGAGTACAATTTCTTTTTTCTTTTTTTTTCTCCTTTTTTTCTCCAGCTCTTTCTAGTTCTCTTTTACTTGTAATATTTTCTTTCTATCCTCAGCATACACCAGGGGATGAAAGTACGTGTTTGTCAATATGTTGCACTTATTAGGTAATATCTTATGCTTAGTAGTCTTAATTATTGAAGAGGATGGCTGAACATATATTTTACTTCATGAATGTAATCTTCATTTATTTTTTTCTGGGAGTCAGTGTTCTTCACACTTACATGCTACTTCTTAAAGCAAATCAAAACAAAGGGGTGTTAGGTAGAATAACCACAGGCTGGCCCTTCGCAAAACCATATAGTGTTACCTTACTTGTATTTTGCAGAGAACAGAAGACTTCAATTTTCTGAGTCAAATTGATTTGTTAACAAATTTTCCTGAAACTCTTTCAGCTAAATGCTCTAAAAAGGGAACATATACTGAATGAAACAGGAGACACTGAAACTATTCCCTTCCCACCACTGACTCCCACGAGCAGAAAGTCACAAAGACCCAGTGCATTGCCCACAAGCTGTTTCCCTAGGTCTCAGTTGCATTGCCATCATTTCAGATCAGCCCTATCAATACCAGATGTATCATCCTGATACATGCTCATTAGTCATATGTTTTAAAATGAGCCCAGTTCTCACACCCACCCAGTGGTGGGAACGGAAATGATTACTCTGGGCACCATGACAGTGTGACTGTGAAAGCAACTGTTGAGTGTTAACTGGTTTGCATACTGATGGAGAACTCCGAGTCGTGTTTTGGGGAAGTCTTTCATGTTTCTGCAGTTCTGCCTGGAGTGCTAGTATAAGGGTGGAAGAACACATATTGAAACCATGTCAGTCCTCCCTGTTTGAAAGATCAGGGCCATTTGTCACCCTATACCACCTCAACCCAATCATATGGACCCCTAAAGGCAGAGACAACAACTGTAATGGAAGCTTCCTTGCCACAGGTAAAGTATTGACATAACAAGCTGAGTGCCCATCAACTCCATAAAACAGATGAAAATAACTGAAAATGTCCCAGTGACCTCATGTTGGATGGAAGGGAAGTCTATCCCCTCCTCTGCCTTGCAGAGAAGCAATATTTATCCTCCTTAGCGGGGACACCCTATGTTTCAAAAGCCTACATCTGTGAGAAGGAACAGTTAAAAATGGAGTTTTTGAAATTTCAAGATGAGAAGGATTTGTAAAGACTTGGAGAATTAAACTAGAAGTAGTTCCCACCAGTGGCAGAGACCAGGGCCCCATCTTACCCTGCGCTGCAGGGGACACGAAGATTTTCTCATGAAGCTGAAAAGCAGATTTCCAAAAGCTGAACTTACAGACACAAGACTAAGGTGTCTTTGTTTAAATTTCACCGTGAATAACTGAGGGCAAAACACAGGAATTTTTAAGTAAAATACTGCATAACTTCAAATAGAACCTGATTTGGACAATAAGTAGCAATTAGGTAGAGCCCAGGAGATACTCCTCAACTTCCTGGATAGAGTTAGAAAACCACTCCCATTCTTGTATAATCCCAGAGAATAGAAATTTCATTTTTTAACAGGCATATGAGGACTCAGGGTCAAGCATGATTTAACATAGAAAAAAAATCGTGTATTTCTTGCCTCCAAATATTGTAAATCAAATTCATGTCCCTTTAGAAATTATCAGGACATATTCTCTTTTTTTGGTTTTTTTTTTTTTTTTTTTTTTTTTTTTTATCTTTTTGAGACAGGGTCTCAATATGCAGTTCAGGCTGGCCTTGAGCTCACTTCGTAGCCCAGTCTCGAACTCGCAACAATTCTACTGCCTCAGCCTCCCGAGTGCTATCAGGACATATTAAGATTCAAAACCAAACAAAAACATCCTTTGATGTTTTTAACAAAACCCTAACACCCACCCTGCTGACGTACCTGTGGTTCAAATCAGTCCTGCTAGCAGAAGTGCTTATGTACCACCATTTAAATATGTCTAAACCCCAACATGAGTTCTAATCCATTTGTTGTAAAACATTTCTCTCCAGCTGTAAATTCATCTCCAATTCACTTTCCTCCTTTATTCAGAGTGGATCATATACTCCACCACTAAGCTGTATCTTTACAACCTTCATCAACCCCCTGACCTCCTACATTATGCCCACCTGGAAATCCACCTACCCTTCAGATGCACAGCAGCCATTCTTTTTCTTCTATGCCTGTACTCAAACAGCTTAATATTGCCAGAAAATTTCAAATAAACAACCAGGAAATAGTTTCGCTTTTAATTCGTATCTTTGTACTGTATTACAAATGGAATCGCAACTATTTCACAAACTTCCCATTTCTATAGTAAACTTGATTTCCAGTCCTCTAAGATAATACTAACAGGACATGTTTATCTGTCTTCATAAATTTCCCACCTCACCCTCAGCACCAGGGGTTGACGTCATCTCACACTTCACAGTGCTTCCCCAATGTGACACCCTTGCCGATATGCACACATTCTACAATGTATCTGTTACAACCAGGACAGTAGCTTTTCTAAGGACAACACTGATGTTTCACAGGGTTTTGGGATACCATGACTCCAGCATCACCAGTCCTCCTCTTCTACTGGATTACTTCCAGCAGTACAGAAAATTACTTTAATATTTCTCATCATTAATAAAAAAAGACCAAGAAGAGGACAACAGGGAAAAACTGACCCCTTTTATGCACCCTCTGCCAGCCATTGCTGCTCACTCCACACAGCGCTCACGGAACTGCCCGCACACAGTCTCTGTAACGTGCTTCCTGTCCACTCCTCCTTCCCTCCCACCTGACACATTCCCCTCTCCCTCACATGCTGTTTGTTAATCACTAATATGAACGGGTGGATTCTTGTACTTTCATTCTGATTTACTGTTTTAGAGGTGCTACTCGTGTATCTGCAGACTTTTCATTTTTAAATAAACACATCTGCAAATACATACGATTTTTCTCCTTCTAACATGAACACACTATGTATTTTGTCCATAGTGTTCACCTAAGACTTCTAGCACAACATAAAATGGTAGTAGCGCAAGAGCAGGGAAGGCAGCCACATTTGGCTTATTTCTGACTTTAAAAAGAGTACTCTGTGTGTGAGTGTTTAAGTGTTGAATTGGAAATAATTTAAAAATTTTTAAAGTTGTAAAAATTAGTAAATAGTATATTTACACTTTATACATTACACACGGTAAGAAATATTAGTATGATTCTAAATACAGTAGTAAGTCCCAATTTATGAGCATTCGAGTTGTAAACTTTGAGTGGACCTCGCATTTGGTTTGTAAGACTCACTCTTCCAGACTTATGAGTGAATCTGACTTACGAACATTTGCCTGGAACAGAACTCACTGGTAAGTCAGGGACTTTACTGTATCCAAAAAGACACCAGAGAAGTGTTCTTTCCCTGTCCCTCTGCTTCATCTCCACCCCACATCCTGCCCATTCTGTTCCATGCTTCTCTGTTTATTTTTGCACAAATAAGTAGATAAATGTATTTTTCTAACATAAATGATAAAATATTACAGACATTCTTTTGCATTCTATATTCTTCACTTAACAACATACCCTGGAAATCATTTTACACATCTGTTCACCAAGATCCTCTCACTGGCCTGCGTGCTGGGATTACACCTGTTTTCCATTTTTCCTGCTCTACCTGGATATTTAGATGGCTCCCAATATTTTGCAATTTTAAAAATATTGCAATGAATTACCATGTGCATATTTATTTTGAGATTTTTAGAAGTGTTTCTTCAAGATCTATTCTGATTACTGAGTGAAAAGTATGCATGTTAAATTTGAAAAGATTGAAATCAGATCTAGTATTTTTTTATTTTAAAGATAAAAGAACAAAAACATATTAACAGATACAAAGACATTTACAAAATAACACAAAAACAATGCAAGTAATACAGAATTTCAGACAAGGGGGTAGGAGATTAACAATGGTTGTTGTATTACATATTGATGTCTTCAAATTGGTTACTCATTGTGGCATTTTTTATGTGGGTACTGGGAGTTGAACTCATGACCTTACACTTTGCAAGGGAGGTACTTGTCACACTGAGCTATACCCTCAGCCCCAAAGTGGTTACTCAGGTAAACAAATATAGGCATGTAAGACTGATCAAACAATTAAACATTAACTGTTCCTTTCAATAAAGCAATAGTATTTCAGACTGCAGTAATATGAAACTAGAAATCAATAAGGAGAAGAATCTTAGAAAATTCACAAATGCATGGAAATTAACAGGCTCCTGAATAATGAATGGGTCAAAGAAGACATTAAAAGCAAATTAAAACATATCTGGAGAGAAAAGAAAGCAACAAAACACAACAAACAGAGCCTACAGAATACAGCAAACACAGTGCTAAGAGGGAAGTTTATGTCAATAAATGCCATCAATTATGTTGATGCATTAAAAAGGAAGAATGACCCCAAAGACACAGTCTAATATTATGCTTCAAGAAATTTAAAAAGGTAGAATAAATTAATTCCAAAATTAGTAGTAGGAAGAAAATAATAAAAACAGAAATAATTAAGACATAAGAAAGAGTTATAAACAGACCAGAAATAACTCAACTTGAAAAACCACAGAACAGATAAATGAAACTAATGATTGGGTTTCAAAAGCAAATAAAGAAAATTGACAAACCCCTAACTTATCTTGGAAAAAAGAGAGAAGGCTCAAATAAATAAAACCAAAAAGCAAACGTGGAGAAATTACAACACATACTTCAGAAATCTTAAGAATCACAGGGACTCCAGCGAGTACTAATTATTATCCCAAAACACAATCCTGAATGTTGAAATGCTGCTATAGAGAAACCTCTGAAGTCTAAAGTGATAAAATCACAATCACAACCCTGAAGGATGAAATTGCAAAAGCTGAAATTTCCCGAACCATAATTCTCACAGAGAAGAAAGAAAAGAAAAAGGCTATGTAAGACTGGTAGAAAGTAGAGTGTCAAGGAAAGGACTGGCCACAAATATGACAACAGAACTTCAGTTTAAAATGCTGCCATTTGTCTGTGCTGGCATTACTTTCAGCTGGTGAGAGTCCAGGAATCGTAATGGACTAAAACTGTACTTTCCTGAAGAGGCCAGCAAATTTGCTGATTGGCTCCAAAACAATTTAGTGCATTGTAGAATAAGAGGACACTTGGCAACAGTATTACTGTCCAGTCTCCAGCACTACCTTCACCAAATCTGTGATCTGTGCATGAGTGCTTATAGGATGGACTTCTATGTGCTCAAAATACAGTACAATGTTGAAGCATGGCACAAAGATGAAAAAAGTAATAGGGATACTCATGTTGTAAGATACGGAATGATAGGAAATTTTCAAAAAAACAGTGACAAGTAGAAAATGAATATGAACACGTTCTCTGAGGAGAGTAATACTCCCTACACACACACACACACACACACACACACACACACTCACACACTCACACACTCACACACACACACCAGCAGCAGCAATTCCTTACAATCAAGACTTCAAAGTTCAGTTGATGATCATAAAAATCAGCTAGCGCTTATGCACTACCTGGGGCAACTGCACATAATCTATCCCTGTAATACATTTTTCACATGTCAATTATTTTGGGGTTTTTTTTTTTGAGAGAGAGGGAGTCTTTCTTTCCCCTACCCGAAACTATTTAAATTGTCAGCATTATTTTTTATAATTCACTATATTATATATTTCATCTTTTCGTCATCTACACTACAGGAGGCACAAACTGTGTAAAGACCTTTAGAGTGTTCTAAATATATATACATATATATAATATCATATAATATATTATATATGTAAAGTTGACTCCAGGACAATTCATCATCATATTGTTGACATACAAGCATTTTGCAGGTGTACAAAAATGTTGAGACTTCCTTGTTGAATGAGGAGGTGTCTTCTTTATACATCTGCATTTGTGACAATTCAGATTTTCCAAGATCTCAGCTCTTTGGGTGACTACATATGTGAGGTAACTCTGGTTTTTTATCATCTCACCAAAAGAAATAGGTATCTGTCACAGTATTTCAAATGACCGCATTTATGAAGCTGGGTGAACACAGTTATCAGCCCTAGTGCTATATGTTCACAGTTTGTTTTCTGATGGTTTACATGCTCTTGACTGTGATAGCCATGAGACTGTCTTTAGTAAGTCTTAGTGTGCATGATTGCAGATATGTTATTACTGCCTATTTTACTATGTAAAGTAACCTTGTAAAATGTTTTGTTGTGTGTTTATGCTTCTCAAGCAAATCCTCTTGTACTAAAGAATTTGTCATTTTTTCAGAATTACATTTTCAGGATTTTGATCTTTCAAGATTTTAGATTTTATGGATTTTGAACTCTTAGGATTTTAACATTCTTGAAAGAATGCTACATTAGAATTACAGCATTTGAGACCGTGCTTTTTGGGATTATGGTCCCAACTCATTATGAGTAAATATATTTCAACAAATTAGACAACCTGAGGGAAATTGATAAAATCCTAGAATGACACACAATCTACTAAGATTGAGTCAAAGAGAAATACAAAACCTGAACAGACTACTAACAAATACAAATATTAAAGGAGTAACTTTTAAAACTTCTCACCAAAGAAAAGCAGAAGATTTTGTGGTTTCACACCTAATTTCTACCAATCCTTCAAAGAATTACCAACAATACCTAAGCCTGTTAAAGCATAGAACTAAGGAAATGCTTCCACATTTCATGGCTTAATACCTAAGACAAATACATCACAAGAAAAGAAAACTATAAGCAAATCTCTCTGGTGAACATGGGTACAAAAATTGACCAAATGAGATTCATAGTGGAAGGCATTTGTCTTTAGCTTGAAATATGCAAATCAATGAAAGTAATATGTCACATTAACAAGAAGAAAGGTGAGTAACATATTCATTTCCACTGAGGCAGGAAAATTATTTGACAATATCCAATATATTTTCTTGATAAAAACTCTCAGCAGCATAGGTATAGAAGGAATGTTCCTCAACATAATAAATACCATTTGTGAAAATTTCAGAGCTAACAGCATTATTGGTGAGGAAAGTTTTCCCAATAAGATCCCAATAATTTCAGAGCCAACAGCATTATCGGTGAGGAAAGTTTTCCCAATAAGATCCATAAGATAAGGATGCCCACCTTTGCCATTTCTTCTATTCACCATAAAAAGAGGAGTAATGACAAGAGCTATCAGACAAGAAAAAGAAATAAAAGGCAAACAATGAGAAACAAAGAAGTAAAATTATCCTAATTGCATGTGACATGATCCAATATGTAAAAATTTACCAAAGATTACACATGCATGCATAGATACCACACAAAATTAATCTGTATATTGTTCCTTAATACCCAAAGCAATATATAGCTTGAACATAATTCCTATCAAACCCCAATGCCATTCTTTGCAGAAGTAGAAGAAAAGAAAAAGACAATTTTGAAATTTGTATGGAAACATAAAAGACCCTGAATCACCAAATTCATTTTTAGAAAGGAAAACAATGTTAGAGACTTCCTGATCTAAAATTATATTATACATGTATGGTAATGATTAGCAAAAAAAATAGAAACATAGGCCCATTGGCATAGGGCAGGATAGGATAGGATAGGATAGGATAGGATAGGATAGGATAGGATAGGATAGGATAGGATAGGATAGGGGGATAGGATGGGATGGGATGGGATGGGATGGGATGGGGTGGGATAGGATGGGATAGGTGGAAATAAATCCAAACACATGCAGTTAAGTTACTTTGGAGAAACAGGCCAGGTAAACACAACAGAGAAAGGATCATGTCTTCAAACAACAATGCCAAGAAAACTGGACTCCCACATGGAAAAGAATGAACCCAGAGCCTTATACCAAACACAAAAATCTATGTAAAATATATTAAATACATAACAGTAAGATCAAAAGCTGTAAAATTCTTCCAAGAAGGCATAGAAAGAAAGCCCCTGGACACTGGCCCTAGCAATGATTTTTGGCTCAGGCCACAAAAGCAAAACTGAATAAATGTGACTATATCTAAAAATTTTAGCACAATAACTGAAATGATCAACCACAATGAAATGACAGCCTGAGGCTTGAGAAAAAAAAATATTTGCAAAAGGGGCTAATTTCTAAATTTTTATAGAGAATTTAAAATTCTTCATATGATAAATTTTAATAGTGAAAAACAAATAACCCAATGTAAAAATGAGCAAATGAACCAAATAGATAATTCTCCAAGAAATGCACAATAACAGCCACTGGGCATGGGATGCAGCTCAGGGGTAGCATGCTTGCTCCCACGCCTGAGGGGATGGGTTTGGTGCCCCACCCATGAAACAAAGAAAAAAGGGCCAACAGATACCTGAAAAGCTGCTCAAATAATTAATCAAACAGGAAAAAACTCTGCAAGGTACCATCTCACACCCATTAGAATGACTTTGGCCAAAAATCAAAAGACAATAAATGTTTCTGGGGTTGAGAGAGACACAGAAACTTCTTTATTGAACTGACTTTCAATGGAAAATAATGTGCAAGCTTCTAGAGAAATTAAAAAGAGAACTATGGAATGATTCCATAATCCCCCCACTAAGGCCATGGGTGGACACAGAGGAAATGACCTGACTCCTGATAAACAAAACTGTTGTCTTAGACACTTGCTTTCCTGGTTACTAGGACAAATAGCCAGCATCCATAGCTCAAAGGAAGAGAAGTTTACTTCTGTTCAGGCCTCGCATGGATGGCACAGTGGAAGGACCCGCCTCAAAGGAAATCTTCGCTCCTCACAGAAGCCAGAAGTACAGAATAAAGGAGGGGCTATGGCAGCAGGTGCACCCTTCGGGTCACATCCCCAGTGACCCTCCTCTCCAGATTAGCCCCACCCCTAACAGCACAAAAGCTATAACACCCACCTTTTAAAAGCCCCACCTATGTGCACCTGAGGCCTTGGAGGAACGTCCAGATATAAACAATACAACTTCACTCCACCTTCATTACAGATTTGTTTGCAGTCTAATGTTTATTGATGGACAAGTGGATGAGAAACT
This sequence comes from Chinchilla lanigera, assembly GCF_000276665.1. Classification (NCBI taxonomy): domain Eukaryota; kingdom Metazoa; phylum Chordata; class Mammalia; order Rodentia; family Chinchillidae; genus Chinchilla; species Chinchilla lanigera. Next base: position 34,765,322 of record NW_004955408.1, read on the forward strand.
GTGAGACACACGCACACACACACACAAGCACACATGATGGAATATTACTCAGCCCTATAAAAGAATGAGATCTTGCCATTTACTAAAATATTTGCCATTTGCTACTTTTCTGGATGTTGTTACAAGTTTGTTTTTTCCATGATCTTTAGAATCAAACTTTATAGCTCAACAAGAACAATTATTGGTATTTTTACAGAGATTAAAATTATAAATGAATTCAGGAAATCATCTGACTAAAAATAGGACATGATTTTCCATATATTTGAGTCATTTGAGTGTGTTGGAATGTCCTGAAATAAAATTGAAACACTTCATGTCATGTTTTTGTTCAGGTATTTAATTTTCTTTGCTTCTTTTGTTGTTGGATGTTTTCTGCCTTAAAACCGTAACTCATCATTTTGTGACTATGAAGTCTGTTCATTTCTCTACATTCATTTGTCACCTACCACTTTACTACTTTTTATATTATTCAAGATAATTTTATCATTGATTCTCTAAGCCTGTCCAGATATGCTATCAATCATTTGCAAATCAGTTTATTTCTTATTTACTGTTTCATATCCCTGAGCTGATTTTACTAGGTCTAAAAGTGTTAAATAGTAACACCAGTAACAGGAATTCCCTAAATTACTCTATGTGTAACACTGTTTGTTGGTACATTTAATACTTGAGAATAAATTCACTGATATGAATTTTTACCTTACACAGCTTTTTTTAGTTTGTTGAAAATGTCGCTCCATTCAGGCCTTACTTTTTATGTTGTTCTTTAGAAATCTAATGGTAGATTAACTGCTTTGTTTTTGTACTTGATCTTTACACCTGGAAGCCTTGAAAAATTGTGTAATTGAATTATCCTTCTCAAGAATGTCTTACTTTTGAGGATATTTTTGTAAATATTTGCAGTACAAAATGATTACATTCCTCAAGGAGAGTTGGTCCATGCACACAACACATCTTTCTGATTTTTAATCGCCTTTCCTTCCTCTTCCTCAGCCCTCCTTCCATCCCACGGTCCCCTTCCATTTTGCAAACTATCTATCTTGCTATTTCCTGCTATCTACCTTTTACTTGGATCTTAATCTATTTGTACTTCTGGTTTCTCCTATAAGAAAACCCATGTGACTTTTAAGCTTCTGTGTCTGATTTGTTTCACTAAACATTATGGTCTCAAAGTGCACACGTTTTCCTAAAATTTCTCCTTTGCCTTCTTTCTAGCAAATTTACACATGTATCCAGGAAACTGTTACACAGATACACACCTTTTATTTCTGAAAATTTTTCTTCGACTATAGTTCTAAATATTCTCTTTTGTTGTTCTGTTTCCCATTCTTCAAGGGTTTAAATTAAACATTTATTACCTGTTCTCCATCTTTCATTTCCAGTACTTCTTTCCTGAGCTTTTTTCCTTCCATCTTTGTCTCATTTTTACTCTGTTCATTGATGGTCATCTTTCTTCAGTGCTCCTCATTAAATTCCTTTCACGTTTATTTTTCCTTGGGAAATTTATAATTTAGTCTTTATAATTCACTTTTTTAATTTAAAGAGAATAAAAAATAACAAAATAATAGCAACATAGACAAACACAAAACAAAGCAAAAACAATAAAAATGATACAGGATTTCAAAACAAAATGATAAGAGTTAACAGAGATTGCTGTATTACCTATTGTTATCTTCAACGGAGTTGCTCAGATCTTTAGTCTTTATGAAATGATTTGTGTTTTTTCTTCTATTTCTAGTTCTTTCCTAAATTTAATTTATTCTCTTTACATTTCCTTTCATAGTTTTGTCTGTCTCATTTTTAATTTTTGTTTTTTGTTTTTTGTCTTTTTTCCTGTACAGGGAATCGAACTCATGACCTTGCGCTTGCCAGGCAGGCGCTGCGTTGCTGAGCTAAATCCCCAGCCCCCTTTAATTTTGATTCAAGATAAACTTTCTTATCCCCAAACACTGGCTAAAATGTCTCATCAGTTTAGGGTGTTACCTTACACTTATCCTTTCTTTCTTGGAATAAATCTTTACCAGATAAGGTGCTTTGAGTCTCATCTTCCAATCCTGTAAGTTTATATACATTGAGCCAGCCTTTTTCTATTATTTTGGGAATTTTGGATCTTTTCCTGCATTCTTAATTTAATCCCTAACACTATATTTTATCAATGAGCAAAGTCTAGTTCCTTTACCAGATGTGTTTTGCTGAAATTTTTGTTTGTTAATGTGGTTTATTTATGTTAGAATAATTTTAAATTTATAGAAAATTTGCAAAGTTAGGTCAGGGCATTCCTATATATGCCATCCAAACTCACTCACCTTCACCTCCATCTAAATTATAAAGATTAAAAAGGTATATCAGTATATTCCTATTCAGTGAACTCTGAGCTTACTTTGAATTTCACCAGTTTTTCCAATACTACATTATTGTTTCAAAGATCCAATCTACAGTACTTTGTGGCTTTTATGATCTCTCCTCTGGTCTATGAAGGCTTCTGAATATTTCCTGTTTTTTCATCACTTTGACAGTTTCGAGTAGTAATGGTCAGATATCTTGAGAATCATCCCTCTGTTTGAACTTTTCTGATGTCTTTCTCAGACTGGACTGAGTAGGAGCTTTCAGAGAGCCAGCACAACTAAAGAATACCACAGAACTGAAATGTCTCATCTCACCTCACAACAGCGGGTACAGAATACCCACATAACATTCTTGGTGATGTACAATTTGATTACTTGGCTAAGATGGTGCCTATCAATTCTTTCCACTAGAAAGTCCTACTATTTTCCTTTCCACACTTAGTCTTTGGAAGTGAGTGCTACAGTCCAGTGTTCACACAAAAGAAGAGAGGGACAAAGTACCACCTCTTGAAGAGGAATGAATCAACTTATACGCTTAACAATTTTTCTATGTGGCAGAAGAATCTGCTCCATTCTGTACTTATTTATATGAGGTATGGACTCATCTACATTTACTTTAGTTACGGTTACTTTATAATCCAATACTACAATATTTCCTTTGTTGTTCAAAATATTCTAGCATAGCTACTGATATGTCTCTCAAGTAGGCTCTTGTGATCTAGTGACAGGGCTCTATTGTTTTATTCTCAGAGAAAGTCCTTATTTCTTTGCATTGTTTGTTTCTTGGATTTTGCTTTGTTTTTATGTGTTTTAGGGTTGGGTTTGTTGGAAGAGGAATAATTGTGACTTTACCGTCATTGACCTTCTATTTTGTCTTAAAGGGCTCTAAATTTTCCCTCCTCTTCTTTATCATTCAGTCAGTCAACGATGTCATTCAAACAGAACCTCAGGGGTTGTGTGTGTGTGTGTGTTTGAGACAAAGCCTCACTGCATAGTCTAGGCTGGCCTCGAACTCACAGCGATCCTCCTACCTCAGCCTCCCAAGTGCTGAGGTTTCTGGCGTGCACCAACCTCTGCTTTTCAAAAACTTTCCTTTCATCTGATGCATATCATTAAGACTCTTCCCTCTATTTTGTACCCTGATATAACAAGGTATTTTTACTCTTTTTACATCTCAAATAAATATTCTCTTTCTAGTGGTTATTTTGGAGCAGTTTCAGGCCCTTTACAAGTCCTTCACTGTTCTCTCCCCGATTTTCTCTGACTGCTTTTCTTGCTGTAATTACTTCATGAGTGACACTTAATGCTGATGGCTGAAGCAACTTGAAGAAGTTTCCTTTCTTCCTGTTTCCTTAGGTGTTTTTGTGAGATGAATATTTTTAACAAATGCTGTTTGCTATTTAGTGAAATAATAAAATGAAATCATTGTTGTTTTCTCATTATTCCTTTAATGTGATGATTAGATTAGTAGATTTTCTTAAATTGGCCCTTTTTCTATTACTATAATAACCCCAGAGTTAATCATGATATATCATCTAACTCACTACTAAATTACATTTGTAAATACTTTGTTTCAGATTTTTACACTTATAATTATAAATGAAAATTAAAGCTTCATCTGAGAGTGTGATGTTACCAAGACGGCAGAATAAGAAGTCACCAGCTCGTGTCTCATCAATGAAATAATGACTGGGCAGCCATCCACAGACAGAAGTGCCCTGTAGAAGCTTTGATGTTCAGACAGGTGGTTGTAAGAGCTGTATGAAGCCCAAGACCAAGTAGTGACCCTTTGAAAAGTGAAGCATACACTCAGAGTGCAGTCTTACCAGTTATAGTTCCAGCTGTAGAACAGGAGAAGTCCTCTACTCCTGTCAAGTCTCCTGCAGCTCCACTGAGTCATGTTCCTGTTATGAGTTTCATGTACCAAAAGGACTAGGAGATGCCATACTCAACAGTGTCCCCATAACAGACCCATTGCTCTCATGTATGACTGCAGCCCTATATTTCTGCTTCATTCCTCCTCCACCATAGTTCTGAAAGCATTCAGGTCCACAAAGAAGGCTTCCCAGTAAATCATCAGGAGACTTTTCCATATCTGTCCAGCTCCTACTAATAGACCTACCATCTATGGACCCAGAAATAGCCCTGTGACTTGACTCAATCCTTCCTTCACCAGTGCCCTAGAGATAATTCCATCTACCCAGGATCTGGCAGAAGCTACAACAACCTATGCCTTTAGCAACAGGTCTATTGACCACAGTTCCAGAAGTTTCTCACCTACCAATACCAGTATATAAAAACTGTAAGTGATGTTTGCTCCTTTAAATGCATAGACATAGGAGAAGGATACACAGACTATGAAAAATCAGATAAACATGACACCATTAAAGGACTAAATAAAGCTCTAGTAACTAACCCTAAAAATGGAGATTCATTAACTCCCTGACAATGAATTTCAAATACCCATCTTCAAGAAACTATATGAGCTGCAAAAAAAAAAATATAGATGAATAACTAAATCAAATCAAGAAAGTGATACATAAACAAAATGAGAAGTTTAATAAAGAAATTGAAACCATAAGTGAAAACCAGACAAAAGTCTTAGAACTGAAAAATACAGTGGCTGGACTGAAAAATTCAATGGAGAGCTTTGACAACAGACTGTGCTGCCCTGTGGAAGAAAAAAATCAGAAAACTCAAATGAAAGATCATTTGAAACTAACCATTTAGAAAAACAAAAAGAAAAAAGAATAAAAAGGGGTAAAGAAATTACATGGGACTTAAGAGATCCCATTAAGAGACCCAGTTTATACATAAGAGTACTAGAAGAAGACATAGAGCAAGAAGCAGAAAGCTTGTTTAAAGAAATAATGGCTGAAACCTTTCAAAATCTAGGGATGGAAATAGATATCCTGATTCATAAAGCCAAATATTCTCTAAGTATGTTGTACCCAAAAAAATCTACACTAAGACATATTATAATTAAATTGCAAATGCCAAATATGAGAAAGAATTTTGAAAGCAGCAAAAGAAAACTAATTTATGTACAAGGATCTACAAGACTATAAGCAGATTTCTTATGAAAAGCCTTCCAAAGCATTAAGAGTGGAATAATATATAGAAAGCACTAAAAGAAAAACTACCGATCAAGAATATTTTATCAGAAAAACTATACTGTAAGAACAAAAGAGAAAGCTGAGGATATAGTTGAGAGGTAGGTACTTGCCTAGCATATGTGAGGGTTTAATCCTCAGCAAAAGAAACTGAGGATTTAATACTCATTACAAGAGGGGGGGAGGTATAGGGAGGAAGAGGAGGGGAGGGGAGAGAAGAAGGAAAAATAAAAACTTTCTCAGACAAAAAAGTTAGGGAGTTTAACCCCACTAGACCTTCCTTAAAGGAAGTACTAAAGGGATTTTTCAAATCGAAATAAAAAGATGCAAAACACACCCATCAACACAAATATGAAAGTACAACTCTCACTGGCTAAAATAAGCATTATTAAATACAAGGTGTCAATACGGTGATAATGATACCAAAATCATTTTAACAGTAATACATAAATAAAAATTAAGAGTAACTCTAACCACAACATTTTTAAAATTTCATTATAAGAGAAAAAATAAAAATAAAACAGTTTCAAAACAAGTCAGTGGAAGATTTACAATAATTAATACATTGCATATTGTTGTTTTCATAGTAGTTATTCAGAGTACAAGATATAGGCAAAATATCTTGTCCAGACAATATTAGCACAAACCTTTCTTTTCAACAAACTAAGAAAACTAGCTCTGTAACTACCTTAACTTCTTGTGTATAAATATATTTGTCTCATTTTCTCTTTCTCCCTTTTCCCTTTTCCCCATCATAGTTTGTCTTTTCTTTTGAAGAGTTTCCTACCAATTCACAATGCTAACTGTACATTTTGGATTTTATTTATTCATTCAGTTCCTCACTCTCTAGTTTATCCTTCTTTGTGGCTGAATAGTACACCATTATAGAAAAAGCACACCTTTTTTATCCATTCCTCAGTTGATGGGCATTTAACCAACATAGTGAAAATGGCTATGCTCCCAAAATTTCTGTGCAGATTTCATGCAATCCTAATCAAAATATGATTAGCATACTCACAAGTCTATAGAACACACTCTTAAAATTCATTTGGAACCAGAAGAGACATAGAATAGCAAAAGCAGTTCTGGGCAATGAAGGCAGATCAGGAGGCACTACAATCCCAGACCTGAATTTATACTACAAGCTGCTGTGATTAAAATTAGCATGGTGTCAGCCAAAAAGAAAAAAAAAACAGGCCTAAGGATCAGTGAAACAGCACAGAAGATGCAGATGCAACCCCAAACACATTCAGTCACCTTATCTTTGACAAAAGAACCAAACATGTTCACTAGACGAAAGATAGCCTCTTTAATAAATGGTGCTGGGAAAACTGGTTTTCCACATGCTGAAGACTAAAACTAGACCCATGTCTATTACCATACACTAAAGTTAAAATGAATCAAAGATGTAAATATTAAAATAAAAACACAAAATGTACTAGAAGAGAAAATAGATAGAAATCTCAAAGATATAGGTGCAGGCAGAGACTTCATGAAAATAATCCAGACTTCAAGGGAAATATTACAAAGAATCAACAAATGGGATCTTATCTTATTAAAAAGCTCTTGCACAACAAAAGAAATCACCAACAGAGTAAAGAGAAAAACCATAGAGTGGGGAAAAATTACAGCCAGTTGTCTCTCAAAGGACTGATATCGAGAACATATAAAGAATAGAAAAAAATCAAACCCCCCAAATTCAAAGACCCAATCCAAAAATAGATTTCTGACATGAATACTTCTTAGATGGAGAAACACAAATAGCAAGTAAATATATGAAAAATGTTCAACATCATTGGCCATTTGAGAGATGCAAATTAAAACAACACTGAGATTTCATCTCACCCAGAAAGAATCATTATCATTAAGAAATCAACCAATAAAAAATGCTGGAGGGGCTGTGGGGAAAAGGGAACCTTTCTCCACTGTTGGAGGGAGTGTAGACTGGTGCAACCACTGTGGAAATCAGTGTGGAGATTCCTTTAAAAACTAGAATTAGAGGTCCCATTCAACCCAGCTATTCCCTTTCTGGGTATTTTCCTGGAAGAATTAAAAACAGCATACCACAGTGATATGTGTGCACCCATGTTTATAGCAGCATGATTTGTAATAGCTAAATCTTGGAGAGAAATTTTTAATGAAATCACAATATAGAAAAAATTGAAATCTGGAAACAATTATACAAAGGGGGATAAAATGTACTTTTGTATACACTGGAAGTTAACTTGTTAGCAGCTTAAAACATATTGCTATCACTACAAAATAATCCATGTTAAGCCAGTGATAACTATGAAAAATAAATGTACAGTGCATAAATAAAATAAAAAGAAAAAATTCAAAGCACATAAGGATAAAATAATCACCCACAATATTGCCCACTACAAGGAGAGGCAAGAAAAGAATACAGGAACAAAAACCCCTCTGAAACATAAAAAAGAATTAACAAAATGATAAGTGTAAGTCCTTCCCTATTGATAATTTCTTTAATGCTTTTATGAACCTGCTCTCTTTTAGATGGCATGGGGAGCAGCATTCACCCTATTTTCAGTTACACCTAGTAAAGGCAGTCACTTATGAGGGCTTGCAGAACTGCTTCACAGATGGGTAAAAATAGTGCAATAAGTGTGTCTGAAGTGAGAGGGGGGCTGTTGAGGGATGTTAATGGCAATGTGTCTTTTACTGTAATAGTTTTTTAAATTTAAGCATTTACCATATATCTCAATCACACTTCAAAAGTAAAATCATAGAGGCCCCCGCAGGGAGGGCCCCCGGAGCACGGGGAGCCACAGGCGGGAAGCGCCAGTCTTCTGGCTGGCTCACTTCCTGCCTCGTAGGCCCCCAGAGGGAGGGCCCCCGGCCCATGGGGAGCCATGCAGCTGAGAGCGCTGTTGCACACCGGTCCTTAGGCCGGCCGCCGCTGCTCAACTGAGAACTACCATGACACAGAGAAACAATGACACAATTGGCCCACCATGCACCGACTGCAGATGCCCACTCACGGACGTGTGTGAATCATTCAAACATGGAAAAACCCCTGGGAATACATGCCATACAATGGGCCACTCTTGCTCTTGCCATTGAGAACCGGAAAGGTCCAGAGTCAGCGGAGGAGCAGCTGCTGAACAAGGACTTGGAGAACATGAGAATGCAGACTAAGCCCACGGAGTCAGAGGTCCTGTGGACTGGGGTCACGAGAGCCACTCGGAAGCTGTAAACCAGGAGGACCTTGCACAATACCTGCAGAGACTCCCTGGAAGCCATTCTTCCCCTGACAGTACAGGCTGTGGTGGAGCTCCAGAGAAGTATGCAGCAGGATTCCTTCTGTCAGTGCTGACAGTTGGGGAGAGGACACTAACTGGTTGTGGGGTCCCAATGTGATGGGAGGCTGGAGAGAAAATGCTACAAAAAATGGCTTTCACCCCAGATGGCTCACTTGATTTTTGACAACTTTTAGGCTGTAACTACTTGTTAGATCCTTCTTGTATATCTCTGTCTTCCTGAGAAACCACTAATTCTCAATGGAGGAGTCACTATCACATTATAAAATGTCAATGTGGGGTGGGTCATGAAGTCTGCCATGCAGGATTACATATTAGCAACCCAACGCTAGCATTTTAGGGAAAGAGTTCAACCGCAATCATATCATAATGTTCTGTGAATCAGTCTGAGATTATTAATTATTATTAATTACCTCAGATTAGGGTTGACAGATAAAAAAGACAGGGCACTGAGTTAAATTTCAACTTCAGATGATGACTAATTTTCCAAAATAACTATAAACCACATGTGATATTTTAGACATAATTGTTCCCCAAATTATTCATTTTTTCTTGAAATTCAAATTTAACTAGGCACCCTTAATTGTTATTTGCTAAACCTGGCAATCCTATCCCAGATTGACTCAGAAGGTCAAGAAATCAACATTTATATCTCATGTTCAGGTTGGGGTTAAGAAGATCTTACTGCCAATATCACCATTACTTTCCAATTTTGCAGGATATGGTGATTAAACTGACCTATCTAGAGCTAGTTCCATCATCAGAATGGAATGTGAACTTCTACGTTCAAAACTAGTGCAAATTCAGGAACATTTAAGCTCTCTGTTTTCCCAGATTTTTCTCTTTCAATCTTTCAGCTGTTCAAAAGCTGATCTCCTGGCACTGGTTCTGTTTCCTGACAGGCAACTTTAATTCATTTTCACATTCACACTAAAACCACTTCCCTCTCTGTCTAACAACAACAATAATGGTGAAAGCCTATTTGGAAAACAGCTTGATGGAACAGCTGCTTCATACTCATTATGAGTCTAACACTTTCTCTAATTTGGGGGGAGGGAGCCCCCAGCATAAGAACACTGCAGTTCAGGTATCAAGTAAATACTACACTTCTTTTTCTGACTTACTTTTCTACTCATACAATTAACATATGAACTATCTATTTAGTTTTTATATTTTAAGTGTCTTACCAAAACTTTTGCTACTTATTTCTAGGCCTATATAATGTGGATCTCCTACAATGGTTTCCTCACTCTTCTATAAGTTCCAAAGGTACCTTATCTTCTTAATGTCAAAGACCAGTCCTTTCCCTTTATGGGGCACCATAGCTACTACGTATTTCACTCTGGGTCCCAAAATTTAAGTCTGAAAATTAAGATTTTTCAATGACAAACTAGGAACATATTTAGCATTATATTCTTCCTCTGCTACAGATAGGTACTAGTTGTAATAATTCACCCAAAATCAAGTTGCCATGGGAACTATCACAGAGATATTACTACATGTAAGAAATGGCCTTGGTAGCAAGTTAATATTTGGCCCCTTCATCTAATTCATGAGTAGGTCAAGCTTTCCTCTTTCATTGTTACAATAAATTATATAGTTGACTCTGTTGGTGCCAATCCAATATCCACTGTCTTTTCTCTCCTTAATAATGGAACCACAGCTATATACAGTTATTCACCCTCTTTCATCCCATTCCTCAGGGGGTAGTTGGGACCTCAGAGAAACAACACTAACACCAATTTTGAAGTAGCCTGATGCATGGTCTTAATCAGAAAATGGTATTTCCCTGGCCACTTTAATTGCTCTGGGCAGGCAGGTGAATATGAAAAGGCAAGAAATTAGCACTAGTTACACTGAATGCCATGCTGAGGTAATGACCAAGTTAGTCTTGGCATTAAGCCAAACAGTGAGACAGAAATACCTGAAGTCCTTCATTGTATTATCAAGCCACTATTCTGACCTGTACTTGAAGCAAAAATAGGAGATAATATATTTCCTTATTGAGTAATCATTTTTAGTTCAGGCTTTTCTGAATCCAATAGTCAAAATACTTCTAATAACACTAGTTATAGAATGGGTGAATCCAGCTAAAAAGTAAAACATTTTTAATCTTTTCCCGAAACCCGAGCCTATGATTTTCTTTCTTAGCAAGTACTTGACCCGATGCAGTGTTAGCACTGAGATGGAATGGTCATTCTGTCATGATTTACTGTGGTAGAGGAAATCCTGAGACAAAAATAGCAGATAATAGATCAATAACATCCTAGTGTGTCATGTGACCCAACAAAGTATCAGCCAGTAAGTTTCTGACTCTCTGTGCTTAAATTTACCTATATTATCAGTACCTACTTGGCACTACTATATTTTCAAGATTGTGACATTGTCAATATCAAAGACCCTTGGCAAAAACATAGAATTTATTGGCCAATACACTGAGAAATACAAAAGTTAGCCACAGTCAAACTCAAAGTTTCTGATGATGTCAGGGTCATCAGTGTTGTCTTTGTATTGTTTCCCATTCTCCTTTTTACTCAGTTGTTCTCATTATCAGCCTTGCCTTACCCCTAACAGATCAACAACTCCTAGCAGATAAGATTTTTCATATTTCTTAAGGTCAAATGTAAAGACTACTCTTTCTCTATCAGTATTTATCTAAATCCTGAAAAGGGGATCGGTTGAATTCTTTGGTCTTGTTCTTGCTTCAAAGAATAGCATATTATGGTCTGCACTGTGTCTGCCTAAGATTGGTAGATTTCATATGTTGATATCCTAACCCACAATGTGACAGTACTTGGAGTTATGTTCTGTGAGGTGACAAAGGCTGAATGAGGTTGTAAGGATGGCTCCCTAAAGCCACGCTGCTGTTTCTGAACGTGCTCCTGCACTGCCCACTGTGACCATGTAGAGCGGTGGCCAGAGAACAAAGCAACACATGAGGATGGCAGGGCAGACAGAGGAAAGGAATCAGTTTCCCTGATAATGCTCCTGAGGTGCTATATCCACAAACAAACAGCTCTCCTATATGAATCTACATCTTCTAAAAAGGAGATGCCAGGACAGGATTCAATATGCAAGGATATTTTCCAAGGAAGTGAGAGAACACAGGAGGGAGTCATTGGAAAGGCTGTACAGCCGTCAGCCTGCAATGCAAGCCCAACCCTGAGGAAAGGATCAGGGAAGGAAGGTTGGATGGAGGGGCACACAGCTCTCTGGGGCCATCAAGGCCAACTGCTGACAGAGGTGTCCCATGTCTGCAGAAATAGGCTTGCCCCATCTCCCGGCCACACTCCGGTGCTGGTGGGAGTGCCTGTGGGAAGGGGAGCACCCGTGAAAATGCAGAGAAAGTTTTCAGAGCAAAGCAGCAGAAGTCATTGGTAGATTTTGTTCTCTGAAGTTACAACTGTGCAAGGGGCATTCTTAAGGCCGCCAGTCCCTCACTTCCCCATTGGTCCTCGTCTTTTCCATAGATTTATTGCGTAAAATATTAAGACTCCCAACTCTTAATTCCCGAGTGCTAAGTCCTGATTTACCTGAGTCACTCACTATCCAGTAACAAAACAAGCAGGTCATGAAGAGAACAGAGTATAACACCTCCAACTCTGTTTTGCTTGATAGCATAGCATCAAAATCCACCAAGGAAATGTTGATGAAAAGACAACTGCACATTAATAGTGAAATGTTTTAACACCTCGTGGGGATTTATAGTTTTACCAAAAACGGTATCAGTAAAGACAGAGAAGAGCTACACACCATCATTAACAAAGTCCAATTTTTCACAAGTTTTCATTTGCATGTAAAAGACTTTAAAATAAGTAGATGATACCAAGATTCAGTAAATATGAAATAATCGATATGCACTTTTACCAGGTGTAAGAAGAAAAAGGAATCCCGTAATCCCTGGATAAAATTTATTCACATTCACTCAGCCCTTTTGACGAGTATATTAGCAAATATAAATCACAACATAAAATACAAATACAGTGTGACAAAGCAATGCAGCCCTGCCTGGTGCTCAACTGCTTTGAATGAATGATGAATTTTGACCTGAAAGTTCTGTCCTCCTACTCATCATTTGTCAGTGCTCAGCATAGAGGTTAGATCTGCCTGTGTTGACTGCCTCATGACCTGCTCCCCCATGCAGGGTACAGTACTTGTCATTTGCATACTTGTGGTGCCTCTCAGAGCCAATAAAGGCGAGCACCAGGTACCACTGTACACATACACTCTGTAACATGGTGTACAAATATTCATGTTGAAAACCACAGTCTCCCACCATCCTACTCCCAACCACAACGTTCCTCATCTCCCGGGCTGTGCTAGAGCAACTTTGTAACTGCCCCTGTTCTTACTTCTATTGGCCATCTGTTGTCCATTTCATTGCTTTAGGCCAATGATGGTGAACTTGTTAGAGTTTTCAATAATATAAACAGCCCACTATGGCACACACACCATATGTTCACCACCACTGCTCTAATGTGCTTATACTTCTTTTCCTTGCTTCATCAACTTTTTAAAATTGTCTACTACCTCCACAATTTATAAAACTAAAAAATTTATTTCATACTTTTCCTAATGCCAGGCATGGTGGGCCATGCCTATAATTCAAGCACTCGGGAGGCTGAGGCAGGTGGATCTCTGCAAGTTTGAGGCCACCCTAGGCTACATAGTAAATTCAAGCCCAGCCTGAGCTACATAGTAAGACCCTGTCCCCCCATAAAAAAAAAAACTTTTCCTATTTTCCTAAGTTGCTTGGAAGGTTATAAATAGATGGTATGTAGAAATAAGATAGATAGATGTACTTTAAATGTAGAATATATTCTCCCAATAATTACTAAATGGCTGATACCTTGCACATTTTATTTAAAATGTATTTATATCATACCTCAGTGAAAGGAGTCAGTGGTGAGGAGGTAATATGCTATTTTTGACAACCCTTAGGCTGTAACTACTTATTAGATCCTTCTTGCATATCTCTGTATTCCTGAGAAACCACTTTGAAGATACCACCATGTTTTACAGCAGCCATTGATATTTTCCTACTAATCTATCCATAACTGTGTAAAGTTTGTAATGTTCCTATCCTATTTCATAAATGGATGTATGTTTATTATTATGCGTTTCCTACAACAACCATTGAGAATAGTTAATGATTTTTCAATAGGTCACTCATGTATAGCTCTATTTATTTTCTTTAGAAGCCACTTTGAAGATACCAAAGTATAGCACAACTCTTGACAATCTCCTACCTCTTTTGTCTCTAACTCACTATTATTTGTCTATTTGTTTTCCTGAGAAACTATTTTGTAGATAATAATATGTAAAATGATAACCATTGATAATTTCCTACCATTTTGTCTGTAATTTGCTAAGTCCCCCCTATTATTATGTTATCCTTCTTTTACTCTTTAAAATAAAAAAAAGAAAAAAAATAAAATGTATTTATTATTTCATTAATCTTAGGTAATAATCCTTAATCCATGTTTTGAAGATGAAGGTTTTACCTTCCTATGCCTTCCCTATCTTTCATCGCCTGTTACCAACAGGTTAGAGACCCTCATACTGTACTCTCAGGTCACCAAACTTTTTAAATGTTTTTTTTTTTTAAAAGAGTAAAAGAAGGATAACATAGTAATGGGGGGCTTACTGAATTACAGACAAAGTGGTAGGAAATTATCTATGGTTGATATTTTACATATTCTTATCTACAAGATAGTTTCTCAGGGAAAAAAATAGACAAATAATAGTGAGTTACAGACAAAAGAGGTAGGAGATTATCAATAGTTGTTGTACTATACTTTGGTATCTTCAAAGTGGTTTCTAAAGAAAATAAATAGAGCTATACATGAGTGACCAATTGATTATTCATTGACTATTCTCAACGGTTATTGTAGGAAACACATAGTAATAAACATACATCCATTTATGAAATAGCATAGGAACAATACAAACATTACAGAGTTATGGAAAGATTAGTAGGAAAATATCAATCAAAAATATCACATGGTGGTATCTTCAAAGTGGTTTCTCAGGAAGACAGAGATATGCAAGAAGGGTCTAACAAGTAGTTACACCCTAAGGGTTGTGAAAAATAGCACATTACCTCCTCACCAGTGACTCCTTTCACTGAGGAGTGATGGCTGGAAGGAAGGCCAGGACTGAAAAGAAGGACCAAGAGACCTGCACCTGTGTCTAACAACAGGCTGTTTCCTTTTTCCTCTATAGTCATGATTACCCAGGGCTCCTCCATGGAGATGACAGTCTGGCCAGAGGGAGAAGGCAGAATATGCCCTGGGCCCCCTCATTCCTGTTGGACTAACTGGTAGGATGGGTCTGAGCTCTGGGGCCTCCTCTTCAGAGGGCAGACGATCTCCAGTGGTCACCTTTGCATTCAGGGCATGGCCCGGGGGGCTTCTTAGGACAGTTTCTCTTCAGGTGGCCTGGCTTTTAACAGTGGTAGCAGATGAATGCAGTCATTGAGTTCTTCTTGGGGCCCAAAGAATCAGACCTAGGGTCTGTTTCTCTTAGTGCTGCAGCAAAAGCAGCTGCTTTTTCTTGGTCTCTTTGTTTTCTCTCCTTGGCCTCCTCCTCATCACAGCTATAGAATACTGAGGAGACAATTCTTACTAACATCTCAAGTGAGCCATCTGAGCCATTCTCAAGAAGCCATTTTTTGTAGCTTTTTCTCTCCAGCCTCCCAGTGCACTGGGACCCCACAACCACTCAGTGTCCTCTCCCCAACCGTCAGCATAGGCAGAAGGAATCTCTGTGCAGACCTCTCCAGAGCTCCACGTGTTCCTCCACTGCAGCCTGCACTCTCAGGGCAAGAATGGCTTCCAGGGGGTCTCCCCAGAGATTGCACAAGGTCCTCCTGGTTTCCAGCTTCTGAACGGCTCTCGTGACCCCGGTCAACTAGACCTTTGAGTCTTCAGGCATAGCCTGTATTCTCATGTTATCTGCATCCTCGTTCAGCAGCTGCTCCTCCGCTGACTCTGGACCTTTCTGGTTCTCAACGGCAGGGGCAAGAGTGACCTGCTGTGTGGCATGTATTGCCAGGTGTTTCTTCATGTTGGGATGATTCACGCATGTCCCCGGGTGGGCCTCTGCGGCCGGCACATGGTGGGCCAATTGTGTCATTGCTTCTCTGTGCCATGGTAGTTCTTGACCGTGAGGTGGTGGCTGGTGTGAGGGCTGGAGCACGCCAGCACACCACCATGTAGCTTCCTGGGTGCCAGCTGCCCGCCTCCTGGGCACCTGCACTGCTAGGGGCTGGCCCAAAGGCTGGCGCTCCCTGCCACGTGGCTTCCCAGGTGCCAGCTGCCCACCTCCTGGGCGCCTGTGCGGCTAGGGGCTGGCCCAAAGGCCAGCACATCGTGCTGTGCAGCTTCCCCTAATGTTATTTTTTTAATTACAACAAAAAGCAAATCTTCTGGGGCTGGGGATTTAGCTCAGCGGCAAAAGCGCCTGCCTGGCAAGCGCAAGGTCGTGAGTTCGGTTCCCGGTACCGGAGAAAAAACCAAAAAAACAAACAAACAAAAAAAGCAAATCTTCATACTTTTCTTATAAATGTACTCTTAAAACTGGCAAATCATGCTATGTCATGTGCAGGTACAAATCTCCTATGATGAATGTCGTCATTATGTAAACCTATAATGTACCAATAAACATAATTAATTTTTTAAAAAATGGTGTCTTTTTTTTTTTGTTTTGTTTTTTGGTTTTTTTGGCTTTTCTGTGGTACCGGGAACCGAACTCACGACCTTGCGCTTGCCAGGCAGGCGCTTTTGCCGCTGAGCTAAATCCCCAGCCCCCAAAAATGGTGTCTAACAAGAGGGACTGATGAGCCAAGGACACCAGAAAGGAAGGACTGGAATGGGGCCTCCACTGTACCTGGCCCTGTGGTCTTGGGTACTGGAGCTCCTTTCTTCACTGTGAGATGAAGTACTTGGCCTCACCTGCCTGTCTACAGCCTTTCCAGAACATAAGGAAAATTGAAAGTAGAGAGTGGAATTATTTGATTCAAGTGCCAGAAAGGAAAGCACTCACACAGGTTAGGTCATTCTGTGCTAAAGTGAGGAATACATCCACAGTGCCCTTTCCTCGCACCACTGGGGTCCGATGTGTTTTTGCTCCAGTGGTGTGCAGAGAACACACATTTATTCAATTCTTTCAGTTAGAAAAATTAAAATGCAAATATATGTAAATTATGGACATTATAAATGAGAACAAGAAAGAAAAGTAAAAGCCTGATTACTGATTGGCTACAGAGACATTAACAGAATCCTGAAATGAAACCCAAAAACCCATGCCTGGAGAACCACAGCCAAGATAAATTCCCACTCTCACCTCTGCATTTCTGAAGTCACCACCTGGATTCCCATTTCCAGATAGTGTTCAAGTTTCCTGGCTGCATTAACATCACATGTGTGTGGGAGGTACAGAATCTCAATCTGTAAAACTCAAGTACGACAAAATTTACCATATTTTCTATATCTGATCTTACTTCCTACCTTAAACTCCATTTCATCTTTTGGCAAAAACTTAAACCCAATAGGTAAACTCACTCAAATCAGGATTTATTATCTTAACTCTAATGCCTGAAGTTGCAACCAAATTTTAACCAAGGATAATAACACAGCGGAAGGCTGTAATACTTAACACGGCAGTGTGGGAAACGGCCTGCAAGCACGGTCTCATCTGTTTGCACTGACAGCCACCGCGGTGTCGTAGTTCCCTCCTGCCACTGCCAGCACTCGTGTCCCCCACTTCTGTCTGCAGCTGCGCTCGCTCCATCTGGCCCTGGGTAGTAAGAGTCTCCATACAAACCATTCTGCTGGCTCTCTGATCCCAGTGAAGGCTTCCACAGACCCTGGGCCTTCATCAGTGATTTCTCTGCCCTCTCAGTAGGTCTGTGAAACAATGTTGGAAGGTTCTCCCCTCCTAATCTCCAAACATAAGAAACCTAATGACTATTTGAGGCCAAAAGACAACTTTTGCGCTGTATGAGCGTGAAACAGCAGCATGTCTCTTACACCACTGCCACACACTGAGGGCTGCTGAAATCTCTGTGACAGGTGGGCGTTCTTCTCCTCTTGTGGTATGAAGCATGGATCTTCCCTGTCCTTGGGTCACATTCCTTCACTCCTCTACCCCTCAATAGGACTGAGGTTCCGGTAATGGTTGATACATTGTGTCAATTTGAGAGGTCTGGAAGCTTAACTCAGTAACTCAGCAGTTCTACATCCTGGGGTGTAGAGAACATGCCCTTATTGCTTTGGAATGTTCATTATGTCCACTTGAGAAGTTTGGCAGTTTAACTAAGTGACTCATCAGGGGGCCAGGGTCCTCACTGTGTAAACATCCTGAGCCTGTGCAAGAGGAGGGCACAGGGCAGCGTGAGTGCTACACCCACCTGAGGGCAGGTAGCCCGCATATAATATAAGGGAGGAAAAGAGATTTGTTCTTCCCCTTTTGTTCTTGTTGCACTGCTGTCTTCTGCCACCTTGGACTACTGCCCCTGTGCCATGCCACCCTGCCTTGGAGCCAGCTAAGTATAGACTGAAACCTCCACAAACTATGAGCTAAATAAACCTTTCCTTCCTTAATTTGGGGTTTCAGGTATTTTGTCTCAGCAATCAGAGAAAAGTAAATAAAACAATCCCTTTTCAGCAATACCCAGTGCCTCAACCCTAATTTTCTTTCTTTTTCTTTTCTTTTTTTTTTTTTTTTTTTTTTTTTTTTTTTTTTTTTTTTTTTTTTTTTTGTCAGTACTGGGGATTCATTTCTGCAGTGTTCACACTGAGCTACATCCCCAGCCTTTTATTGCATTGTTTTTTGAGACAGGATTTCAGTAAGTAACTAAATTGATTAAGCTGTCAATCCTCCTACCTCAGCTTCCCAGAGTGCTGGGATTATAGAAATGTACCACCACGCCTGGCTACACCCAACCTTCTTTGTTCCTTTCTACTTTGGTCTTTTCCAGCCCATGATGTCTTTATCTAGTTTGGTAACTGGGGCAGAAAGGAAACTAAATTTGTTCTTCCAGCAATGGCAGAGGACTCCTATGAGATCAACCCAACAGCAGGTAACACTATAGATTCTAAATAAAATATGGAAAAACAGCTATCTGAAGAACTAGTGAGTGTCTAAAAGCAAGAAATTCTCCAGACAAATTAGAATTTGAAGAAACAAAATACCATATCATAAGGTCTTTCACCTAAAGGCTCGTCACAAAATAGCATGCCTAAAATAATATAAAACTTGTGACTACCTAGAAGAACCAGAGTTTAGGGCTACACAGAAGCTGGAAAGTAATAAGGGAATCCCAGGAAGAAGGGATCCCAAACTTTAGCATACAAACTCTACCCAAATCTCTGTCTGATCCTTGAATTTTTTTTTTTTTTTTTTTTTTTTGAGACAAGGTTTCACTATGTAGTGCAAACAGGCCTTGAACTCACTCATGTAGCCCAGGCTGGGCTCAAACTCACCATGATCCTCCTGCCTCAGCCTCCTGAGTGCTGGGATTACAGGCATGCACCACCACACCCAGTTTAAACTTTCCTTGCCTGGGGAAGACTCAAGCAACTCAGGTAAATTAAAAGAATTGGGCAGACATTTCAGCTACTGCCACAGAGAAAACAGAATTTGGGTTTAATTAAGCCAAGTTAATTGCTTAATGAAACAAAAATCAATAGTCTTCAGAAGATTATTGTGGAATAATCAGAATCTCTATGTTGTATTTTCCACAATTTCCAAAATGCAACCAGAACTACTAGACACATACATATAAGAAGACCTTATTCAAAAGAACAGGCAATCAGTGAAGAATGAACTAAGATAACCCAGAAGCCAGAAATGCTAGATAAGGATTTTAAAGTAGCCTCAGAATTAGGAACAGGCTGGCTGTAAAGGACACAAAAGATCAATTTAGGCGATCATAACATCCTAAAGTTTGATGCATCCAGGGTCACTAAAGTATATGCATTTGTCAAAACCCACTGAAAATATAATTATGATATGAACATTTCATTATATCCAAGTTTTATTATTAAAAAGGTAAAAAATTGGACTCAATAATATGCATGCTTAAGTGTTTAGGAGTTCAATGTGATATTGTCAATTTAGACACCCATCATATGATAAAATAGAGATCTTGATATATTTATATCAATAAAATCAATATAGCAAACTGTAGATTATAGAATATAGGGAAGAAATATATAATTCAACTTTTCTGCATTTTAAAAAGTTTTATAAAAAAACGTTGAGAATAAGACACTTCATCTTGTTTAGCAAGTTAAGAAATCTCACTTTTAGATCAAACTCCATTATTTAGAATAAGATAGTGCTCCTAAAAGATCCAAATTCTTATATCTCTAAAAATCTTGAATTTCAAATCCTAATTTAGAAAGCATCTCTCTTTAACTTTCCAATGTAAGACACCTTCCCTGGGAGAAAGACTGACTTTGGGTACAAGGAAAATGTGGAAAGAAGGAGCGGGCAGTCAGTCTAGGAACTTGTGGTGGACTGACAACTGGTGGTCTACTTATAACCCCGAGCTGAGCTGAGTAAGCGTGGTGCTGGGTGTGGGAGGCCCACCTGGGGACTGCTGCCAGCAGCATAAGAGGCAGACCTGGAGAAGCAGAAGAAGGCTGTTGGGAACTGAAAGGCTGTTGGAAGCTGGTAGAAGCTGCAAGGAGCTGTTGGTTCTGTTGGAGGAGCTCGTTATGCTGGCTTTCCTGATGATCTTGGCTGTTTTCATCCTGCATGTAGCTCAGGACCTTGTTGGCACTGAAAATAGCTTTGGTTCGCTTTAGGGGAGCTCTGGTCCTCACTTTGAGCCTCACTTCCTGGCTCTGGAGGGGCAGATGGTGCACTGCCAGTCTGCTGAAGAAGCTTGCTGTGCTGGCTTCCCTGATGGGACTTGGCCATCTTGATTATCGGAGAAGATTGGGACCTCACTGTTGCTAAGGATGGCTGTGGTACCTTTCAGGGGAGCTCTGGTTCTTACTTTGTGCATCGCTGCCTGGCTCCAGTGTAGATTCCTCAGCCTGCTAGCACAGATCCTTCATCCCACTGGCACAGACTTCCTAGATTCCACCACTGACCTTTAGGCCTTCGCAGCAGATCTGTGAAACAGGCCTGCATGAGATATTGTTATGGGCTCTGGGCCTCCAGTTGGACTTGTGAGAAGTACTTTCACGAGCTCTAGGCCTTCAGCTGGACTCATGCAGGACATTTCTGTGGGATCCAGGCCCTCAGCTAGATTCCCTGGTCTATAGTGTGTGGACAGACTTTCCGCACTCTCTTGTATATGATTCTTTCAGTGACTATTATATGTGTCTTTATTATATTGTCTCCCTTGCAAAAATAACCCCCCCAAACCATAACAGAACTATAGTAAATTTTGCATAGCAGCCAATAGCACATGTGCAAAACATTTACAGTGTTTGGCATTTATCCTCCAAGAGAAACTTTCCAAAAAGCTTGTCTCTTCTACTCAATACCATCAGTCTTGAAGTTAGGCAGGAGGGAAATTTTGTTGCACTTTACTGGCCTGCGTAGCATAACTTGCAATGGCTAAATTAAAAGAATAGAATGGATCATAACATGACAGAAAGAGCTCTGAGCAGATATAAACACACTAAAGTTCTAGATTCATCAGCACTACCAATTTGTTCTATAACTGGGTGTGCCATTGGATTTCAGAGCTGGAATGTCCTTCAGAAACTCTGTCCCAAAACTCTCAGATTGTAGGTGAGATAAGTGAGGCCTAGCAAGGTTAACAGAGAGCCCAAGACCACACATCTTGCTACTGCTTGCAATTCCAGTTTTCTCTATTTACCTAGCTGTTCCTTCATTAAATAAACACATGCTGAGTTATAGCAACTGACACTGACCAAGTATAAGACAATTACATTGCTCTGGCAGAATTCACAGTCTAGTGAAGGAGGAAGAACTATAAAGAGGTTTAACAATATAGTTAAGTCACTGGCCCAAATAGTGTATGAACAAGTAATATGATAGTTATTGTGAAGAGTGGAAATTTCCCTACTGGACCCTGAACTTTCAAGCATCCCGATACTTATTCTTCTGACAAATCTGATAGTATTGTGCTGGAGTTTGAATCTGGGACATCCTCCAAAGGCTCATGTGTTAAAGGCATAGTCCCTGGCCTACACCAGGAGGGGATGGGGGGAAGTTTTAGATCACAAAGTACTTGCTCTTAAAGGAACTTGTGGGACTTCAGTGTCTTCCTTTGTTTCTTCTGTCAGCTATGAGACAATCGGGTCTTCCCCACTATGCACTCCCCCCCGTGATGGGCACCCTCACCACCAATCCAAAGCAGCAGGGTTCTAAAGCCCCTGAAATCATAATCAAAAATAAACCTCCTATCTTCATAAGTTGAGCATTTTAAGTATATTGTTAAAGTAACAGAAAATTGACTAACAAGAGAAGCAAGCTGATTCTTAGCTAGTTTTCTTTAAGTAAAATCAGTAAAATTGCAGCAACTTTTCCCAGAAAATTGGTCTCATATATACAAGTTCTTGATGTCTTTTACTTGCAGTTTTTGTTCATGAATGAAAGCACATTTTGTAAAATTTTCTCAGAGGATACTCAGAAAACTATCCTTCAATGTCAAAACTATATAAGTGTCTTAATTACTTTTCTCATTCTGAGACTAAATACTTAATACCCAAAATTAAAGGAGGAAAGCTCTACTGTAGCTCACAGTTTGTTGAGGTTTCAGTTCACAGTTGGCTGGCTCCAAGACAGGCTCTCATGCAGAGGAGAAACAGTTCATGGCAGGCAGAAGGCGGCAAGGCAGCAAGCAGCAAAGTAGCAAAGCAGCAAGTGATGACAGTAGCCTTCTTTCTGTCCCGTATATTCTATCCAGGCTACACACCCTTACAACATATAGCATTCACACCCAGGAGGCTTTTCCATTATCTACACCCAAAACTGTCCCAACCAAATCTGTGGACTAATTTAGTAACCACACACCCTTGATCCCAGCATCACATGCTTGATCTCAGCATTGCATATTCTAGATTCAGCCACCTCTGAAAACCCCACCTATGAGGCTTTGGAGGACATCTAGACAGAAGCCATAACAATAAGAATATAGTGATTGAAAGGAATAGTAGAATCCATATTTCTGCCAAAGGTAATAGAATAAAAAGTTCAGAACCCCATTCCACCCAATGAGTAAGAATAGTCATTAGTGCTACAAAGGTTTCATACTCAGCATGCAAACATGCAAGTGCCTCACTTCTGTTGCTCAGAATATTTCAGGCACTGTTCATGATCGTGGTATCTCCCTTGCCAGGTAAGTATTTCAGGCACTATTCAAGAGCAAGGCAGTTAATATTTTAGAATTACTTCAGACAGGTCCCATTTCCTTGGAATTTCTGATTCACTGAAATGAAAAGACTTAAAGTAGTGCCTATTCCAGAGAAGAGAGAGAGTCCAGTGTTCTGCACAGCAGAAAACAGAAGACTCTGTTGCTCTCTTGTCAGAGAAATTCAAGGAGGGAGCCAGGGAGCACTCCAGCGAGCTCAGAGTGAAACAGCCGGAAGGGAGCACCACAGGGCAGAAGCTGTAGCTAGGCTCAGCAACTACTGAAAGCAGCTACTGATGTGGGGAGCAGTACAACAAATGTTGTGAATAGACATCATGGGGCACTGGGCTGGGGAAATAAAAGACTGCTGGTAGGAAAGTTGAGAAACTATGTCATCTTGGACAGACACAGCCCAGAAAAGAAGCCCAAATCAAACTGGTCTAGAAAACAGGTACCTCCTTGGTCAAGATCAAAGAGCAAGAAAGAATGGACAAATCCAATGCCTATGTATGTTTATGGGTACCAAGAAGACATAGGGCAGTTCCCTGATATGATGAGGGAGAAACCTGGGAGCTAAAGGTGCTTCTGAAAGGAGATATAGCTAGATGTAGGTATATTTGGAAAATGGAGGAAAAGGCAAAGAAAAACAGAGAAAAATGACTGTGGTGAATAAGAGGTATAGAATAACGGAGAAACTGCCCTGCTAAGATCAGAATTCATGTGGAAACTGCTTCAGAGGAACAGCCATATTGAAAGATACAAAGGTAGAACGGATGAGAAGGGAACACAGTAAAAAAATAAGAAAAGGAAAAACTAAAAATAAGCTTGATATGTTCATAACAGAACACTCCAGAGGGCCCTAGGAAATAGCCGAAAACCTAAGAGCAAATAAAAACAAATTTAAAAAAGGAATCCCAGGTGTAAGGAACAGAATCTTGTTTAGAAAGTTCCAGAAGTCATAACTGGAGAAGTAAGATAAACAGCATGAGCTCATAGATTTGAAAACATGAGGAAATAAAGTAGTCAGTGTGCAGTATTTAAATATTTATAATACGTCTGTGAAGCTCAAACCAGATCATAAATATACAAAGGCTAGCAAACTAGCAAGATATTGTGTGTGTGTGTGTGTAAAACATCATTTTATGATTGTATGGCTAACAATAATATGAATAAAACAAATCCATTATCCAGAGCTGCCGAAAAATATCTACAGTACAGAAACTTAAGAGTCTGATGTGTTTGCAGCATTTAGCCCTAAAGTAAAGCTATTAGGTTGAAGCCAGACATGAGCTCATTCAAGAAATGAGAAATTAAGCATCCCAAGGGATGCAGGACCCACCCACGGATGAGCAGCTGAAATTTACTTTCATCCCCAAAGCAGTAGTTGTTCAATGCAAGTATAATTCATAAACTCCATGCCTCTTCTTTTATAATCTCAACCAATTTCACAGGTCATCTATGTTACCAAGTGCTAGATATTACTGTCTCTCAAGATGTACTCCCTCTTTTTCTCTTTAGTTACTGTCTCTCCCCTATTGAAGCATGGCACATGACTGACCAGCTCATATATACAACTCTCAGCCTCCCTTGAAGCTATGTATACCATGAGACTATGTTCTGGCCAATGGCATAAAAGAGAAGGTAAGCTTTATAATACATATAGTTTGTCCCTTTGTATTACTCCCTTTCCCATTGGCCAGAATGTGGCTGTAGTAGCTGGAGTTATAGCGTGCAGTAAGATGGAAAAATGCCTTAAGGACATCAGAGCAACAAGGTAAGGGGAACCTGGATCCCCAATATGAGGCTGCCATAACAGTTCTGTACTGCTTAGGATCCAACTGTTCCCTGAGAAAAAAGTAAATATGTATCTTCTTTAAGCCACTGTTATTTGGGCCTTTGTTAACAGCCATAGTTATATCATAACTATAATAAATAGCACTTGTTATATAAGTACTACATTAGCAAGTATGAATATTTTAATCCACACAAAAATGTACAAGAAATGTGAATGAATTTTCGTTATGTCAACTTAATCACTATTTCGAGTTCTCAACCAGTTTGGTAGCTTTTTTTAAAAAAGTCATCTGGTCAAGCCAGTGTTTTCTCAGCCAATCAGAACTGCTTTCACTTATTTAGTTTTTTGCTCTCCCTGGTCTCCTCAGAGTCTATACAGTATCCATGTGTGAGGAGTTGTGAACCTCGTCATCATCAAGTTTTGCTAGGATCTCCTGAGCTGTGGGCTGTTTAGCAATGTGGATTCCTGTGGCCCTCAGCTCCATTAGATATTAATTGACCCTTTCTCCTCCTAACCATGAGCCTCCTCTAGTAGTAGCCTTTTCCCAGCCACGTCCTCACCACTGGAAGCTACATAGGAAAATGACATCTTATTGCTCCCTGCATCTCACTCAGTTATCTTATCCAGGTTTGTGCCTCAGACCCCTCCGCTAAGCCATCCTAAGTGACTACCTGATCCTCATTCACTCATGGTTTAATAAAACAGAAAGGTTTGTACCCTCCCATGCAAGGAAAAAAGAAGCAAGGCTTAGAAAGCTAAGGACTGGATAAATGCTATAACCATCTACCTCAAAGTAAAGAGTGCCTACTACTCCGTATTATTCCATATTTTGCAAAATGGTGCCCTATTCAGATTTTCAACAATATAATTCACCAGTCACCATTAAGTAGGATTTAATGTATACTTATGTCCAACTAGGCCTTCCCTCTACATACCTTACACTGTAAATGACTCAATTATGTATTCAGGTTGACTAAATTCCCACATAGCACACTCTGGCTCTCCAACTGACCATATAAATATCCTTATGTCCATGACAGTCATGCTTGGTTTTATGTGTTTTGCTGCCATAAAAAGTGTAGAAAATTTCCATTCACATTTCATGACTTCATCATGAAATTCTCCTGCTCTCCCACATGGGCCAGGCTTAAGCCTGCAGGATTAGTACTAAAAGGAATATAGGGTGAGCTCTCTGACCTCTTCATCATGCAGGACTTTCCTTCTACTCTTCCTTCGTTGTCCCACACAGTTACACCCTGAACGATGCCACTGTGAGCTCTCCTTCTCAAATTCCAGTTCTAAACTTGCCAAGCTGCAGCCAAGATCTCTCCTTCTTCCATAAGATTTTCTCAAGACTCCCTAATACTAAACTTTCTCAATTTAAAACACTTTCTCACTCCCCATTAGCTAATTATGCATTAGTTTCTTTTTGTTCTCTTTCACTTTATTCTATGACCCCTCATAATCATTTCCTTGCTAATATGGTTACCTCCTTCGTTGTTATCATCCTGCTTTAGGGAAACCCAGTCTGCTATGAATCCTACGCTCTAGCATCTCAGTCGCTTTGCCTGAGAAGCCAAATATTGCCAGAGAAAGCTAGCAGTCAATAAATATTTCTTGAGTATCTACTATTTATCAGGCTCCATTCAAGCAATATAAAAAGGGTGGCAAAGAACACAGACAAAAAAACTGCTGTGTGGTGGCACACGCCTATAATCCTAGCACTTGGGAGGCTGAGGCAGGAGGATTGCTGTGAGTTTGAGGCCAGTCTGGGCTACAAAGTGAGTTCAAGGCCAGTCTGAAATGCACTGTGAAACCCCGTCTCAAAAAGAAAGAAAGAAAGAAAGAAAGAAAGAAAGAAAGAAAGAAAGAAAGAAAGAAAGAAAGAAAGAAAGCTGCTCTCTGGAGTCTGTATTCTACAGGACAGGCTTCATTTGGAATTTGTGAACTCATATAATCAAGATAAACTAGCAATTCTAGACTGGTGTGGTGTTTTGTAGGCCTGTTTTCTCACGCCTGGTTTGCTCATTTTACACTTTCTGCTTTCCTTCAAATCTCCTACGTTCTGTGTTCCCACCTCTATCTCTAACCTCACCTGATGGTTGTCTTCTACTGGCAGGAAATAGATAAATAAGTCCCACTTTCGCATATCTAAATCTACCTGTCTTCCTGTTTGCAAGACTGTCCTGCTTCTCACAGGACCAGTCCCTTCACTCATCCTCTGGCTAAAATTCTGCCCACCTCAAGGGCACTGCATCTTCAGCCATCCCTCTCTGGAGCAGCACTCTCATCGCATGAAAACACGTTCTCCGAAAGTCTACTTTTAAAAACCTTCCCTTTCCTTGACCTAAACATAGCTAAGCTTCTCAAAGTGGTATATCCCCTTATTTATCCCCACTTACTCCTAACCCTATTCTAACATGATCTCAGCACAGCACTACAGCACACACCCCACTGCACCCCTGGAATAGCTCATCATGGTCAACAACCATCTCCATTCTGCCAGAACTATTACCTTGTCTGTCTCCACCTCTCTTCCCACTCTCAGCCAGACTGGTACTTCCCCCTACATTAGCAGACTTTCTGTCATTGTGTCAAATACTTATGAAAAACAGAGGAATAAATATTTATTCTGGCTCGTGATTTCAGAGGTTTCAATCCATGGTCATCTGGCCCTGTAGCATTTAGACCTGTAGTGAAGCATAAATGTTATATTGGGAAGGCAGAGTGCAAGAAACTGTTTGCCCCATGGCAGCCAGGAAACAAAGAGAGAAAAAGCCAGAGAAGAAGAGGCTGAGGACATGCCAGGGTCCACTCCCTCAAACTAGGCCCCACCTCTTCCAACACTTCCCAATAATGCCATCAAATTATGAATCCACTGATAAGTTAGAACTTTCATGGTCCAGTCAACTTCCAAAATCCCTATCTCTGACCACTGAACATGCGGAGACATTACAGAGCCAAACACAATACCTCCCCTCCTTAAGCATTCCGTTCTCTCTTGGCTTCTACACTCAGGTCCCCTCTGTCTTGCTGGTTATTTCTTTTCAATCGCCCTTGCTGTTCTTTACCTGATTCTAAAGCACGTGTTTCTCTAAACTTTCATCATGCTCTCTTCATGATTTCCTAGATCCTCTCTCTTACTATGGCTTTAAACATTACTGTCTGTGTAATTCAACAAGTCCCAAATTTACAACTCAGTTCAGCCCCCTCCTTTGAGCTTCAGACTCACATATCCAGCTATAAGTTCTTCCTCATAGACAAGGAGTCTCATAGCTTAACTAACTCATCTACTTTTCTCCATTTCTACTGCCCCCCATCTTAAGGCCAAGAGACCTGAACCACTGCTCAAGTCCCCTCTTTCCACACTGTCATTCTTAACTTTCACCAGCTAGTATCTCCGCAGAAGCCACAGTGGTACCACACATTTTCATTTTAAACAAATTTCTTAATAACGTCTCCCTTCTGTGGCCTAAACTCTAACCTGTCTATACGGCTGCAGAGCCCTACAGAAGCTGGCTTGCCCCACCTCCAACCTCCTCACCTGCTGCTCTCTAGCCACGTGGTATTTCTTTCATTCCTAAAGCATCTTTTTCCAGAGCTGGGACTTTGCATATTCTATTCGTTCCTTCTGGGAGGATCTTGCCTCTACTCACAGCTGGTTCCTTTCATTTTTTCTCAGGTATAAAGAAGTTATTCCTCACTTCCTATTACTTTTTATTTCAGGCTCCTACTAGTTTCTGTGATAGCACAGTTGGCCCTCCACATCCATAACTTTACCTGCAAATTTAGCCAATCACTAATTAAAAATATTCCTCCCAATGGCATCTGTGCTAATTACATGCGTATGTTTTTCTTGGTTGTCATTGCAAAACAATATGGTATAACAACTACTTAAATTGTATTAGACAGTATAAGTTACCTAGAGATGATTTAACATATAAGGTAGAATGTACATAGGTTATATGCAAATACTATAGGATTTCATATAAGGGACTTGAGCATCTACAGGTTTTGATATCCCTGAGGAGCTTGAGGGGGTGCACTTGAAACCAACCCCAAAATACTAAAGGATGACAGTAACTGTCACAGTGTGCAATGTTTTTAAGAATTTAGCTGTTTCCTTAGCATCGTTTTCTACATTTCCCATTCAAACACCGACTCCAAGTGAGCGGAACCATATCTGTGTTGCTCTTCACGGCATTTGCAACACTTGTGCCTGAAACCAGCTCAGACTTAAACACTTGCAGAATGAATAAATAAAAGACTACATACAGTCAGGCATGGTGGCGCACACCTGTAATCCCATGACATGGGAGGCTGAAGCATAAGGACAGCTGCAAGTTTGAGGCCAGCCTGGGCCACAGAATGAGTTCAAGGCCAGCCTGAATTACCTAGCAAGACCCTGTCTCAAAAAAAAAAAAATTAATAAAACAAAACAATTAAAAATAAAAGACTAAATAGATATGATTAACCTTTAGAAGTGGAAAGGTATATATGCCATTTCCTTAACTAGTAAAATATTGTGTAGCATTGGCCTAATAACTTACGAAACCTACCTATTCTTTTGTCTTTGTTTGGATGTTTTTTATGCAGCCTATGAGATCTTCAGCTCTCTAGGTTTTCAATTTATTTTTTAGGCCTAGAGCATCATTCCTAAAAACCTCAATGTCTTGGTTACTTTTCTCTCGTTGCTGAGACAAAATACCCAATGCCCAAAATGAAGGAAGGAAAGGTTTATTTAGCTTACAGTTTGTGGAGGTTTCAGTCCATACTTGGCTGGCTCCAAGGCAGAAGATAGCAAAGCAACAAGAGCAAAGCGGGGAATGGCAGCCGAACAGCAACCAGCCAGAGCAAAAGGCAGGAATGGCGGCAAGCAGCTTCTTTCTTGCCTTACATCGTAAACAGGCTACCCCCACCTAAGGGGCGTGTAGCTCTCACATAATCTCCATGCCCTCCTCTTCCACAGGCTCAGGGTGTATACAAAGTAAGTATCCTGGCTTCCTGCTGAGTCACTTAGCCAAACCTCTAGACTCCCCAAGTTGACACAATGTTTCAACCATAACACTCAATTAATATTTTGTTCTACCTAAGCGAATGGTTTAGAACACTCAGAATCTACTTTCGAGTCTCCACGGTGGTATTTTCTGGGTATACAAGACTACATGCTAAAAGAAATCAGAGTATAACATGCCGTGATTCTAAAAGCACACCCCACTGGCTTGAATAATAAAAGAAACCATTTACTGGATACTTCCTATATGGAGGACACTAACTAAACCTTCACCTACATAGCACGTTTACGTTTCATGGCAACCCAGCCAGCGGGACCCAATAACCTTCCAGTTTTGAGATGAGAAAACTACACCTTCAAGACTTGGCTAGCATGAGCTAGCGTGATCAGGTTCACACCAACTGTAAGAACCAAGGCCATACTCTTCATTATTGCACTGGTCGTCCACCCCACACTTGTAGGCACACAGGCTCTGTCTGACTCAGACCATAGTAGTAATGCAGAAAGAGCACAAAAGACTCCTAACCCCCAGTCTTACGTCTTACAGTCGTCCCGTGCATTAGTAAAGTGGGTCTTCTGCATTGAAAGACCATAATTTATCGCAGTCATTTTTATGCACCCCTTACAGTTCTCATTGCACAAAAGTCCTAAGGGAATCTCCACTATGGGTATGATTTCCATCTTTGGAGATAGTCTTTCCTTTTCCTGAAGGTTTGGAAATTATAGGCTAATGACAGCTACATCCCTGTAGCCCAGAAATATGTCCTCGTGGTCCTTTTTGGAACAATGTCCATGGAGTTGTAGACCCCAGAGCCAGGGTGCAAATGTGCTCCCTTCAAAGTTCAATCGCAAGCAGCTAGTCATTTTTTGAACTGGGAATCGAACTCAGGATCTCGCACTTGCCAGGCAGGTATCATGCTGCTAAGCTACACCCCGGCACAAGGAGTCTTAAGCAGATTTCCTTTGCCTCATATTTTACTGTCTAAAAACCCATTTGTTATTTGCCAGTTCTCCCTCATCTTTTTGTTACATTTGCATCAGAACAGGCAGGCTAGGAGTTAAATCAGACGATCAGGACGGAAACAGATTTGTTCACATTCCCCAGACAGAAGAGAGATCCAGAGAGAGGCCCTTGATCGTTGTACATGGTAAGCTAAATGTAGACATGGAGGGAAGTGGCCAGATTTCACAGATGACTTCCTGATTTTTTTCACCTGTTTTATTTACAAATTTAATAGTAACATTCATCAAGTGCATTTTTGTATGTGCATGTGTTGTTGGGAACTGAACTGAGAGCCTCACACTGAGCTACATCCCCAACTCTTTTCACTTTTTATTTTGAGACAGGACCTCATTAAATTGCCTAGGCTTGCCTTGAACTTGCAATCCTCCTGCCTCAGCCTCCCCAGTAACTAAGACTATAGGCATGTGCCACTGTACCCAGCTTCATGAAAGAGCTTTCACCACAGCTGATGTGCCATGTTAACTAACTTTCCACTATTATAACAAATACAGGAAGTAATGAATTTATTTTAGAAGCATTTATTTTGACTGGCAGATTGGACAGTTCTGGTGCATGATCGACTGGTCCCACTATTCTTACTGTTCCATGTATTTTCCAGTGTTCTGCATGATTTGCACGTTTGGATCTTGAATGTTCTACAAATGCCCATGTGAGTCAAAATAAACCCTTTTTCATTATAAGTTGATTATCTAAGGCATTTTGCTATAATGACAGAAAGCTAACACAGATGCTAATCCCTTCAATCCTCACAGCAACCTAGTGACGTACTATTATCCCCATTTTACTGATGTAGAAACTGAGACATGAAAGTTTAAGCAATATGCTCAAAGTCACATAGCCAAAAACCCTTGATGGCAGAATTTTAAATGGGAAGCAATAACCCAGATTCTGGATTCTTAACACCTACATTCACCAATATCTCTATAAATATCAAACTAGGAGTCCTTAATTCCAATTACTAAGACCTTTCACAGGGGCATTCTGAGCTGTACTATAAAATCATAGATATTCAGATTTGCAGAGGCCCCTAACAGTCATGTGGGGAAAGGTGTAAGCTCACCCTGTTTACTTCAAAGAAATAACTAACATTAGCCAACAACAGTGATAGGGGTGTAGATTTTACCTAGGTGGGGTAAAGCTTTCCAGCCGACATCACCAGTAGTGTTATGGACTGGGCCTGTAAGAGACACACAGCTTTTCTGCTTGCGTTCCATTGGAGAGGGCTTTGTCACATGCTGTGCCTACCAGCAATGGATGCAGAGGAAGGCAGTGAGACCTGTCTTCTGGGAAGCAAAGGAAGGCAGGTTGGGTGCAAGCACCTCCTCCTTTCAGCTCCACCGCACTTTCTCCTTCCTTGTGCCTGTTTTTCAAGGTCACTGGGACTCTCAGAGTGAACTTTGTTTTTCTCTAGATTTAGTAGAAGATGGCCAAACTATGAAAGAAGTGGGAATTCTCAAAGAGAATCTGAATATAATACAAGCTTTTCCAGATGTTGTGAAGGGGGCATGGGTACCTGCTAGAACACCAGGCAAATGTTCCACAGAATCCAAAAGAGACAAGCAAGATATGAGAGATATGATCCCTTAAAGATAGACTAATCAACTTTCCAAACTAAAGTTTGGCATGCCAAAACCCTTAAATCTTCCAGTATTTCCGATGTTCTGTTGGCATTTATATTTTTCCTGCGTTCTTAACCAAAAATAGAGAAGAGAGTAGGTTAAAACCCATTTCAGCTGCTTGCCAGTAAGAAATGGCATCATGCATCCATTGTTATTTTTGGAACATCCACCTTCCTCTGAGATGAAAAGTAAACCAGATAATTTTTCCACTTGATCAGTTTTAAAGTTTAGAAGTCAGGGGAAGTATGTCTCCATAACAGACACTAATGTAAGACTACATTAAAAATTCACAATTTAAAAAGAAATTGTGTTGGTTTGGAGCTTATTTTGCAAGGGGAACAGTATAATACAGGACACATACTTCATATGATTATTTATAATAGTCACCCAAAGAACAGTATACAAAAGAGTGCAGCAAATCTGTCCACACACTAAGACCAAAGAATCCAGCTGAGGGCCTGGATCCCACAACAATGTCCTACATGAGTCCAGCTGAACATCCAGCACTCATAACAATGCCTTCCGTGAATCCAACTGGAGGCCCAGAGCCCAGGACAACGTCTCATGCAGGCCTGTTTCACGGATCTGCTGGGAAGGCCCAAAGGTCAGTGGTGGAATCTACAAAGTCTGTGCCAGCAGGAAGGACCTGTGCTAGCAGGCTGAGGGATCTGCACTGGAGCCAGGAAGTGATGCTCAGAAGAACCAGAGCTCCCCCAAAAGGCACTACAGCGATCGTTGGCAACAGTGAGGTCCTGAGCTCCTCTAATGATCAGGATGGCTGAGTTCCCATCAGGGAAGCCAACGCAGCAAGCTTTTCCAGGAGGCTGGCAGTGCACCATCTTCCCCTCTGGAACCAGGAAGCGATGCTCAAAGTGAGGACCAGAGCTCTCCAAAGTGAACCGAAGCCATTCTCAATGCCAGCGAGGTCCCGAGCTCCTTGGAGGATGAAAACAGCCAAGTTCCTCAGGAAAGCCAGCTCCCCACAGCCTCTCTCAGCTCCCCACAGCCTCCTTCTTCTTCTCCAGGTCTGCCTTTATGCTGTTGGCAACAGTCCTCAGGTGGGCCTCCCACACCCAGCGCCACACTTACTCAGTTCAGCTGGGGGTTATAAGTTGACCGCCAGTTATCAATCCACTGCAGAAATGGTGGTTGTCTCACAAATATTTATAAGTTCTTTATCAAAATGTTCAGTGCACATAGTTCAACGCTCTCCAAAGACCAAAACTCTTACATAGAATGGTTTATTTCCTCTTCTTTCTCTCTCTCTCTCTCAAAATCACTAAAAGAACATTAATTATGTTTTTTTCTGACTATGAATAAAATTAATAGTAGCACTCTTCCTAGGATGCTCTAATGTAAGACTACATTAAAAAGTCACAATTTAAAAAGAAATGGGGGTTGTCTCACAAATAGTAATGCATTCTCTATCAAAATGCTCAGTCCATGTAGTTCACTCTTGCTAGGATGCTCTATACAATCAAGGAAAAGGTTTCCATCCCTGTACCTACAATAATGACTTGTCCTAATTGTTTTCTATGCAGTGATTGATAATAATATTTTGATTGGAAGAAGAACCTTGAGTCAAAGTCCAAAGCCTAAGTTAGAACAGTGAGCAACTATAAAAAAAAAAAATTATGCTTCTTCCCTAAAACATAAAACTATGTAGGCATAAAAAATTCTATGTTCTAAGAAATATTGATCTTTTAAAATAACTATTCATGGGAGCACTTACAAAACCTGTAATCATAAATATATTGCTATTACCATGGTGAAAATAATGAATTTAGCATACCTTAATGAATTGTACAAAAATTGCAGATTCTTCTTCTAAAACACATGATGCTCTTGATTTTCCAAAAGAAAGGAGTCTGTTTATGAAGAGAAGTGTTCTAAAATTTAGGGATCATTTTAAGTGGCAATTTATCATGTCTCTGCTCATTATGTTGTGAATAAATTTGCAAGCATAGTTGGGGACAACTCCTCTACATTACTACCTATCAGAATGTCAGTATTATGGGGAAGAATTCCACCTATTTCTATCCAGAGCATGTGTACTCTTTCTTCATTTGTCTATACTGTCACATGACCAAGATTTCAGATACAATTTTTGCTCAAATGAAAATCTGATAAAATTAAAGAAAGACCAAAATGGGGGCTGGGGATTTAGCTCAGCGGCAAAGCGTCTGCCTGGCAAGCGCAAGGTCATGAGTTCGGTTCCCGGTACCAGAGAAAAACCAAAAAAAAAAAAAAAAAAAAAAAAAGACCAAAATAGTACTAGTATTTAAAAAGAATAATTGCATTAGCATTACTTTAATGTGTTCATAAAATATGCCAAGAGCTTCGTGTAAATGACCATACTTGACTCACACATAAAGCTCTACTTTTGAAATGAAAAACTGAGTTCCAAATTAAAATGAAAAGCTTTTTTTGTTGACAGGTTCAGATTTGATTTTGTTGTGCCAAGGTTTTTCAAAACTTTTATTAGTACTGCAATGCTGGTTTAGTGGTCATGTGTATTATTTTAGGATTTCTTCATCATGGAAAGTCTACTTCTGTACCATTTTTGAGGCCTAATTTTGCAGAATGTAGAAGTCTGGGTTGAGGACTGATTTATTTTAGGTATTGAAAAACTGTCACAGTGGGCATGGTGGCACACACCTCTAATCCCAGCACTCAGGAGGCTGAGGCAGAAGGACTGCAGCAAATTTGAGACCAGCCTGGGCTACAGAGTGAGCTCAAGCCAGCCTGAATTACACAGTGATGTCCCAAAACACCCAAAAACAAAAACAAAAAAAAGTCTTTGTCCCAAGTGCTCCTGGCCTTTTTAGGTTTGTGCTGAGAAATCTGACATAATTCAAATGGGCTTGTCTTTATAAATAACTTGCCACTTTTCCCCAACAGTCTTTTTGTTCCCGTTTTGTTGTTGAATTATCTTTTTTGGTTGAATTTCTGGAATCCATATAGAGGTTCTTTTCTGATTATAACTATGTGGGACTCTGTGCTCTAGATTTGGAAAATTTTCTGCTATGATTTCAGTAAATACATTTTTATCCCTTTGGAGTTGTCTTCTAGTTTTCCATTTGTTCTTATAATTCAGGTATTTGGGGATTTTTTAGTCATCTACCAGATATTGCATCCAGATTACATGTTGTGACCTTGTCTTCAATTTGTAACACTCTTCCTTATATTGGTTGCATCTACCAGCCACGCTTTCTATTGAATTTTTCATATCTTGTATTTCTACTTGCATTATTTTCATAATTTATAATACCAGACTGGTCATTCATATCTTATGTTGTCTTATTCAACTCAGTTAGTTCATTGTTTTGTTTCTTCTTTAAGTCCTTCAAACATTTTATTAGTGAAATGTTTTACTGATTAATAAAATCTCCTTAAGCTACTCAGTTATCTCATGAAATTGCTTATGTGTTTCACTTAGACATCTTCAAACATTTTAACTGTTTGGTTTTTTAATTCTTTGCCTGTAACTTCTTCTACTTCAGTGTCAATGAGATCGGCTTCTGGGGGTCAAAGGGCTTTTGGAGGTATCTTGCTATCTTGTTTTCCCATATTTCTATTGTTTTCATTGTGCAGGTTGAAAATCAGTTAAGGTAGAGAGATTCTATCCCTACTGTGTAGCTCTCTTTGGTGAGAATCTGGCTCCCTTGACGTGCTCTTGTGTTTGGTTATGTTTTCATGTTCACACCCATCTGCAGCATCCTCAGCATAGTATTTGAGTTTTCTGAGTGTCCAATCTTCTTCTGGGGGCTTGAGCCCCAGGACCACAGAGAGAAAAGAAAATGAACTGCAGTTGTGTTGATGGCACAAAGATAGAGAATATTTGTATATAGTAAAAAATAATTAATACCAACAACTATGCCACCACTGGTAACAGCAAAGAAGTCAGCAATAATAGAGTCAGAGGCAAAATGGATATTAACATACAGTAACAACCAATAGAAGCTACAGTTTACTACACTTAATCAATAGACAAGGGATCTATAGTAATAATATAGATACAAAGTCAAACCAAACTTTGGCATACAGTCAACAGCTACTAAATGCAACAATGATACCACCATTAATAATAGAAAAGAGTCAGCAATAAGACATTTAGTCAACTAAATACCTAAAAGTTTAAAAAGTTTAATTGTAATAATAATAAAATGGAGCGAATGAGGAAAGGGAGAAATGAAAAAATAAAATTTGAAAAAGAAAGAAAAGGAACATGAGGAGGAGGAAAGAAAAGTGAGATGAATTCAACTGAAGAATAAAGTTCATAGAATTAGATAAAAGTAACAGAAAAAAATAAGAAAAAGAAAATAAAAATAAGGAAAAAAGTAAAACAAAGAACAAACGAAAGGGAAAAAAGAATAAAGAGATAAAAGAGAAGAACCAGAAAACAAACAAAGGAACATGAGCCCACAAAGTTTCTCTGTGTTTGAGGAAATGGCTTTCTCCGTGGCCTACAGTGTTGGAATCCAACAGGTATCAGGAAGGGTCATGAGTCACAACTAGGACCTATTTTGTTTCCATGCCTCTGTGTGTGTGTGTGTGTGTGTGTGTGTGTGTGTGTCTGTGCTGAGTTCTGCCCCACCTTTCCTTGTGGTCCGGGTCAAACACTGGTGTAGTCTCTGCCTTAGGACTGTAATTGTTCCAGCGGTTTTCAGTGTCCATACCCTTCTATGTGTTCAAGTCACTGTCATCTCCACCTAGCTCTGTGGTCTGTGGGCTTATGAGATGCCCCCTTGCTCCACAAAAAGATATACACTCCCTAGGAATGGTAAATTCAAACCAAGGCATCTCCCTGATCATGCTGGCAGACAGGGAAAGCAAATAGACCACTCAGCTCTGTGTGGGACATTGGAAGAGGAGGGACCCTGACACAACAGCAGTCTTCTGGACTCAATCCCAGCACTTTCAAACCCAACCCCTCATAAAACCACACTCAACTGGCTTGGCTTCACACCAAGGAAAGCAAGACCACTGTGTCCTTCCTAGCACAGGCTTGCCATTGCTCAAACTTCTTAGGGGTCTATAACTAGCCACCCCCTCTGCACATAGCCATCTCCCCCACCCAGTCATTGTGGTATGTAGACCTTGAAAGCCCTGAAGTGTAGTTGCTGTGCGATTTCTGATTCCCTAGTAGCTCAGACTTAAACAATCAGCCCCTTCTCAAACTGGCTCCTGATCAATCATTCCCAAATACAGCAGGCATGCCAACGGTTTCTCCTCCAACTCTAGCTGCCTTGTGGAAGGAATCACTTTCAGAGTAAAATCTCAAGATGAATTTGCAGTACATGATAAGGATGGACTTTTCTTGAGGCTAATCTGCTCTTTCTCCCTGGGTCTGTGTTATGGTTGATACAGTGTGTCAACTTGGGCAGTCTAGAGGTTTGGCTAAGTGACTCAGCAGGAAGCCAGAGTGCTTACTTTGTATACATCCTGAGCCTGTGGAAGAGGAGGGCAAAGATTAGGTGAGAGCTACACGCCCCTTAGGTGGGGGTAGCCTGTTTACAAAGTAAGGCAGGGAAAGAGGCTGCTTGCAGCCATTCCTCCAGTTTGCTCTGGCTGCTTTGCGGTTCGGCTGCCAGTCCCCGCTTTGCTCTTGTTGGCTTGCTACTTTCTGCCTCGGAGCCAGCCAAGTATGGACTGAAACCTCCACAAACTGTAAGCTAAATAAACCTTTCCTTCCTTAATTTTGGATGTTGGGTATTTTGTCTCAGCAACGAGAGAAAAGTAACCAAGACAGTCTGCCAATCCTCTTCGGGATTTCCTTGCATTTGTGAAGAAAGGTCCCCTTCCAGAAAGTTGGGATTAGCATTCCAGACTCATTGCTTGTTTTCCCTGCTTTGTTTTCAGTTTCTCCCATTCTCTGTATTTGCTAGTTTTCTTGATTGTCCCCTTTCGCCCTTCCCCACTCCAGCTCTTCTTTTTTATCCCTACACTGCTGCTTTCCAGGAGCAATGTTTGGATTCCGGGTCCTAGAGAGAGGCTGGGATATGCTGTCAGCCTTTACTCCGCCATCTCATTCCTCAAATTTTGTAATTTTTAAAGAATGTGTTAAATATGCAGAGATGAAGGGAATGAGGCTTCCCAGAAGTACATAAATCCTTGTATCAAGCACTCTAGGATTTAAGTGTACCCAAAGGTTTTCCACTAATAAGAACCACTGTGGCATAATGGGAAATGTACAAATTTGGAGTCAGGCTCCAGCCTTGTAGCCACCAGCTGTGAAAACCACCTCCCTGCCCCACCAGAGCAACACTGGAAGGATAATGATATAGGAGAAAATGTAACTCCCAACCTTCTAGATGTCACTGTACCTTCTAGGTACACTGTAGTGAGAGTTGGAGGAGAAACCGTTGGCATGCCTGCTGTATTTGGGAATGATGCTCAAAGTAGCAAATTCAGTGTACCTTCTAGGTACACTGAATTTGTTGTTAGCAATGGCGTACTAGAAGCCACCCAGAAACATAGGCTTTCTTTGGGCCAAAAGCTGGATTTATCTGTCTGGGTCAGAGAGACTGAGATCATAAATATCTCAGTTGGCCAGAGGAGAAGTTGAATTTATATAATGTTTGGGCATAGAGTTGTAATCCCAAGGAATCTGGATGGAATGTTTGGGGTCAAAGTTCCAAGGACGGTCAGTGCAGCTGTGCAGATAATGCTGGACTTTCTGGCACAGGAGAGATTGTACTGTCCAGTCCTAAATTTTCTTTCTGGTCATCTGTCCTATTTGCTGAGGGCAGCATAGCCCTTTTAGTAGTTTCCTGCTGTTTGTTTGCTGAGAAGGTCTTGCCCAGGTCAGGCATGACGTTTGTGTCCCCCAAAATTGAAGAATGAGTTCTAAAAACAACAGAGGTAAACAACAGGAAAAATTTATTGATAGATAGCACCTGAGAAACAGGAGGGGACCCAAAAGTAGGTTGTCACAAAACCCACTTCTCTGAGAATATTTTATAGAGCAACATCATGAAGTGGGTATAAAATTATAAGGTGAGTATAATGTGGGTCAAACTATGATAAACCAATAAGATTACAAGTATAGCCATTAGCTAATATTGATCCAATAGGGAAGTAGGTGATGTACCAAAGGTACATGGAGAGAACAAAGATATTTTCAGGAAGGGCTAGGTCCAGAGGTTCTGGTCACCCACCAAGGTGACTGATGTCTATCTAGACCTTATTGGATGAGGTAATACCAATTATAGTCTCTCAACTATTGGTTATCCCTCAGAGAAGCATGTAGACCTGCTTATTCCATCTTTATCTTGAGTCCTAGTCTTCTGCCACAGTTGCACTGTGTTCTCATCTTCCGCACTGACTCCCTGAACAGCCCAGCCCTGTCCGACTGCCTATACTATTTCTACCTAACTGAGCTGTCTATAATAATATCACCTTTGCCTAAGTTACCTTGAAGTATATTTGTAAGAATCAAAGCAAATAGCACATCAAATATACACTAGAAGAAATGAAGTATGTTCAAATGTAAAATAACTATAGACAATATTTATAAATGTATAAGCACACATCAGGAATTGCCTGTGCAGAACAAAAACTTAAATACTGGAAAACATTTGTGACATGACCTTTCAATAAACAGAAAGCTTCCATCAGCACATTCCAAAAGGAGGAGAAAATGTATGACACAATCTCAACCTTCAATAAAATGGATTTCTAATTCTGGTGACTAATTCATATGTAAATCACTGGAAACAGCTGCTAGTTGTTTCAACTAAGTTTATGTGGATCACATTTCTAATTGCGGTTTCTTAGCAAGCCAGTTGACTCAGACCAGCACATCAATAAACTGATCTCTACAGGAAGTAATTAGAAATTTTTTTGAAAACTATTTTGATTGATGCCCCAAAGTTTCAAATTAGCCTTTGCAAAGCTCCTGAGGTATTGATTTCTTTGTAATGTCATTTAAAATGGCAAGTAGCTGTTTGCTCATTCAAGAGCACCTGGGTGTGAGTGAGTAGAAATGACACCCAAGGCACTTCTTAAGCTCACTGGTGAAAATGATTCCTGGGGTGGTTTGTTTAAATGCACGCAGTAGGTCTTTCACCTAAGGGAGGTTCCAAGACCTCTGTGAATGCCAGAAACCATACATAGTGCCAAACCCTATAGAGACTGTGTTTTTAATATGAATGCACACCTATCATAAAGTTTGATTTATAAATTAGGCACAGTAAGAGATGAATAATACCTAGAATAAAATTTGCAGCAAAATGAGTGTAACATTAGGTCAATGCGAGGACATTAGATCAAGTAAAATAAGCCAGACACAGAAAGACAAATAAATGCCACATGCTCTGTTTATATGGAAGCCAAATAAGTGATGTGAAAGTAGAATAATGATTACCAGAGACCAAGAAAGGTAAAGGGAAGAGGAGAAGAAAGGTCAAGTAATAGTTGCCAAAACACAGTTAGATAGGAAAGTAAGTTCTAGATAAGAAGAATAAGTTCTAACACAGTAGGGTGACTGTACTCTGAAACAACCTGATTATTTTGAAGAACTAAAAGAGGGGCTCAAAGACTCCAAATATAAAAATAATGATAAGGAAAGGAAAATGTTACTTACCTGATTTGACTGAAACATATTATATACGTGTATTAAAATTTCTAGATCTGTGAGGTATACTAATGCTATTTCAATTAGGATTGCATTAAATCTGTACAATGGCCATTTTCACAATGTTGGTTCTAGAAATCAACCAATAACAAATGCTTGTGAGTCTGTGAGGAAAAAGGAACTCTTCTCCACTGCTGGTGGGAGTGTAGACTGGTACAATCACTGTGACAATCAGTCTGGAGATTCCTCAGTAAACTAGGATTAGGGGTCCCATTCAACCCAGTTATTCCCCTTTTGGGTATTTTTCCAGAAGAACTAAAAATATCATACCACAGCAATATATGTGCACCAATGTTTATAGCAGTGCAATTTGTAATAGCTAAATCATAGAAGCAACCCAAATGCCCATCAACTGAGGAATGGATAAAAAAGATGTAGTATTTTTATATAATGGAATATTATTCATCTGTAAAGAAAGATAAACTCAAGGCTTTCGTAGGTTAATGGATGCAACTAGAGACCATGCTCACAAGCAAAATAAATCAGACCCACATGTGTAAATACTATATTGTCTCACCAGGGTAAGAACCTGAAAGAGTAAATAAAATCTAAAAGGTAAAATAGATATTGTGAAAGGAAAAGAAACTGCTCAAAAAGAAAGAACAACTGGGATGGGGGAGAAGAGAAATGAAAGAAGGGAAAAATATGTATATATGCATAGATAGCTAATATAGCACACAAGATAGCTAAGATAATTGCACTACTGATTTCTATTGCTTTATTGAAAGGAACAGTTAATGTTTAATTGTTTGTTCAATCTTACATGTCTATAGTTGTTTATCTGAGTAACCAATCTGAAGATAACAGCATGTAATACAACAATCATTGTTAATTTCCTTGTCTGAAATTCTGTTTTGCTTCTATTATTTTGGTGTTGTTTTGATTATGTCTGTTTATTAATGTGTTTTCATTCTTTTATCTTTAAAATAAAATATCACCTGTGCCCCATAAATATATACAATTACTATATGTTAATTCAAAGTAAAAATTCAAAATACTAACAATAAGTAATAATAAAATATGACACTTATAACAGTATGTTGTAATAAATATGTAAAATCCTCTCTCTTTCTCTGGTTCTGTCTGTTTCTCTCATTTCTCTTTGTTATATCTGTGTTGCCAACATCACTACTTTTGTACTTTGGGCTATTAATAAGTACAGTAAAGGTTACTTGAACAAAGACATCAGTATACCTCTACAGTCAATCTCATAATGAAGACAGCTACTAAGTGCATCATATTGGGTGGATAGCTTACTTGGCTTGGATACACCACACAAAGAGATGCCTCACATCTTGGGCAGGATGGAGCAGGATGACATGAGATTTCATCATGCCACTCAGAATGGAGCACAATTTAAAGCTTATGAATTATTCATTTCCAGAATTCTCCATTTAATATTTTTGGACTTCAGTTGAGCAAGGTAGCTGACACCTTAGTACATAAACTACAGATAAGGGAAGACTGCTCTAGAGGAAATCCCAACCCTATAAGGTCAGTCCTATGA
Organism: Chinchilla lanigera; assembly: GCF_000276665.1. Taxonomy (NCBI): domain Eukaryota; kingdom Metazoa; phylum Chordata; class Mammalia; order Rodentia; family Chinchillidae; genus Chinchilla; species Chinchilla lanigera. Next base: position 34,807,996 of record NW_004955408.1, read on the forward strand.
AAAATGCCAAGAATCAGGATGTCCCTATGTAGCCACTAATTAGCCATATGCCCTTGAGAAATTCACCACTCCTAAAGTTTCTATTTTATCACCTCTGAAGCAGGTCACCTGGTTTAGCTCTACCCTTATTCCTGGACAATAGGGACCTATGTAGGTCCCAGTCTGGATCTTCTTGTCCATGCATTCTCCTCTCCCTCTCTGGTGGGCTAGGGAGATGCAGACAAGGAATCCTGCCTACCTGGACCCTATATTCTGTTTCTAGTCATGTTCTAGGCCCCAGAAACACTCAGACTCTTCACTCAAGTGACCACAATCCTGCTTGCAAGGCTATTTTAGACCTCTTTCTTGGCCCCCATTCTCTCAGAGGAGGTCCACATCCCATCTGTGCACCATGGATTTGAAGGATGACCAAAGGACGACTGCTGGCCAAGAAAATGGATGGACTTTGGGTGTGCAGGTTGGTGAATTTGTGTGTATCCCTGCACAGCCTTTTCAGCACAAGACTAAGGAAAGAGGAGGGGTGCACGCTGGCTGAGCCATACCATCACAATCTAGCACTGAACTGTGAGTAGTTAGAGAACCCCAGGTTCAACCTAGATTTTCACCTTGCTGTGAAAGTGGTCTTGTTAAGGTAGGAGAACAAAATATCTTCTGTATAGTTGATTAGCTTGATTTATCATTTCTAGAGATTGGGGTAATTATACATGAGCCTCTAGGCTCCAGAAATGTTAGAGCCGTGCCTATTCAAGACCATACCACACTACTTCCTTCCAGCTCTAACTTGTTTAGAGAAAATAAAGAATTCTGGGACTAGATATCTTTCTGTTCAAATCTTCAATTTGTTCAAATATCTCTGTGAGAATATTATTTAATTTTTCTAAGATTTCTTTTCTTCATATATAAAAAGAAGATGGTTTGCATTGATGAAATGAGATAATCTATTGAAAATCGGACACTTAGTAGGTCCTCAGTAATGCTAGTTCCCTGCAGTGGGAGAAAATGAGACCTGAAAGTGTGATAAAGACACCCAGAAATATACCTTATTATTCAACTGGATGGATTGAAAACTTATGTCCACAGAAAAGTCCACAAATGGACGTTGACAGTAGCTTATTCATATTTCCCAAAATATGGGAGCAACTAAGAAGTCCTTCCAAAGGTGAGCAGATAAATAAGCATGACCTTTCAAAACATTAAAAAAAGGAAGAAACTTTAATGTTTATAACTCATCAAAAGAAGCCAATCTTAAAAGGCTAGATATTGTAAGTTTCCAATTATTTGACGTTCTGGAAAAGGCAAAGCCAAAGACACAGTAAAACGCAATGGTTTTGAGGGGGGCAGGAAAAGGAGGGATAAATAGGAAGGCACAGATTTGGGGGGCATAGAAACTAATCTATACAATGCTATGATACTAGATTCATGTCATCAGACATGTGTCAGAAACCACAGAGTGAAGCCAGTGGTGAAATCTCATGTAAACGATGGGCTTTTGTCAACAAATATGTAACAACACATAACAAATGTACCGCTCTGGACGGGGAACCTGAGCATGGGGAGACTGTACGTATGTGAGGACAAGACTACACAGAAACTCTTCATATTGCTCGGTTTTGCTAAAAGCCTAAAAGATAAAGGATATTTTTTTCAAAGAGAAGAGAAGAAACTAAATCTTATCATGATGCATGCACACTGCCCCTCATTTCTTCCTCTGTAACAAGGACCTTCTGCTAATAGAGATGATTCCAAAGATCAATAATGACACTTTTCTCTGAAATGAGGAAATTTAGCTCATCAAAAAAGAGTCATTCAAATTAGAAGGCAGATGTTCTTTCCCAGCTGTTTGCAGATAATCTCACCCACAGTGTCAGACGCGGAGTTCCAGAAATACAAAGATGCTAAAGCAGCAGTAACTTGGAGCATGGTTTACAGCAGGGAGTTTAACCCTTGGGGGATCAGAGGCTGTGCCATTGCTAGACACGGAAGCGTTCTTCAGTCTCGAGCTTAAGCCAAGAGAGTCAGTATTTTTCCAATAAATCTAGCAAGAAATCTTTGTGTATTATTTCAAATAATATGTGATTTTATTTTTTTTAAAGTCATAATCATAGAGAATACCTTAAATAATCAGGGCTAATGAAATTATATTTGTGCCTGGCATAATCTCAGCACCCTTTAGGAATGAAGTGACCAATGCTCTGTGGAAATGCTTGCTGAGTGTAGAAGGAATAAAATTCACCAACCGCTGCAGAGCTCTCTTCTGAGGAAATAGTACTGTGGAATACTTCACCCTCCAAGCGTCCAGAACCACTATGTGGAAGGGAAATCCTAATTTCCCCACATGTATTTCTCTGAATAATAAGAAATGAAGTAATGTACTGGCTGTGTGAAGCTCCCTGTGGCCTAGTACATCAGTGAGATGTGAGGAATGTCACGTGAGCCCTAGACACAGGCATAGAAAGGAAGGCCTTATAACCTCCTTTATTATTTTGACTCCAGACAAAACAAAATCAGAATAAAGAGGAGCTAAAATGAGTAATCAATGATACTCCTAAGCATCTCAGTTATATAGAAAGAAATCAGTTAAAGCAATGTAAAACTTCATGAATAATCCAGGAAATCAACCTAAAATAAAGTGAGGGTTTTTCCTGGCATTGACAAAATCTCTCAGCCTTTGTGTAAGAAATAGTGCTTTTTAATGCTGAATTGCTGAGCTGACCCAGTGGAGGTCTTTTTCATCCTCTGAAGAAAGAAATGAAAACGTTGGCTGCTTGGTATGGAGTTATTCCTGATGCAAAATATGCCCTACATGACAGCACAAGATCCGTAATTAGCCATGTAAGAAGCATAGGTCAGTCTCATCCCACGCAGCACCGGTCAAGTTTTTATTAATTGCCTATTGTGGAGCTTAACCATTGAAGTGTGGTAGTAACAGCTTAGAGGAAGTCCAGAGAAAGCACTGAAGGTGATTAGGAAATACACCCCCAAGGATGGAGCTATAAAGAAAGGAGGCTTGTTTAACCTAGAAAAGAAAAGGCTCCAGGGAAACTTAGCAATTTTCTTTAAATAGATAAAGGCCTAATATAAGAGTAACATGAATGTGATTATTTCTGATAACAATTTAAGAGATGATGTTGCAGCAGAAAATAATTAAGTGAGACTTTAGGGAAACTTGATAAAATCTGTGATCTACTAAAAATTGTGGAAAACCAGGAGTAATTTTGTACAGATAGTTAAGGCTCCTCCAGCAATGCTTTGTACCTTAGGGAGAAAAGAGATGAAATAATTTTCTGGAAGTCTAACACTGAAATACAAAATATTTTTAGGACAGTTCAGTACTGCTTCCTATATATCCTCAGCATCAAATTCTACTAATGAACTAGCCCATTGGTGAAGATCCCAAGGAATGAAAAGCAGTTTCATCTTTTGTATAAATAACATGTATTAGAGTAAAGTAAATAAACAACACTAGTTTAAGCAAAGCAAAAGAAAGCACACACTGTGTTGATTTCTTAGAAATGCCTGAAAAATCAAGACATAATTTTTAAAATTCCTCACTAATTCCTCACTAAAAGTCCTCCAAGAAGCAAGCCTCTATTCCGTCACTCCCAGTCCTTCACTCCATCATGTCAGAAAAAGTAAACCATTTAAGGGCAAAGATTCTGACAGGACTCATCCTGGAAAAAATTTCTCCTTGATTTTGCTGCCTCATTTACCTGAACCTACTCCAATGGCTCACCCTTTTTTAATCTGTCCTCACCCACCGCCACAATGGAAATGTAGGAAAACAAACACGAAAGTCTTAAAAGCAGACAGAAGGAAGGCACAGATGACCCAAACAGAAACAGCATCTAGAATGATTACTAACTTCTGCACAGAGAAAAAAGGAAGGAAAAGCTTGTAGAATAATACTCCAGAGCGGTCAGTCTAGAATTAACTCAGTGAACTATAAAGGTACCTTTTAAGTGAACTAAAATTGAGCACGTCTACAATCAACAAAATCTCCCTCAAGTTTATCAACAATGTTTTTACAACATAATTAAAGGTAGGCAGAACACAGTGTTTGTTTGGTTCCTTTTTTTTTTTTTTTTTTTTTTTTTTTGAGACAAGGTCTTGCTATGCAGTTTAGGCTGGATTTGAACTCATTTGGTAGCCCAAGCTACCCTTGAACTCACACCAATCCTCCTGCCTCAGCCTCCTGAGTGCTGGGATTACAGGTGTGTGCCAACATGTCTGGAAGAATACAATGTAATAAGTAATTAAAACCAAGATATTTTTGAGAGGGTTGAGCCTGGAGTATGTGAGGACCACCTGCACATGGGAATGGCTGGGCTAAGATTAGATTAGTAGAAGATGGCAGAGGGCAGAGATGGAGGAGAAAGTCATCTGGATTCCTATAACCAGCCATTCCCCCTGGGCTTTTGACCAGGTGAGACAACAAATCATACATTTTATTTAAACCCAAAGGAAAGAATATAGGACATTAAATTATATGTGAACTTTGACAAAATGACAAAATGATTTATGAAAGAAAGTAGAACATAGAATAAAAAGTGGAAAAGAACATAAATATGATAAAAATAATTTTGCTTGGCTTGTGGTTTTTTAAAATCTTATTTGATGCTTGAAGCAGAAAAAAAGGAGAAAAGCAAAAGGGAAAGGAGAAATAATATGATTAAAATGTCCAAATCGAAAGAACGCAGATACATAGTGGTGGTAAAGAAGGAAGAATAAAAGCTGATGCTCATCTTTGAAGCTTCAGCAACAATAGACTGAGATGCTATATTTATAGAGATGAGGAAACTAACGAAAAATATTCTCTGAGACCAAAATTAAGATTTAGAAATGAGAAGTCCTTCCAACTGGAAAAGTGAAGTAACGAGTCTAAATAGCCAAAAGAGTGAAGTCGGCGACTTGGAAGTGCCCTCAAAGACAGTTTTTGAAGCCACTGGTAGAAAAGAAGACCTGAGCAAGAAGGAGGAAAGAAGGACAGGTGTGCGTTTTGACAAATCAACATTCCGGGCACAGGCAAGGATGGAAGTGTGGGCCTGCATACCAGAGCTGAAAGGGCTTCCCGAAAAGTAGGAGAGAAGACAGGAGAGAGTAGTGTTATGAAAATTAAGAGACAAAACATGAGTGGCTTTAAAAACATGCCCACAAATTCCTTGATTCTCTACTTTTCAGGTACAGATTAATTTCCTTACCCTTAAGTGTTGGCTGGACTTAGTGACTCACTTCTAATGAATAAAATTAAACAGATTTAACTGTATGACTTCAGAATACTGTATAAATCATAAAATGTCACCATACCTTCTTTCTTTGTCATGTTCATTCATATTCTCTCTCTCTCTCTCTCTCTCTCTCTCTCTCTCTCTCTCTCTCTCTCTCTGTCTCTCTCTCTCTCCTGCATTCCAAGGGAAATGAGGTGCCATGTGTCTAGGAGAGCCTGTGGAGAGGTCCACAAGGCAAAAATTGGAGTCCTCCAGTCAACAGCTGTGAACTTATTTGGAAGTCCATCCTTCACCCCATCCATGCCTTCAGATACTGCAGCCCAGCCTCCCAAAAAACCCGAGCCAAAGCCATCCAGCCAAGCCAGACTCCAATTCCTGTGCATCAGAGACAGCGTGAGCTAACAAGTCTGTTATTTGAAGCCACTAATTTGGGGATAATTTGCTATACAGGAAGAGATAACGAACACAAGGATACTACAGGAAGGCAGGGGTGGGAAACTTTGTCAGTGTTACAGAGTCCACAGAGTCGTGGGGTAGAAACAAAGTCAAGCTTGAAAGGAGGATGAGAATGTGAATACAGTGGACATTTTTTTTTGAGAAGCCTAGATCAGTAGTGAATGGGAGAAAAAAAATTAACTTTCTTTTCACAGCCCTCATAAATTTTAGCTGGACTGATTATTATTAACAAAATGTAGGTTAATAAGAGAAAAACAAGTATTCTTTTGTGTGTAGTGGACAACATGCAGGACAAGAGTCACTCTCTCAGAGAGTAATTCTCTCATCTCAGAGACTTTGGAGCCCCGTTTAAATGGTATTTTAACTAAGAGCAAGAAATCCTAGGGAAGGTAACAAGGCAAAGAAGCAAACAGCTTCAGACCCCCCAAAATGAGAAAACTGTGAGAAAGAAGTAAAATCTGCTCCCAGATTCCACTGGTCCTGTGGGCACCATCTCCAAGCTCATAAAAATGCAGAGCTATCTCCAGCAAAGGTAGAACTTGTACATTGTTTGGGGTGGGAAAGGGGCAGGGGAGGTAGAAGGACTTTTTGTCTCTTTGACTGAGTGTCCTGGCATCAGATAAACAGAGGACAAGGCAGGAACACACACACACACACACACACACACACACACAGACTGCATTTTTAACTCGACAATTCTAAATATTTCAGTGAGAAATACTTTGGTTTCCTTCAGTAGGAAAGGAGAGAAAGGGAACAGTAAGCTGACAAAAGACCAAAAGGACAACAGGATTAGCAGAGGCCTGATGGGTAAGAGGGAATGGGATCTAAAGCAGAAGTGAACAGGCTGGCTTGGGATGAAACAGAAACACCTCCTCCTGGAGCCAGGAGAAAGGCCAGAAAGACAAATGCAAATGCAGGCAGAGTCACCGGTGCAGTTAGCAGTGTCCTCCACAATAACAAGGTGAACTGAAGCTTTACCCAAGACCCCCAACAGATGACACCGCGCCTGCACTGCAGCATCTCACCAACTGTGGACACACCCAGTGCTGCCAGTCCCTGCCAGAGGGAACGGCCTCCCGGGAACCTACATCGGAAACAGACCACAGACATCTTCACTCTGACATTAGCAGAATCCCTGAATCCATACACCGATTCAGCAAATTAAATCTTCTTTTAAAAGATACCAGATGTAGGGTGGTGTGGGGCTGGGCACTTTGGTTTTATACTTGATAGAGAACATACATTTCACTTTTATAATTAAAAATATTATTCAAAGTCATTAAAGAGACCTCAGCAACTATTTCTGGTTAGTGTCAGACATAGGCTTATCGCTGTCCCGTCATATCTGTCACCACTGTGTCAATGTGATCAAATCTCAGACCACACATAATACAGTATGCAGTGAGCAGGTTGGAGCTACTGGGCCTAAAGCTAAGAATCCACTCCAAGAAGACAAGTCCGTAGGCTTTGGGTGGTGATATTTCTCAGTTCTCAGAGGCCCTGTTTATTTGTTTCTAGGGCATAAGCATTTTTGGCCAAGCTTGGCTTCCATGTATTACTCATGAACCTGTTGTTGCCACATAAATACAGCCTTCAGTTTCTGATTCAAGACTAGCAGGAGACATTATTTTGTTTTGGTGCCTTCTTTCTAGGAGACACCAGGAAACAGCACCAAAAATTTCACTTGGAAAGACCTTGGCAGAAACATCATTAGTATTGTCTTTACCCATGGGAGCCTACACTGAATAAAAGGTAAGGATCTTTCAAACCTGAACAAATAAAAATACATTCCAGAAGTCAGTCAAGTCTTAAATTTAGTAAAGCATCATAAACTATCCTGACCTTGTCTCTGTGAGGAGCAGAGATACAAATATCAGATCCACAAATCTCAAAGCCTGGCAGCAGCATCTGAAAATATGTCAGAAACGCAGATCGCTGCCCTCCCAGACCTACTGACTGGGAAACTCAAAGGTGCGGCCGGACACCTGGGTGTAACAAGCTCTCAGCTGATCCCCATTGGCCCCAACTCACTAGAGTGCGAGAGGCACTGAATTAGATTGTGATAGTAAATCCGTGGGTCATCTGGTAATAAAAATGCAAATACAGTGAATTTGACTTGGGGTTCTTCGGAACCTGCTGAGAACAATTATGTAATGAAGGGCAGAATGCTATTGTTAACTTATTGTGTAAAGGAGGGAGCGGGTGACTTTTTGGTGGAGATTGCAGACAATGTATTCTGCTAAGGAGATAAACAGTCACTATAGTGGTAGGCAACCCACAAACCTCTCATTCCATGGGAAAGGATGAGTAATGGTTCTTTCAGAAAGAGCAGGCTTTAAAAGACAACAGCGGTTAACACTGCGGGTGTGAAATATAAAAGGTAAAAATAAAGCAGTTCCCGAGAATCCCAGCACTGACTAGTGCTTTAGTGCTTTTGCTTTGTGTTTGCTGTGTTCTGGATATAATTCGTCCTCCAGAATTTCACAGGCTAGAAATTTGATCCTAAGTGTGGCAGAATGCTGAGAAGCAGTGGAAGCCTTAAAAGCGGGGCTTAGTAAAACATAACTAGGTCATGGGCGCTACTCTCGCCAGAGGTTGACTCTGTTCCTGCAGGACCCGGGTTAGTTCTTGAGAGAGTGAGTTGCTACAAAGCAAGGCTCCCCGACATGCCTGGCCCTCTGCATCCACCTGGTTCCCTTTCTGCTTCTTTGCCATGTTGCAGCACAGCCAAAGCCGCTCTCCCCAGGAGCTGGATGGCTGAGGTCCCTAACACTGAGCTGAGTGAAGCTGTTTTCTTCAAAAGTATTCAGTATCGAGAGTTTTTTTTTTTACTGCAACAGAAAACAGACTAATACAATTTTGAGTTTTATGTTCCCTACTGAAGACACACTGAGAAACATATGATCTTTACCCTAAAAGGAGCCATGGAGGACAATTAAGGGGAAGAATGAATCGTTTCTCAGGGTCCTTCTGAACTGCAGCAGGAGCACCAACCAGGCTGAGACACAACAGCAGCTAAAGGTGCAAAGGAGCATCTGAAGTTTCCAACACCAGCCGACAAGAGGACCAAGCCTGCTAAGTATGGCCCATTTTTCCGCTCTAAAATCCACTGATGTTTTTCTTTACTGTGTTATTTCTAAACTGTTCTTTAAAGTATAAGGAATCTGTTAAGCAATAAACACAGCACAGAGCATGGAATTACGTCTGGCAGCATCAAAAAGGGGAAGTGCAGCCTATATGGACACATTAGAGGTATGGAAAGAGCCAGCAACTAACAAGAAAACAGGACCATCTCTTGGAAAAGTGAAAGCTGCCGGATATGTGGTGTTGGAATGATCTGGTCAGCTCTCAGTGCACAAATGCTTGACTCTCTAGTCCTTTCTGTTGGGAAATTTACAAAGTCCATCAAGTTTTACTGCATTGTCCCTACTTTTCCTTACCCTTTTGAGGACTGGCCTCTTTCTATCCATGGTCTGGCACTACTGGTTTTGATTAAAACTTTTATTTTTACTCCTAATTATAGATACATTGTGTCACCAACCTCTACTCCTCCACACCAATTTTTTGATTTTGGATAACTTTTTTTTCTTTTTCAGTGTTAAGAATTGAACTCAGAGCCTAATGTAAGCTGAGCACGCACCCTACCACAGAGCTACACTTCTGGTCCCCCTCAGTCCAGTCTTAGCCAATCTTTCTGACTTAGATCCTTTCCCATAAGTCTATCCAAAATTATCTCTCCCCTGAACTTAGAATAGCTGTTGTCTTCATAATTTATTTATTTGACAATTAGTTGTGTACTTGTCATGGCATATCTCTTCTCTCAGCAGTTTCCCTCTATTGTAGGATGTCAGTCAGATAAGACATTCCTGAACTCCAAATTGTTGATTATATAATTTGTGTCTCACCATATGTGTACCCACCTAAATAATTTTTAGGCTTTGTCCATGTGCAATAATTCTAAATACTATGACTTATTTCATTCTGACTTGTCCATTTAATATGTTGTTTTAAATCAAGGTTGCAGGCCCAGAATAGCAAAAGCAATCCTGAGTAACAAAGGCAAGGCAGGTGGAATCACAATCTCTGACTTGAAATTGTACTACAATGCTACTGTGATAAAATCAGCATTGTATTAGCAAAAAAACAGACCTGAGGATCAATGGAACAGCCTGGAAGATGCAATTACAATGACAAAGACATTCAGCCACCTTATCTTTGACAAAGGGCCAAACAAGTTCACTGAAAGAGAGAAAGCCTCTTTTACAAATGGTGCTGGAAAAATTGGCGCACCACATGACAAAGACTGAAACTAGATCTGTGTCTATCAGCATGCACTGAATTAAAGTAAAAATGGATTAAAGATCTAAATATTAAAACAGAAACACTAAATCTACTGGAAGAGAAAATAGGTAGAAATCTTGAAGACGTAGGGGTAGGCAGAGAGTTCATGAACAAAAACCAAACTGCACGGGAAATTCCTCAAAGTCAACAACTGGGATCTCATCTTATTGAGAAGTTTTTGTACATCAAAAGAAATCACCTGCAAGGTAAAAAGAAAACCCACAAATTGGGAAAAAATTTTAGCCAACTGCCCCTCAGACAAAGGACTTCTATCTTGAACATATAAGGATTTAAAAAAATCAGGCCCCAATATTCAAAGACCCAATCCAAAAATGGGCATCTGAGATGAATACACACTTCGCAGATAAAGAAATGCAAATGGCAAATAAATACATGAAAAAATGTTCAACATCATTAGTCATTCAAGGAATGCAAATTAGAAATACACTAAGATTCCATGTCACCCAAGAAAGAATGGCTAGCATCAAGAAATCAACCAACAACAAATGCTGGAGGGGAAAAAGGAGCCCTTCTCCACTGTTGGTGGGAGTGTAGACTGGTGAAACCAGTGTGGAAATCAATCCGGAGATTCCTCAGTAAACTAGGATTAGAGGTCCCATTCAACCCAGATATTCCCCTTCTTTGTATTTTTCCAGAACTGAAAATATCACATCACAATGATATATGTGCACCCATGTTTATAGCAGCCCAATTTGTAATAGCTAAATTGTGGAAATAGCCCAAATGCCCATCAACTAGGGAATGGATAAAAAAAGCTGTAGAATATAGATGGAATATTACTCATCTATAAAGAAAGATAAACTAGAGGCTTTTATAGGTAAGTGGTCACCACTAGAGACCATACTCATAAGTGAAATAAGTCTTACATGTGTAAACATTGTATTGTCTCAGTAGTAGAAGAATCGAAAGAGTAAATGAAATCTGAAAGGTACAATTGATAGTGAGAAAAGGAAAGAATGACTGGGATGAGGGAAAGGAGAAAATAAAGAATAAATGAAAAAAAGTATATATATATATATATACACACACACACACATACACAAGATGGCTAGGATAATTGCATTATTAATTTCTTTTGCTTTCTTGAAAGGAGCAGTTGATATTTACTTGTTTGATCATTCTTGCATGTCTGTATTTGTTTATCTGAGTAACCAATATGAAGATAACAGTGTGTAATACAACAAATATTGTTAATTTCTTTTCACCCTATCTATCTGAAATTCTGTATTGTTTTTATGTTGTTTTGTTTATGTCTGTGAGTTTGCTAATATGTTTTGGTTCTTTTATCTCTAAACATAAAATTAAAAATAATAATAATAAATGAATCAAGGTGTCCAGACGGACCTTTTGCTTCAGTTGCATTTAACACTGGGTCAGGCACTGAGCCTACCAAGGTGAATGAAACCTACAGAAGCAGCTTAATGTCCACCTAAGAAAGAATCCACCCAAAGCCAGCTCTGCTGCAAAAGTACAGAAAGCACTATAGATGACAAGAGAAAATAAATAAATATTAGCTCCTAGAAGCTGCCTGTGCCAAGTATTTTTGGTCAGGAAGACAGGAGAAAGGGAGCAGAAAGAGAAAACCAAGCAGAGTGAAGGATCTCTGACGGTAGAGAATAAGCAAGGATTGGGATACCACAGAGCGGCAGGTGAGGAGCTGAGCATCACCCCATGTTCTGAGTCAGAATCAGCTACTCTTCCTTCAGAAAAACCAGCCCTTAGTCCAGAGGAAACTCATGCTGGAATTATTGTAATAGCTGGTTAGCAGCTTCTCCTCTGCTATTTCTAGCATGTAGTAAGTTTAAAACGCAGCTACAACACTAATTCCTAGTCCATCTCCCAGGATGCTCACAAGTTTCACTTTCTAATAAACATTATTCTCTTTGACTAAAATAAATGAGTTTCTATAATTGCCCTGAAAGTAGTTAAATGACGCTGTATGCATTCTGCTGTGAAGCCTAGGGGTAAGATCCTAATATGGTTCCTAGGAAAGATTAGCATCTAGGTTTACAGCAATCTAGTTATGCATTCATTCCTGGGTATAGGGCTATTTCCAGTTGTTGTTGTCATTGTCACTGTTTTTTAAGCAAGTACAATAGAACATTATCTAATGCATTAAATTGGAGGTGCCAATGACACAATCAGCTTAAGGGGGCCAATGTGCATTGGACTAATTTTTCTAAAGTCCAGAACAAAGATGTGAGCATAATTCATAGGTATGAAAACCACTGGCATACAAGATATGAGGGAAGCCAGGCAGCAGATGAAATTGCTCAGAGAGGGGGAAAGAAGAGAAAAGAACAATAACCTGGGAATTTAAGGGATGTATAGAGGAAGAGGACTTCACAAAAGATCCATGAAGGAGTTTCTAGACAGGTATGAGTGAGAAATTTCCCTCTGTAAATGCAAATAAGACCATGTAGCCCACAGGATTGTTTTATGAGTTAGATAATATATGAGTATTACCCAAATCTAATGTCCCTGATAGGCCAGATGCATAACAGATAGATGATAAATGGCAGTTTTCATCACTGTTAATGCTACCATTTATGATAAAAGTTATACATGATGTTTCCTTATGTGTTTAGGTAGATGTCTTTTTTTATAGTAACTTTTAACACTATTAGATAAACTCAACACGAATTATAGTTTTAAAATATCTGAGAAAACAGCCTCTCAATAAAAATGCATATGTCCATCCCAGGGATATAGCTGAATCAAATCACTGAGAGAAAAATTTCTACATAAAAATGTACAAATTTAAAAAGTAAATTTAATCTTTTGTACTATATGTGGTCAGTTCACAGAAACAACAAAGTAAGCACATAAGGCCGAGAATAAAATCTGGAAAAATGGAAAATGTAAAGGATAACAGCCACCTAACGGATGGCTATAAGTAGCAAAAGAATTGTCTACACATATGTGACTGAGGGGCTTTGGAAGACCCTCATTTGTGTGGTTGGTCTTTCATTTGCTTGTTTGTTTGTTTGTTTTGTGGTAATAGGAAGTGAATCTGATATGGTAAGTGAGTTCACTGAGAATGGCATTCACAAGAGACCAAAAGAGCAGAAAGGAACAAAGATTTATTGAGCCGGCTGATGGACAGCCTCTAACCAGGAGCCAGAAAAGATGTCTGCCCTGATCAGAGTCCATCTTCAGTTTAAGTTCATTTTAGCTTTCCATAGTAACAATTACCTCATTTTGGGGAATCTTACAAGAATGTCACACAATTATCACAAAGTTTACCTTTCCCAGAAACTGTCAGACAACTGGATTCCAGATAACAATTGCCATTTAACTTTGAGCCTACTTCCCAGTTTGTCTTATTTGTTCTGTTGCCATTTTATGACTCTGCTTTCCTTTAAGTGGGTTGATAACTAACCAAGGAGAGGGGGTGAAGAGTGGGGTCAACTACAGCTTAACTGAACTAAAATGACTTCTCTTAATATAGAGTTAAAAAAAGAAAATGGAGTCTCTCTTGCCCTATCAAACCTAGGGCCTCAGACTGAACTATATCCTCAACCCTTTTTTATTTTTTATTTAGAGATAGAAATCACTAAATCACTAAATTGCCCAGGTTGAGCTTGAACTTGTGATTCTGATGCCTCAGCCCCCCAGAGTGCTGAGATTACAGCTGTGCACCACCACACCCAGCAAGACTCTTACTTAATCTGAGACACAGAACACCAGATGAACCAGTGACTGTGACAGTCAGACACATACAGCCAACTGTGAGATTTCTATACCTGGGCTTCCTATAGGAATCTCACATCCAATCTGCAAACTAGATTTTACTTTATTTCCCCTAAAAATTTCTGTTCTTTTTGTTGATTCTATAAGACACTTATTGCCATTATCATACTACCAAGTGAAGACTGTGGGCTCTGGTTCCCTTTCTTTCCTGAATTACCCCATTTCATCTATCCTGATCACACTCCCTTCATGACCTGAAGTCTGAGTGATCCCTCTAAAGCCCAGATACTCTGCCTACTAAGTCCCCTGCTCAGGGTCTCCAGGGGTTGCCCACTGCTGCAGAAAAAATGCCAAACTCTTTTGTGGCCTAAGAGACCTCTGCCATCTGAGCTCCCCTTGTACCAAATGAGGTTACTCATTACTCATTTCCCAGTTACACCAAAGCTCTTGATGCTCCCAGGAAACTCCATGACATTTCTCACATCTCTGCCTTTGTTCCTTCCCGCATCTTCCAACATGTTGCCTCAGAAATGCTACTCCTCTGAATACTTTCTGGTCACCACTCCTTCCTGTTGCCATAGGTAGAACGGCCTCTCTCCACACTGCACCTGCAGTGAGCCTTGCACTCCTATCATAACACCTGCAGGATTCCACTGCAATTGCACGGGTAAGTAGTGCAGCTCAGCCACCTCCTTTTTATCCTCGAAACTGAGGAGCACATTATCTGGAATGCAGTACATAAAATTTTAATTTATATCTTATTTATGCATTTGTAGTTTCTATTATAGTAGAAGTTTTATTTGATGATCTTGCTTATTCAGTAGTCTCTTGTGAATGGAATTTGGATAAAGCACCTCTCAGTACCCTGGTAAAAATCCTGATTCTAGACTTCATCTTTGAAAGATAAACCCATCTAGCAAAAGCCACCTAGTTTTACTGATCCCTTTTCTAACTTTATTTAAATTGTAATTTTATTAAAATTATAACAATCTATAATATATGTAGGGGCAAATAAATATATGTAGGCGTCTGGACACAGTGGTGTACACCTGTAATCCCAGCACTCAGGAGGCTGAGGCAGGAGGATCACCATAGCAGCCTGGGCTACATAAGCAAGTTCCAGGCTAGCCTGCACTATATAGTGAGATCTTGTCTCAAAAAAAAAA
>NW_004955408.1:34823022-34851836 GCF_000276665.1 Chinchilla lanigera
TTCTTTAGGACTAACAATAAATTTAAGAAAACTATAAAACTCTACTGAGAGATATAAAAGAAAATTTGAACTACCTAAAAGTAAAGTGGGCAACTCATGTAAACAAGTGAATCAGAAAAGTAGAACTGCCCACATTCATTCTCTTCAAATAGCAAAACAGTATTAAAGCAATACTCTGTTTTTAATTCAGCAAGGATTGAATTGAGCAGGGGGCTCAGTAGGTGGGGTATCCGGGCTTTAGAGGGATCACTCTGACTTCTGGTTTTGGTCAAGGGTACAGAAGCAATCTCACATACTGGCACTAACAGTGTAAATTCATATTGCACTGTTGGGAAGAAATTGCAATAGCCAGGAAAAATTACATAAACTTTCACTCTGGTTTCTAGGAATTACCCTTGTAGAAACACCTGTGTGAGTGCATAAAATACATGTAATAGTACATGTGTAGGACATCTCCACTTAGGATAGCAAAAAACCTACAAATGACAATATGTCTATTATATAGTGCTAGTTCAGTGACTTTGTTGTATCCATGTAATATAATCTCACATATTCATTAGAAAGAATGAAATAAGTCCCTTCTGATGTAGAAACAAAACTAATATTTCATTTAAAAGAAGAAAATTAGAGATAATTATATAAACTGATTACACTAAAAATTAGAATGATAAATGTGTTTAAGATTTTACAGCTTTAGTTATTGGGGTACCACTTGCCTATTAACTGCTCTTTTTGCTAAAATCAGCCAGTGTTCTTTCAGTTCAATATAAATACATTTCTGATATGCTTGAAAACAGATGCAGAACATTGAAATAAAATATGGGGGCTAAGCTGTAGCTAGGTGGTAGAGTACATGATTAGGATGCACTATACCTTGGCTCAATCCCCTACATCAAAAAAAAAAAAACTGTCCACCATCTAAAATTACATCTCACGTGTCCCATTAGTATCTCCCTTACCATGCTTTGAGAGCACAGAGAAACGCCTTTGGGAGCCTCTTTCACAATACTGATCACAAGTGAGATCTTTGCCATGGCATGAACAGGACATAATAAGGAACTTTCATGTTCCCTATTGTAGATGTCTAGGGCATTTGAATTTTTATAATGAGCACATAGAGTCTTTGTACTCAGGAATTAATAAATATTTATTCCAGGGTCTCTCTGTCTTGGATTATCTGTCAGAGAAGCAAAGCTCGCACTAACTAGACCTAAGATGATGTGAAGGAACTGCCAATGAATCACCTTTTAAATGAGGCCCATGCTATGCTCTGGTTGCAAGTGGATCACTGCTGACTAAATGTCAAAGGCAGCCCTGCTCTGTAATCGTGAATGATGAGTTCGTGGCCGTGAAGAGTTCGGTAATAAAGTGACGGCCATCCACATCAGTGTCCGTAGTACCGGCACCTATTCCACTCCCTGGCACAGAAGTCACAAATGGTGAGAATCTGATGCCCAGCAGCATACTGTTGCTTTGAAAGGAATGAAGGCCTTTACTGCTGCCTCTACAACGTTATCAGCTTGAGCACTCTGGGTGGCAAAAACAGAACCTGTGCCAACTACAGACAGGAGAGAAGAGCTGAAGAGAGCAGGAGGGGTGGAAGGCGTCGTGGACTGAGTCTGTAAGGCACCTTGCCTCGCTGTACACGGTGATTCTTCCACAGAGAAATCAAGACTGGCATTCTGCACCCATGTAAACCCTTCCTCTCTCTAACAGAAAAGTCTGCTCTGGTCACCGCAGCTCTAGCCTGAACTACTGCATTAGACATCAGTAACAGATTAGGGGAGGAGGACTGTCAGCACATTTAACTCTACTACCATCTAGAAATCTTATTCTGTGGTACAAGTCTCAAAACATCGTGTTATGTAAAAGCAACCCTCCTGGTCAAATTTCCCCTTACATAATGCAGCTAAAAGATAAGAATAACCTGAATTTATTTCCACTCGGTCAAACTGTGCTTTATGTTATACAAATAGAGACCCACAGCAAGTGGTATAATACTGAAAAGTGACCACAGATGAATGATAGTAAGAACCATAGTGTCAAACATCTACAAAAGACTGGAAATCATAGTCCTAACAGAGATGCTGGAATAAATTTTAATAACTGTTTGTTAAATAACATGCTGTGCTGCTATTCTGTAAAGTCTACTTCTCTATAATGTTGTAATTATTAACGTAGATAAGTCCTTAAATATGTGGGATAAGGATACAGTACATTTGTAAGAACAATTTCTATGAAAGTAAAAAAATAAGTAATTAGAATGAGAGATGGGGTTTTTTTCTACATCCTGTTGTCATCATACAAAATTACTCCATAACTAAATTAACCTGACACTGACATCCTTAAAATCAGATTCAAGACAAAATCAATTTTTTCTTCAACATGAAATAAAACTTGGACCCCTGTCTGGTTTACTATGCTACCTGAAGGCAGCAAGAAGCTCCAGGCAACTCTGGTGCTGGTCTTCGATTGTTTTATACGGGAAAGTAATTCCTAAGAGGTGAATACATTTTTGCTCTGGGTTACAAAATGTTATCTGACTCTAAAAATCCCAAGCTTGAATTTACAGAATCAGAAGTTGTGGACATGGGGATGCTCTCCTAGTGATTCCAAGGCACATTAAAATTTGTTTTAAAGAAGGAGTCTAAGACTGATCTCTATGCTTTCAATGACCTTTGTAGTCCAGCCATCCCCCTCCTCTCTGTCTGTACCAAAAGAATTGGATGTAAATTAGTCAGATGTGAGAACCCTGAGTGGGTCATGTTTGGTAGCAGGTAGAGTCACCATGCTTGGAAAACTCAACTCTTAGTCATGTCTTTCCTGCTCTTATACCTCTGTCTCTTAAATTGTGAAGCCAGGGAAAAGTCAGCTCTCCTGAATCCTGCAGCCAGCACTCTCTTTTAGATGTTCACTACTGTCTTTGGGAGAGAGATGTTGGCTAGACCAAGAATTCAGAAAACCTATACACCAAGATGAAGGTAATCATTATTGTTATAGCTTGTGTCTAGATGACACCCCCCAAAGCCTCATGTGGTTGTAGGTAGTGCTTTTCAGAGGTGGCTGGATCTATAGTGTGTGATGCTGGGATCAAGGGTGTGTGATTACTAAATTAGTCCACTGATTGCTTTGAAATAGTTCTGGTGTGAATAATGGGAAGGCCAACTCTGAGTGTAAGTGCTAAGGGTGAATATACTGGATAAAATATAAGAGACAGAGAGAGGGCCGCCGTGGTTTCTTGCTGCTTGTTGCTTGCCATCTTACTGCTTTGCTGCCTTCCTGCCTCTTCCTGCCAAGAACTGTTTCTCCTCTACAGTGTCCCTCTGCCATGCCGCCCTGCCTTGGAGATACCCACTGATGAACTGAAACTTCTATAAGTGTGAGCTAAAATAAACCTTTCCTGTTTTAACTTTTGGCATCAGGTATTTTGTCTCAGCAATGAGAAAAGTAACTAAGAAAATTATGTACTAGACACATATACTCAAAAAGAAGCCTGTATGTTAATGATATTATACAATTCCCTTTTACAAAAATGACTAAATTTTTTAAAGAAAAAAATTACCTGCTTACATTAGAAATACCTTTCCATATTTTTCTAGGACTATTCAAATTGCTAGTTTTTCTCTCTACTCCAGCTTTACAGATGCACCTACATAATCTTGCCATAAGGTACCTTAGCCTGGCCCTGCAGAGAAGAGCTCGGACTCTCAGGAAACCCCAACAAATTCCATACCATACATAGACTCATTCACCAACTCAGGTAATGTGTCTCGAGTGTTTCTCCCCTGCAGCAATGTTGAAGGAGATTTACGTGTAGGTTATCCAGATGACAGTGCAAGATGCTCACCAGCACTGGAGCTCCAAGTAATCCTGCCCAGCTTGCTGGAATTTGGGATCTGTGTCAAAAGCTCTTGCAAAGAATAAGGTAATACTTTGCTTTCTAGTTGCAGATCATTGACTCCTTGTGTACTATGTTTATTTTCTCAAAAACTAAATGGGGAAAGAAATTGATTGTAGACCTCTTCTTCCACCACCTTCCCCTCCTTTTGCTGCTGGTGATTGAACACGGGTTCATGCATGTAAATCACACCCTGTCCACTGAAATACACCCCTGAATTATGGTTGCCGACATTCTTGTATCCTATCACATAGATCTAATTTATCACTATATAAACCCAAGGGATCATTCTGACCACCTTCTCAAAAAGCACAATTTTCACAATGTCAAAGGTGGAGACCTAGTGACTCCCAGAAGCTCCACTCTTCACCATAACAATAAGCAGTGATGTGCTGTTCCTCTCTTTGAAAGTGCTTTGCCCTTAGTTATTATAGCTACAAGAAAGATATGGATCTTCCTGAGCTACTTAGCTGAGCCATGGCAGCCATGATGCTTGCTATGTGTGGAGTCAAAACAATTCTTGAAAGTCAGTGGAGCTGGGTGTGGTGGCACTTGACTGTACTCCCTGCACTCAGGAGGCTGAGGCAGGAAGATTGCCATGAGTTTGAGGCCAGCCTGGGCTACAAAGTGAGTTCAAAGCCATCCAGAACTACATAGGAAGACGCTGTCTCAAAGAAAAAAAAAGAATAAAGAATAAAATCAGTGGAACATTCCTCTGTAGCTACTCTACTGAGGAGCTTCCTAAAAGAAATACTGTACATGAAGCCTCTACCACTAGGTGCCCAATAAAGCCCCAGCCAGGACAAACCAGTCACAGGGTGTGTCCAGTGTGCCTGCAGGTATTTCTCCCATTCTGGGGCTTTTGTCCCTCACAAAGGAGACAGGCTCTGAAACAGAAGAGATGACTGATAAGGTTTACAATATTGGCTGTGATCCCAGAGGCTGTTGACTTCTCCACTGCTTTAACTGAAGGATTTAGCGGAAAGATATTTTCAGGGCATTCACTGCCATCTGGGGTTGCATAATAGCAAGCACCCAAATAAATGATTATTTGAATTTTGTACAAAGTCATCAAAGCCCCATTTCAGATCTGGGTAGGAGAAGGGAAGGAAGGATGACTCTTCTCTATTTGGCAGCTGATGTATTATCATCTAAAAAGACACGATCTATAATAGCTTTAAAAACAGGAAGTTCAGAAATCCAACACTCCTATTCCTGTGGTGAACTTGATTTTGTTCTGCATGTGTTGTCCTCCTTCAGCCAGTAGCAAGACAGCCATGAATGGTCCAGGCTCTACATCCAGAGGCAGTAAAGTCCAGAAGCAGAAAAATAGCACATCTCCAACTTAGGAGTAAGGAAACATTTCCCAGTGTCATAAGCAGCTAAGTTAGATAAAAATATTATAGGCAGTCAGAGCTAGGCCCTCCAAGGAGCCAGTGCAGAAGACAGGACACATTACAACTGTTGGAGAGACAGGCACCTCTGCTGTGGGCCAGACTTAAAAGATAAATCAAATGAACCCACATACCTTCTAAGGATAAATGTCAGGGACTAATATTCTAAATTGGTATGGATCACCTTGAGGGAGCCAGGAAATGCCACTGACCCAACCCCCTACAGGAAAAGCCCCTGTTCTGTGTTCATGCCCGCTTGCTACATGACTCGCCTCACCATTTGATCCCAATTGAGTTAATTTTACCTGAGCAATTATGCTCATAATCTTATTGGTTGACCAACCATAGTTTTGTCCCCTCTCATGCCCATCTTGCAATTTCCCATTTTTCCCAGCTTGGACCCTCGTGGTTTTGCTCTATAAAAATCCCTAGAAAAGGCAGGTTCCTTGGCAACCCAGTCAGGACCCCTTCTGTCTCTCTCTGAGACAGAAGCTTTCTCTCCCTCCATAAATAGATTCTGCTCTTAACCTCCATTGTTCCTAAAATTCATTGTTCAGTTTTAGAGTACATGAACTAGTACTGGATATCTAGCAGGCTGGGATTTCTTTCCCCTGTACCACCAGGAGCATCCTTTCCCCTGGAAATCTCCCCCTACATTTTACAAACCCAATGTTGGGACTCTCCCTTCAGACATGGAGTTCAGCCCCATACGTAAATCAGCCACGGGAAAGCAGAGTGGGATTCAGTTATCTGAAAACGAACTAGGATCCACTGCTGAGGCTGGACGTGGGGACTGCTCTCTGAAGCGCGCGGGCGTGTGAGAGTGGGATGGATGCCAGGACCCACACAAGGCTCTGTTAGGAGGAAGAAAGGAGGGCAAGACCTGGATAGGGTGGTAGCACTGCTTGCCATCGTCAGTCATCAGCTGAGCTATTTCCACACAAGGTCCGTAGAAATGTGTTCTAAATTCAGAGCATATATTCAACTGAGACCTCACTGTTAAGGAAAGATTTGCAACTCAGAAATTTGAGTCCTCTCATCAGATATTCCTGAGCAGATTATCAAACACCACATGCAGATCCGCCTCCATCCAGTGCTGTTCCCTCTAAGGCAGCTGCTGCCTCTTCAAGGCCTGCAGCAGCAGCAGCCTGTGAAGGTGCCCATCAGCTAAATTGCAGGAAAACAGTGGTCGGCAGAATGAGAGATGTTTAGTGCAAGGAAATGCAGCCAGAGAGTTCAACTGCTGCCTAATGAACCCTGAAAGGCTGAATTCTCCTGAGTAGTCCCGGAGATAAACTCTGGGTGCTTTGAATAGAAGCTTTAAGGAAACACCTTTCCGATCAATATAAAACAGAGATTACTGACAAATAGAATTTCCTGACAACAGCATAGGCCCCATGCAAAGCAAAGAATTCACCATCATGAAAAGAGCGCAAGTAAGCCCAATGACAAGCACACCTTCCCCAGTTTACCTGAGGCCTTTATATTATTGTTTAATATTACTGAATCAAAGCCTTTTAATAGAAATACGACACTATTGGCACCAATAACGGCATTGTACTAGTAACTTATACTGCTCAATGAACACTGGATTTTCCTATGTAGCATACATTTATTTAAAGTTTCCGAAGTTTGAAAAATATTTGCTACTAAAGTTCTGTAGCCTGAATGCTTCTAAGCATGAATGAAGGTGGAACATGAATTCATTTCCCCTTTGTGAGTAGGCACAAAGGAATGGCCAAAGCCTAACTCATTTCCGCTCAAAGTCAGTGCCTACTCCTGAACTCCCAGTCTCACTTGCCATTCTTCTCGTCATGCCTGGCTGAGGAGTCAGAGCCAGAGCTCCTTTCCCGACCTATTCACCCACCCTGCAACTGTTAGCAAGCTCTTTGGACTTGGCCTCCAGCGTGCCTCGTGTATTCATCTCTTCCTCCCATTCTGACTTCCTCCTACACGGGCTGTCTATTATCTTTAAAAAAAAAAAAACTTCTCTTATAAATCCTTAATTTGTTTCATGACCCAAATGCAAACTACATGCTGCTGGCAGCATGAACTTCCCCAAATGCAACTCCAAATACTTTACTCAACAAGTTCCACCACAGCACAGCCAAAACTCCAGAGAGACCTATCACTCAGGAATAGCAGAGTAAATATATATATATATATATATATATATATATATATATATATATATAAGAATAGAAGAATCTGGGTACTCTCCTCACCTCTGAAGTGAGGAGAGCTCAGTGTAATTTCAGAATTTCTGGCAACAAGTAACACTGTAGGTCTGCCATTTCTCCCTCTTTCAAATGGGAATATAAAATGCCTTCACAAGTATACATAGAGAGACAGAGAAAATACCTTTTCTCTTCATAGGACTAAGGAGTCCTAAGGTTCATAGGACTAAGGAGTCAACTTTAATGAATAGAAGCCATTGTGAATTACCTGAAGGTCCTGAACTCTGAGCTGTGTTGAATGACTGGGTTTCTCTTAACCTCTCTTGGAGAGATTGTGTGTTCTGTTGTGAAAAGATCACTGGAAAAGTAGATGGAACAGAGACAATTTCACGCACTGGGCAAATCTCATTTCAAATCCTTTCTCCTGGGTAAGTAGAAAAACCACACTTGCCGCATTCTTTGCAATATGACTGAGTTCTACAAAATAAGACATTTGCAGAAGTGAAGTAGGATACATCCAACTCTGGCTTTTAAAAGCAAATCGCATAATCCTCCATTCCTTCCTTCGCAGTGTGTAGAAACTAAGATTGTTCCAGCCAGTAAAGTGGCAAGTTTAAGGCACCTCCATCAGCCTTGTTCTCTCACTGACTACAAGGAACAAAGATCCCTCCCCAAATTTGCCCCATCAGGTACACACTGCACCTGAGAAGTCTTTGGACATTTTACGATATTGACATCCCAAGATATTGTAGCTGGTGCCATCTTCTCCACACTAACCCCAACTGGATGCCTCATAAAATATACTTGGGGGAAAAAATCCAAAACAAAGAGTATGGTTGTAACAATCCAAATCCATTTAAACTTCAGCAAAATTCTGCTCAAAAGTGTCAGGGTCCTCTTGCTATTAAAAGTTAGCCTGTGTTCATTATCATGTGCAGATGTTACCATAATCATCAAAAACTAATGTTCTTGGGCAAAAATAAATTCCATCAAAATTTAAGCCTTTCCTTATTTCAGCAAATATGAAAAAGGAGTTCCCCTAAATATCTGAGAAATATTTAGTAACTAAAAAAGTAGCTCAAACTGTTTGAAAAAAATTAAACAACTCAACTTTGATGCTATAAGGTTGCCACTCAAAATGAAGAGGTAAGTCCATATGGTAGATTGCTTTGGATTTTTGGTTTAAAGCACAGACATGTTATTAGCATTTGAAAAATGTTCCAACTTTCAGTGGACAGACTTCAAAGAGTGACCAAAGCAAGTGTATTAGCCAGTTTTCCATCACTGTGACAAAATACCTGAGATAAATCAGCTTAAAGAAGAAGACTTTACCCTGGCTCACAGGTTCAGAAGTTTCAGGCCATGATCCCTTGGCCCCATCACTTTGGGGCCTAAGGAAAGGCAGCACATCATGATAAAAGTGCATGGTGAAGGAAACCCATTCACGTCATGGCAGCTAGAAAGAAAAGGGAGAAAAAGGAGAACAGGGAGACAGAGAGAGAGAAAGGAGACAGACCAGCATCCTAATATCACCTTCAAGTGCATGCCCTCAATAACCTCTAGGCCCCACTGCCCAATAGCTCCACAAGCTGACAGCCAGGCCTCTGACACAGGTTACAGATCCAAACTGTAAAGGGAGCATGATTAAAACAAGTAGCAAATAACTGAGGAAGAAAAATGTGGTAGTTATACACAATGGAGAAATGCTCTGCCATAAATAACAATAAACTTGAGTCATTTGCAGGAGAACAGAGGCACTTTGAGACCATAATGTTAAGTGAAGTAAACCAGATGCACAAGTTTAAATATTGCATGGATTCTCTTATTTGAAAAACTTAATACATAAACTGGAAAATGAAAGATAGAAAATAGGAAAAAAGACAGAAAAATGTTACTGCAATCCAGCATGGAAAATGTATCTAAAAGTGTACTTTGATTTTATATAATTGTCTTATGTGTTTTATATGCTTTTTTTTGGTCTGTTATTCTGGCTGTTAATGTGTGTATGATAATTAACTTTATAAAGCCTTTTAAGTATATCTGCTGCTGACAAAAAGGGAGGGGGGTGAAAAAGAAGGGAAAAAAATAAAATAAATTTTAAAAAGAGTTAAGACAGAAATTCACAAAATAGAGAGAAAGCCAGAAACTGAGGAAAAGTGGGGAGACAGCTGTAGGAGGATAATCAGAGACACCCACTGTCAACATCTCTCAAGGCAAACCATTGAGAAAAGCTATATGGAATTAGCTTGGCAGGGATGTAACCTGGATCTAACCTTCTGTGAGAAACTACCACCTTAGACTTTTGTGGATGTCTTATTAGGAGACTACTTGGTAGAACCACAGAATTTGTGAGTAGGAAGACCCCAAATACCATACCATGGCTGCTGAACACAAGAATCTTCCTAAATTTCTGTGAAACTTTCCTCTGGAACTGGACATCATAGCACCATTAAACGAGTGAGATATCATAGGAGCCAAAGTAAGGTCGATGACACGAGGTTGGTGCTGTTTCCGGGGTGTGGGGTGAATCCCAGGAAGATGCACAGAAGCACACAACTGCATTTCCTTTCATGAAAAGGCTTCTCAGCAAAGTCTCAGCCCTTCAAATTTCTGAGATCGTCCTGGGAAGTAGAAGATGGAGGTGGTCAAAGATGAGGATTTCTGAGAAATGGAGAGTTTAACAAAAAAAGTCACTAAAAAGTGAAAATGCAAGATTCTTTTAACAGGAAACTATGTCTAGGGCAAGAGGTGTTCCTATAAAAGAGAAAAGTCTTCATGTTTTAACTATTGTTAATGACCCTCAGGAATCCCCAGAGCTCCACACTTGGCTGCCTGCTCTCCTCCCCCTAAAGCCCCTAAGATGACCAATCTACCTATCTTCAGTCCACTGCAAAAGTTCAGCCCTCAGCAGTAGGAAGAGTCTACAATTACCAAATCAATTCACAGTGTCGCCCCCACTGGGAGAAAGATGTCTCCATTCTCCCCACCTTCAAGCCTCTCCCATGCAGCAGTGATCACCAGCAAGAAAGATAGCAGAACAGATACACAAAAACAATAATTTTACTTTAACTGACATCAAGTCAGCCAGAGACAAGACAGATGACAGACATAAGAAATTCTGAGCATGAAAGCTCAGACCCCACCCTCTGTTTGCAGCTCCAAGGTCATCACATTGTGGTGCCATGCTACCTCACAACTCTTTCAAATTCCTCTCCAGACTTTTCTCCAAGATGGAGCCAACTGAGCCAACTTCTGCCCTTTCCTAATTACTGTTTACTTTCTTTACAGTTGGTTTGCCTCATTGTAATAGCTTTGTAACAGTAAGGGATCTCTACCCCTCATAACCAGGAGCCCAGCAGGTATCATCTGCTCCTTACGGAGATCTCTGTCCCCTCTGGCCTTACCTCAGATGTGTTTATTATTTATCTTACTTTTAAGTCACAAGAGTTCAAATGGGGTTCAGCCTCTTCTTCATTATCTTGATAAACATTTCAACATAACTGTAATAATTCTAAGTACTAAGGGCTATGTAAAAATAACTCTCTCCTCTTCACAAAGCTTCTTACCAAGTACCAAACAGCAATACACACAAATCCACCACTACTACTGCCTCTATTCTAATAAAACTGATATCATCCTTCTCTGTCAGAATCTATCATTCTCCCCATGGAATCTCATCCAAGCACAGCTCCACGATTGTCTGTAAATGGATATCTTCCAAGTCTTTATCTGGAGTGCAGAGCTTTCTTCTAAATGCCAGCCCAAATTCTCAGCTATTTATCTGACATGTCCCTGAGCCACCCCACATAGCTCAGCTTCCCTGGGAAGTAGACTCTGAGTTGGAAACTTGGATGTGGGCGGTTTACTGGGGGTGCTCTTGGGAGCAGTACTTGTGAGGGAGTGAAGGTTGCAGGATGGGGCCAACAGAGAGAGTGATCATGATGAGACCCAGCAGAGGCTCAGTCAAACCCCACAGGGAGCTGGGATGACTCTTCAAATCTGTCCAAAACTAGGCCATTGTGGCACAGCCTTTGCACCTCCACATTCCCCAGCCTTTCTATACATTGCCTCTAAGGAAAAGCATATTAAGTGAGGCAGCTCCTTTTGGTCAACAGCAATTCCCAAGGAGGAGTTCATTCATCATAGCCAATGTCCCCAGCAAGGAAGGAATAAGTAGCTAGCAGCCTTACTTCGTCCAGATGACCAGATGCCATCTGTCCTGCCGGAATGCTAACTAGTCTCATACCATCTTGGCACAAGAAGCCTGATCTAACTAAACGACAGCCAAAACTTAAACATGAACAGAGACGTATTTTCTGATAGAAGCATGCCTTTCTGGGATCCAGGACTTCTAAACTCTTGAAACCTAAAATTGTAGAAACAAAATGCAGTTTTCCCAAATGGACTACTGGTAATGATGGTAAGAGAGAGCACTCTCTGCTTCTCCCCCTTGGTTTCCAAATGCGTGGACTGTACTGTCTAGAAACATAGCAACCTATACTGAGTGTGGAGTTGGGCTGGACATTACACCTTTTTTTTTTTTTTTTGGTCTTTTTGAGACAGGGTCTCGCTATGCAGTTCAGGCTGACCTTGAGCTCACTTTGTAGCCCAGGCTGGTCTCAAACTCACAATGATCCTTCTGCCTCAGCCTCCCGAGTGCTGGGATTACAGGTGTGCGCCACCACACCCAACTAGGACATTACATCTTGAAGGATAATATTCACCTTGCAAGGTATAATTTCCAAGCTGGTGCCACAGCTGTGTTTGTGAAAGGCCTTTCCATTGCTATCACGTCTAGGTGGCATGGTATGTTGGGATCAGAGGTGCAGTACATAGGCCCCCTGGTCATGGATTCACTGCTGAACTTTCTTCGCTACAAAATGGGACTGGATGGTACATTACAGCATATATTCAAAATTGAGATCATTGTCATTTCTATGCCACACTCTAAATCCCTTGTAGGTACTATTTGCTCCGTCTTGCAATAAGCACACTACTGTGCTTCCCAAATGGACCGTGCCCAGGGAGACAGTGCCACTCTCTGTGGCTGCCGTGGAGTTGCATCTGGCCTGGCATCTGGGCCCACCACCCCCAGGATACCCCTGGAGCAGCAATGCTACTGCAAAATAAGTACCAGCTTTTAATAGCATTATCACATAGCAATAGCAAATAGATGTTAAGCAGAACACAGATATATGATGAATTCTTAAACAGCTATCTTCAAATAAGTGTAGTGTGTAGGCAGATGGATTTGGATGAAATCTCTTTTGCTAGGGAAAAGCATGCACTGTCCTTTGTCTTTTGGAATCAGTTGACAGAAGCATTGAGAGTGGGAGGAGCACTGAAGTCAGGATCAGGAGATCCCAAATCTAGAGTTTGATTTTTCATTCCTAGTGATCATTTAACAATTTAAGTTCTCCACTTCTTCATTTACAAGTGTCCATTCACAGCCTCCTCCTCCTCCTCCCCTTCCTCCTCCTCTTCCTCCTCCTTGATGTCTCAAAGGCTCTTTAAATTCAACAAGTCCAATCCCACCTCATGATCCTTTCTCCACAACAGAGTCCTTTTCCAATATTTTCTGTCTGTACAAACGGCACTAAAATCTATTTGGTTGTTTAGGCAGGATCACCTATGACTTTTGTTGGATGGCTCTTCTTTGACCCTTACCAAATTTAGAGAGGAACTTTGTAGGTTTCACTCCCTAGGTGGCTCTAGAATTCATCCACTGTTGTCCATCTCCCCCACCATCACCACCACCCAGTCCTAGTCCCTTCTCTGGAGTATGACAGCATCCTCCTAATGACTCTACCCGCACTGACTCTGCCCCAGCCCATTCTCTTGAGATTCTGGGCATCTTTTATGCCCATTATGCACATTACTACCCAGTTTTCCTCCTAAACAACCACAGTAATCTTTGTGAAAAGTGAATCCCACCCTGCCGTCACTGCCTTGTTTGACAGGACCTGTGAGGCAGGGTGTGGCCTAGCTGTTCCCTCACTCTCCTGCTTCATCTGAAACCTGGCTCACTCTCTCTCTTCCTCTCCCCATACTGGCCTCCCTTCCTAGCTTCATTTCCCTTTATTCTGCCTGTCCATCTCAGTCACATAGACTTTGCTTGGTCTTGTACTCTCTGTCTGGATCTCTTCTCTTACTCTTCCCCTGGTGAACATCTACCCACCTGCCACTTCCCAGAGAAGATGTTCTGACCCCTAATCGGGTAAAGTCCCCCATTATAACCCCACTCTCAGTGCTTTCAGTGCGTTTCAAAGGTACAAATTTACATTTATTTTGAGATTGCTTAGGTTAATGTTCTTCTCCCAAATGAGACCATGAATTTCACAAGGAAATTAGTGATATCCACTTTGCCCACCATTATATCCCCACCATGAGTACAGTTCTGGTACAAGAAGAAAGGCAGGAGGGCAGGAGGGCAGGAAGGCAGGAAGGCATGGAGGGAGGGAGGGAGAAGTAGGTGGTAGGGTGGGTTTGGCCTCAGGAGCTCTGTGATTTTGTTTTTCTCCCTCAAGTTCTCTGTCCCCCCCACTTGCCCTGTTTACCCAAGACCAGACTCCAGTGAGTGGACAGCCAACTGGCCTGCAGAGTGACCAGAGGAGTAAGTCACTATATGATCTCTGATCCTCCCTATGCTTGCTTCCACCAGTTCACATCCTTTAAATTTGCCTGGGAAAGAAATAATGCCTTAAGGCATTGCTTAAAAGCATAGAAATTTAGAGTCAAACAAGCCCAGCTCTAAACATTGGCTCCACTCCTTATACCTGTTAGAATTTGGGCCACTGAATTTATTTAAAAGTGCAATATCCTCATCTATGAAATAAAGATAATAATGATAAGGTACAGGGATGTTGTAAGGGTTAAACGAGATAATATATATATAAAGTACTTTCAAAGTGCTTAATATAAAGTCAGCTTGAAATAAACAGTATCTAGTATTAGATTTTAACAATAAAAACCTGTGTTCGCACTTGGGATTTGTCTACAACATCTCGGAACCATTTCTTACCTATTTAGGCTGCAATCTCATAATGAGCACTGTAGCACTCCTCCCAGGTCATGTTAGATTCTTTTTTCCATTTCTTTTCCAAGGGTCCCTTCTCCCTGGCTTCTGTGTTCTTTTGCCTCAACAGTCTGCCCGGCAACTGTCTTAGAAGGAGGCTATAGCTACTGGGGCCGCATGTTCCCAGCAAGGCACTTCGTTAATGGTTGTCTAACACAGGCATGTGAAAAGCCAGCTCTCTTGGTTTAGGTAGGAACTAACTTTGAGGCATAATTTATACTCTGTAGTTCTCTTTGTAAACAAGCTGCAGATGAAATTCTGGCTGAAATATCACCCTGCTTTCCTTCTGCCTACTCCTGTCTACCCTTACTGGTTTCTCCTGGAATCACTACCTTAATAAATCTCTTGCACATGCACCCTTGTATCGGGATCTGCTTCTGGGAAATACCTACCAAGAAAGACCCCATCCTCCTGGGCTCTGAAGGAAGAATGATGGCCTTTCTTTAAAGTCAGGTATTTGAGCTTGATGAGGTGAGGCCCTGGTTTTGGCCCCTCCAATGCTGGTATTTTCACCACTACACAACAGAGATAAAAAGAACTTGGGATCAAAGCACATCCTTTTGGAGTCATCCCATTTGAAATTTGAAAAATAGATGCTCTTACCCTTTCAACTTATTTTTCTGAGCCACAGCTTCTCCATCTGTGAAGCTTTTAAACTAACAAGTCTCATAGGGAGTTCATGGGGATGCCTGCAAAAGTATCTTGACCAAAATATTTTTAAGTTAGTATATTTTCTCTCTACAACATAAGCTTCTCTAGCTCAGCAGACCATTGTTATAGTCACTACAAGCCCCGACCAGCACACGGTTGGCTGGAGCACAGAGGCTGCCACGCCATGTAAAAGGCACAGGCAGTAGCATGAGGGGTTTCTACTATCATGGGGATGTGGTCACCAGGGAATCATTGCTTCTTTTCATTGGTCCTCTCAATTCAACGAATGCTGCTGAGCATCTCTCTGCACCAAGCACTCTGCTGTCTTCCAAGGTGAGTGAAATTGACATGGTCTTTCACTGGGTGGAATTAGACACAGATAACTGGAAATGTATGTATCAACTACCCTCCATACCTAGCAGGAGAAGTACACAGCACACGGAGATCTTCTAAGAAGTGATCTAACCTGCGGGGAGTGGAATAAAGGAAAGCACCCTAGAAAAAGTTAAGCAAAGATGAGAAGGGTAGAAAGAGGATTAAAGAGCGCAACCGCAGAATCCATGAACAGGGATTCTGCGGCAGAAAAAGTAGGAAGCACTAGAGGGACTGAAAGAAAGCTGACAGGTGGAGCACAGAGCTGAATGAACGTGATGGGAAAATGGAGCTGCACTAGCTGCAGGTCACACAGGACCAAAGGCCCCTAGCTTTGTCCCTGACACCATCTCCTGCCTGATTGGACCCTGCCACCTGGGAGAAGCACAGCTCACCCCTTTGGCTCAGGCTGGCTTGGACTCTGAAACCTAGTCCTCCCACTGTGCCTGCCCCCTTTCATTCACATCTGATTCGGTATTACCTAAGACTCACTTTGAGCTGATACAAAGCAAAGTGTCCAGCACACTTGTGGAAGGACAGATCATCTACACAGAAGGTAGATGTGAGTACAGCAACCAGAGTCAAACCGAGGCTACCACTGTCCAGTGATGTCAATTAGTGGTCCACATGGAGAAGCTGGGAATCGTGTCCCCTCCTTCCTCAGGGAAAATTATATAAATGCTCCTGAAAGACATTTCTGTTTTGCTGGCAAGCTTACATCAGAACACAGCTTATCAGAGACCTCCAAGCACCTGGGGATTTTTAATGTCATAAGTGGCATTCAGCAGGAAGGCTAAAATCTACAGCTTTGCCAACAGTAATCAAAATAAATGTGAAGAGATCTCTTTTTCCAGTGAGTGACATCCACAATGATGAAGTAGGGGAAGCGCCTCTGAGAGAGTCCTTCGCAGATGAAAGAGAATCTAGGAAGGGCACTGACCTTGATTCAGACCTCTTGAAAAGCAAGGACATTATCTTTACCTTTGAGTCAGTTGAAAATCCTCACATTGTGCTCAGGGACAGGGGCACTAATGCATCGACTGAAGCGAGTTATAAAAATGTAACTATGCAGCCTTTGTGCCTGGGAGTCACATTCTCATGGCCCCAGTCAGGACCACATGGAAAGCTGATCTCCAGCCTTCTTCTGTGGAATCCCACAAGCACACCCCACCAGCTCACACCACTGCAGGTGAAGGTCGAGGTCAACAAAGACTTCCATGTTACAGAAAACACTGCCTGCTCAAAAAGTAGAGAAGAAAAGAGACACTACAAAAGCTGTACGAAGATGGCAGACTGTCAGGTCCATTAAAAGTTTAAAGCAAAGTGTAGTAAAATAAACATGGAAGCTTGTTCGACTCTAGTTTGATTATAACTCTTCTTCCAAAAGCTTAACTTTTATTTTGGACCAAGGTTGCTCATTTTTTTTCATCAATAAATAAAAGAGGAAAAACTTTGAACATGCCTAACTCAGCAAAGTGTGGTGGCAGACCCTAATCCTAGCACTCTCGTATCCCAAGGCAGGAGGATCACAAGTTCGAGTTCAGCCTGGGTGATCAGGCGAGACCCTGTTTCAAAATAAATATTAAAAAGGGCTGGGGATGTATCTCAGTGCACAAGCCCTAGGTTCAACCCCTGACCATCCGTGCTCTTGCCTTCTAGCTGATCCTTTCTTCTCCCTCCCTAAAGCAATGGGCAAACCTTGCTAAAACAGTTATTCCAGGAAATTCACATGTCTGCCTCCCAGAGGGCTCTTCCTGGATGACCACACCGACACTTCCCCTCCCAGTGGAATCCTGGTGGGCAGTGGGGTGTGGAGGACGCTCACAAAATCCAGCACGGTCCCACACGTGTCTGTCTTATGAGAAATCACACTGTGGGTCAAAAATGCATTGTATGAACCCTCCTTATCGTCATCTTTAAGATTGGTTGGGGTTCTGAGCTTCCAGAAGACAGAAATTTAGCATGAATTTATATCTTCTTGGTCTGGCAATGGGGAAACAAAAGCAAAGGAGTAGTTACAGATGAAAATGTTAGTGCAAACTCAATTGACTGATGCCTTATAATAAGTATGAAAGAGTAAGAAAAAAAGGAAAGGAAATGCCTTATAATAAATATGAAAGAGTAAGAAAAAAAGGAAGGAAGGAAGGAAGGAAGGAAGGAAGGAAGGAAGGAAGGAAGGAAAAGGACCTCTGCTTAGCCTGACCAAGGCTTCTGAGCTCCAACTTGACCGTGCAAAGTTCACTGCGAGGCACTGAGGCCAGCCTCCAAAGCTTCAAACTGATATCAGCAATTCTACTTATAAAGCCTAGCTCATATGCCAGACACTGTTTAAAATGTTTCATCTTCATATTTCATTTGATTTTCACAGTAACCCTACAGGGTACTTTCATTACTCCCATAACACTACTGAAGAAATTGAAACCCCAAGAAGTCAAGCGCTTCACACAGGTAGAAAGAGCAGACCCTCAGACTCAGGGCTGACAGTCCCTAAAGTCTGCTCTCTTTATTTCTGTCCATCAGCGCCTCAAGGACAAGGGCCTTGTCCTCTTCGTCAACACAGCCCAGCCACCAGAGCAGAATGTCAGTAAACACCGCTGAACTGGAATGACCCAGCCTGAGCAGGCCTGGGTTCACACGGATGAGTTTACAATTCCCACCGATCAGCTTTTGACAATAAACAGAGAGAGGAGGACGCAGGCAGACTCATCTACGGATCTTTATGGAAAATGACTTTTTGATAGGGCTATGAGATAAAATTCGTTGTTTTGCTAGTGGATGTCTCTTAGTTGCAATACTCTGCAATTCCATCTATGTCCTAAGTCTCAGCAAGATGTAGGAAAAATTACAGAAGGAAAAGAAAAAAAGGAGTAGGCGTAGGCCAGGTGGCCCCAGACTCTCGGGGGAAACAGAGACAGGAGTCCCAGGGAGGAGCTGGGTTTGAGCTCATCACATCCCCGAGGAAAGTGGCCTTGTGGGGGGCAGCGGCAGAAGTTGCCATGCTGTGAAAAGGGAGGAACGAGAGTCCTTCCACAACGAGGCCTGGCTCCGCTGCAGGTTGTCTAAGCCCACCAGCCCCACCGTGCCCACTTCCTGCCAGAGCTGTACTCTGCAGGCAGAGGCAAGGTCGGCAGCACAGAGGGCCCTGGACAGCCACAGCGATGGCGGCAGAGGAATCCAAGCCGCCCGATGGAGGAGCGAGCAAAGAACACACAGGACCTTCTCTACCTTCTCTTGAGACTCCTTTGGGCTGTAGTGGGATTTGGGGGTCAGGTTTCTAGTTGAGGATTGACAAGGGCTAAGCAGATATCACAACACGACTTCCAGGAAAAGGACCTGAACAAACCAGACCACTCAATCTTATCCAGGCCAGTGAAACAAACATCATGAAGAAGCCCCTTCTTGGGGTGTCATCTCCACAGGCCGACCACGGTGCAGGCTTCCCCCCATGCCTAACAAAAGCGTCTGTTGGGCTACTTGCCTTGACTATTTCTTTTTTTTTTTTCCCAGTGCCAGGAATTGAACTCACGACCTTGCGCTTCCCAGGCAGGCCCTGTGCCCCTGAGCTAAATCCCCAGCCCTTTATTTGCCTTAAAAATATGAATTCCACTGTAATCCCACTCCGTGTCCCGCACAGCTCTCAGAGTTCCCAGCGTGGGGATGGTGAGAGGACGGAGAAAAAAGGACAAGGGTCGGAATACAGAAAACTGAGGCCAGATGGAGCCTGCTCTCCTGATGGAAGAAGAGAGAACACGGAGGAGGAGAGGGAGGAGAAGGGGGAGAGAGGAGAAAGTGGAGGAAGGAGAGCCCCAAGGGCTACAGCTGCAGCAGGGTAGGTTGAATGTCACGTGAAAACCCTTCACCTAACAGCTTATCCACGTGGCTTCTCTCAGGGCCCAGTGGTCTTGAGACTAGAGCAACTTACTCATGTGACTCGCCTCAGGCTTCTATGTTCTTGAAGCTGGCCTTGCTTGGCCTGCACCAGTGACTGATCTCCAGCTTCAGCTGCTCCCCAAATCCCAGCACTCAGAGGCTGAGGCAAGAGGACTGCTGTGAGTTGGAGGCCAGCCTAGGCTACATAATGAGTTCAAGGCTAGGCTGGACTACAGAACTAGATCTTGTCTCAAAAAAAAAAAAAAAAGTAAATAAATAAATAAACAAATTCCAGGGCCTCCCTCTGCGTTTACTGAATGCAGAGGCCCAATCGTGTGTTTCTAGTGAGGACTACAGGTCTTCCAAGGAGCAGAGAAGTCTGGGAAACACAGCCACACTCCAGGCCCTTCCTGTAATGGTCTTTAAAAAGACACAGCAGCAGGACAATTTTGAAAGCTATTTGTGAGCTTGAATGAATGTTGAGTGGTTTCAGATTTTTAAAAAATTAAAATACAATGGGAAAATCATCTTTGAAAGAATAGATATTAAATTAAAATAGACCACTTAGCAATTATTTTCAAAAGCCAGATGATTTTGAATAAAACCGCCAGCACAGCAGAAGCTAAAGACTTGCTCCCTTCGCATCAAACTCGCTAATAAATGTGCCAGTAGAGAAGGCTCGTTTGGAATTCAAATAAAGGTAAAAGAACAGGCTCACTTGAAACTGGGCTTCGTTTTTAGAGACTGTGTTTTGGTAGGAACTTGAGAGCTGAAATTGGGGAAAGCGAGTACATATTTGGAGTGGATAACCGAGAAAGGTGTTGACAGCAGCACCTCCGGGCTGCTTTACTCAGTCCCTGACTATAAGGTAGACCTGCCTGGCAAGCGCAGGGTCCTGAGTTCAAGTCCCACTATCACAAAAAGAAAAAAAAAAAAAAGGTAAATCTAACACCCTTCTCATTTGAACCAACTGGGGTGCAGGTGGCTACCTGGGGAAAGGTAGAGAACACAGGCCTTGGAAACATGGGTGGTGGTGGGTTCAAATCCTACTTCTGCTAACACATGTCATTTAAACTCTCTCAGTCTTTTTTTCTGGAGTTCTAGGGCTTGAACCCAGCACCTTGCATATGCTAAGCAAGTGTTTTGCACTGTGCTACACGCACCCTCAGCCTTAAACTCTCTCGGTCTTGACTTCATTACCTATAAAATAAGAAATAGGGTCATAGTGAAATCTCATTCTTAATGATTGTCACATAGCTTGATACAACATGTGTACATAGTCAATGCCCCACAAGAATTCAGCAGCTTTTTTTTGTCAGGCCTGATGGCACAAGCCTGTCATTTCAGCACTTTAGGCAGCTGAAACAAGAGAATCACAAGTTCAAGCCCTGCATAGGCAATTTAACAACTTAGTGAGATGTAGCTTAGTGTGAAAGCCCTGGTTTCAATCCCCAGTACTGAAAAAGAAGGAGAAGGAAGGGAAGGAGGGAGAAGAACAGGAGGAAGAGAAGGAAGTGAGGGAGCAGGAGAAAGGAGGAGAAGAATCAGTCAGCTTTATTACTACTTGAATTATGAAGACTTCATGTCACAGCTTTTGAATTAACCCTGGCCTGGCCAGGTGCTTGCTGCTAAAACATTTTCTATTTCTGGCTTCTGAATTTGATTTTTGTATACCTAACATCTCAGTTCTCACCAAAAACTAGTAGTATTATCAACTTCAGCATCACAACTTCTTTTTAAAAAAATCTATTTCCAAACAAGAATCTGCTCTAAACTGTCTCCATGCCCCTTAGGAAAATTGCCTGAATTTTCTGATATCCTAACTCTGCTGACACATTAGATCTTATAGATGCATGTGTTTCCTGTGATGAGATTTTCTCAATTTTGTTTGGACAAGTTTTATTTTTCCTTTAAATCTCCTATGTCAGCGCTTTCTCCCCTGCAGATCCCCGAATGACAGTCATACTTGTTAATGATCTCAATTCAGCATTCATCCATTCCTTCCACAAAGATTAAGCAACGTCTAACATCTTCTAGGCATCATTCTCGTCTGTATCTTTCATCTGGCACTTTTCTCATAAATATTTTTACTATTGTCTTTTATTATTGTTAGTATTATTACCATTATTTCCTCTCTACACTAACTTGTAACTTCATTGCCATCAGAGGTGAAGCTAAGTTCTTCCCTAACTGCTCAGCACCCAGACAATGTTTTCCACACAACAGACTTTCAGGAAAAGGTTTCTTCTTGATCTCGATGGTGGTCCCTGTCTCGATGGGGCAGTCTCTCTCAGTGTAGAGAATTCACAGTGCTAAACCAGCTTCCCTGGGCTTGCGAGTCAGGCATGTGACCTTGAGTAAGCCACTTTGTCTGGGATACACTCAAGCTTTAAGACTTGAAGCAACTTTAAAATATGTGTCTACAGCTTAGGTACCCTATTCTGGGCCTCAGCATGGTTTCTATAATTTCCCAGTGAAGTCATATCTTTTACTTTGTTTTATTTTAAAATTCAAATTGTTCCCATAAGCTTATCCATCCTCCTATCTCCTCCTTTGCCTTCTTCTTCACCTCAGCAAAAGACAAATAAAAATATATTAAAAACAAGTTGACTCCAGACAGCAGCACTTCTGCATTCCCTGAAGAACGATGAACCCAGTCACTGGCCGGCCACCAAAGGTAAGAAACTTACATAAGTGAAAAGATTCATAACTGGCCTAAAACATACTGAAATTTCTTTGCACATTTGATTTTTTTTTTTTTGTCTAGATAATTTTGCTTCATACAGACATAATCTTTGACTGTTTATATTGTCTGCACTTGAAAACAACTTATGAAAGATAAAATAAAAATTTTCTAAAGCAATGCCATTAAGACATATTTGTTACCTAGACTTGGCATCATAAATTCTATTTGAGTCTGATGTTTGAAATTCCTACCAACTTTTCTAGCTCCTTAAACCATAAAAGTTTTACATATTTCCTCCACATATAGATTTTCTGCAGTGTTTTGTGTTGGGGGTATCAATCATTATAAAGTTGTTTGAGTTGCATAGCCTGAATTGGAGACCAAAGCCACAAGACCAGTCTCTTCAGAGCTACGGGTTATTCCACAGCCCAGTGAAGGGCACTTTTCGCATGACCTTGCCCTCAGCACTGGTGTCGGGAGCTGCTCGTTCAAAGCAGAGAGGAGGGTGTGGGTGGATCTGTACAAAGTCAGCACTGCAGATGGAGAAGCAGAGCATAGGCTGTTCTCAAAGTGGGTGAAAGCATCTCTGGACTCCAGGTGCAGCACACTGCACTTTCATAACATATTAGTAGAATGTTCTCCCACTACCGATGATGCATTTGATCCCCACCTTAACCTGCCCAAAAAGTCAGGGATGAGGAAGTCATGCAATTAGCTCGAGTACACAAAATGTAAAATGGTCACAGGAAGGCTCAGTTCTGCACATGTCTGGGTGTTCAAGGATTCTGCTTCTGTGCAGACAAAGCTGTGGCCTGGGAGCGGGACACCTTGCTGCTTCACAGCCTGGCTGCTTCTCTTTTTTTCACATCTGGTGGCGGGAGCACAGGAAGGGATCACTATACCACTCTCCACTATATCACTCTCCACTACACTCTGGACAGAAAGCATTCTTAGTAACTTTTATTAAACCCAAACAGATACTTGATGCTGGAAGCAGGATGGCTAGCCTTATGGCTCTCACTCAATCAATGTAGTCTCGTCTTGCCTGGTAGGAAAGTTTATAATGTGATTTTAAAGTTATGAAGTAAGTGCATCATCTGTCTCTAAGTTTAGTAACTGGTTTTCAAAAGCAAAAACAGCAAGAAAAAAATAACAAAAGTCAATAAAATCCCTGGCTGTACAGCTAGTTTGGACTGTCCACCAGTTCCCTGTAGCTGGGAACCATGCTGGTTAGACTGGCCTTAGCACATTTATTCTTTCAGAACTGAAAACAGCTCTGCTCTGCACCAAGAAATACTTTATTTATTTGGCAAAAGGAAGCATGCAGTGTCCACAAGGTCAAAGCCATTTGAACTCTGCTACTCTCCATTTCTATAAAAATAAGCCGAGTTGTTTCAGGGAGGGAAGTGATAGGTTATAAGGAACGAAGGTTTGTTTCTCCACTGCTCTTAGATAGCAGCCTCCTGGCTCCTGTCTTTCTCCACAGCTCTCTCCCTGACCCTTCCTTGTGCTATTCTCATGCACAGAGGACGGACACCAACTCCCAGATTTGCACGAAGAAGGAAAATAAGCTATGTCTTGTGAGGGTGGGCAGCCACAACTCAGTTCTTCAGGGAGCAAGATGGACTGACTTCATTCCTTAACTTGACCAACACAGATGCAGGGTAGGAACCAAAATGAATACAGAGGAAGGTAAGAAGCTATTTCAATCCAAATAAGCATAATTTCATGAGTATTTAGAGTTGTCCAGAGTTCAGTATGGTTTTTCCGACCCTTCCCTCTGAGCAGTACATAAATTGTGTCAAGGGAGCTGAGATTGGATCAGTCCTTTCTGGGAGAAAAAGAAATAGTTACACTCTTCCAGTGAGGAAGGGCCAACGTTACATACATACACCCTCATCCCAGGGTCCGCAGAGAACTGGGAAACAGTTACTGCAGGCTTGTAGAAAAATAAGGGTAAACAAAAGAAGCTAAATCTGAAGAACACAGAGCTGCTTTATTGAAGTTTTTAGAGGAAAATATTTTTTTCTCAAATACAGTACTATTAGGTAGAGAACATTTGAAGCCAAACCAAATAGTACTGAGCTGCTTCCAGGAGGTTCTTGCAGAAAAAATATTTTTTCTCAAATATTATCAGATGGAAAACCCACTGTTGGTTATAACAATCCAGTTTCCCCTGAGCAAACTTTTGTTGGCTTCAATGCACTGTTTCTGCAGCCTAAGCTATAGTGTTTGAGGAGCAAACTGATCCAAAAGTTAATAAAGACAATTATTAGTTT
Source organism: Chinchilla lanigera (assembly GCF_000276665.1). Taxonomy (NCBI): domain Eukaryota; kingdom Metazoa; phylum Chordata; class Mammalia; order Rodentia; family Chinchillidae; genus Chinchilla; species Chinchilla lanigera. The sequence goes on from NW_004955408.1 coordinate 34,847,425, forward strand.
CCTTCCCACTCTCTTTACAAAGAAATAAGCTCAAAAGCAAACCAACTTTCCTGTGCTAACTTGAGATTTCTAGGGTTCCATTTATGGATCTGCAGTACAGGGAGCAGCTGGAATTTGCTCTCCAGACAGAGAACTGGGCTCCATGTCCTCTTCCACATGCAGGGGGACTGAGACCACAGCATCCTTTTCAAGAAAATTAAGCTGCACCTACTGCATAGTAGTGTGGTAAGATTCGTAAATGTAAGACTCAGCCTAGTGTCTAGCACATAGGAAATTCTCAGCAATACCAGCAAATTGTTATTTATATTAATAAATAAGATATGGTTATATTTATGAAGGAAGCTGATGGTTAAGGTACTAGAAATCTTGATATTATCTAGAAGACTGTGAATTTGGTTAACAAGATCATGTATCTAAGAATTTCCAGGACAATCTCAGTTTCAAATATGCTAATCCAAAGTGCTGTTATTGTAAATACCTAGCATAACTAATACAGTTATTTATAGATGATAGATAGACAGACAGATAGATAGACAGATAGATAGGGCATGTTATTCACAACAAGGGAAGGGAGGGAAGAACTGAGAGAATACAGGCTGTTTTGAACACTAAAGTTGTATTAGCCAGTTTTCCTGTTGCTGGATAAAATATCCTTAAAGGAGCAGGAACATCATGGCAGAGGGTATAACATAGTAAATCTTCTTCTTTCATGGAGGCCGGGAGGTAGAGCAGGGTAAAGAGGAAGGGACAAGGCACTAGACATGGACCCCAAGGTCATGACCACCTGGACAGACCAAACAGTTTGCTATACTCATCCCCTAGGCAGCTCCCAAGCCCAGCAATTTGCCAGTTAGGCTTAATTATCTCCCATCTCATCCCACTCCTTGCCAAGTCTACACTGAAACATATCTCAAATATAATAAGTTAAAACTTCCATCGAACATGACAGTAATTATCTTATGTACAGTGGAAAATGCAGTAATTCCTTTCTCCAAAGTCTTTACTCTTTCAGCATTTCTCAAGTCCAAGTCCAAGTCCAAGTCCAAGTCTCCTTTGAGAGTCAGAGAAAAATGAGCTGTGAACATCTGTAACATTCAAAATCTAAGTTGCTTAATCAGAAAATACAGTGGCACAGGGTAAAACATTCCCATTCCAAATGGGAGGAACAGAAAAAGATTGAACCAGAGCAAAACCAAAACCCAGCAGGGCAAACAGTAAGTGCAGTGGCTCCACATCTGCATCCAGAGCACATGGTGGTAAAATATGAGTGCCAAAGAACGCTGGTGGCCCCACCTAGGCGCCTTGCTGACTGCAGCCCACAGTCTCTCTTTTTGGCTGGCTGGACTCCAGCCCTGCAGATTTCCTTAGCAGATATTCCGCATTCCTGGCATCTCCAACTTCCCGAGCTCTCCACTGCACCTTTATCTTCTTTTCTACACTTCATGTACCCACCTCTTACAGCACATCACCTGGCCTCCCAGACCTTCCTCTGAAATCTTGGGGGAAGCCCCCCTGACTCTACAACTCTTGGCCCCTGCATACCTGAACAACCAGTATCACATGGACGAAGCCAAAGTTTGCCACCCACTCGAGCAGTATCTGGGCACCCTTGGACTGGAAATCCAGCAGCCTCTGAGGGCCTGCATAGTTGCATACAGTGAAATGAATCCTGGTGAACCAATTTCCTAGGAAGCTCTTCTTGGGCCCAAGAGCTGTCTTCTCAGCTGAGGTTTATATTTTGCACCCTTGAACCTATGATGGCTGAGGTCTTGCTCGTTCCTATGATGCCATCAGCACATCCCTTTCTGGCCCCAGTTCAAAGCACTTGGGTTCTTTTTAACGGTGCTAATCTCTTCAGTAACCCTGAAGGTAACACCCTGGGACTGCGGATATAGCTCAGTGGTGCAGCACCTGCCTGGCATGTGCAAGGTCCTGAGTTCGATTCCTGGTACCCCCCCACCAAAAAAACAACAACAACAACAACAGTAACCATACCTTCTTTGGTCCCAAATTTACATATGGTTCCATTCCAGCCAAAATTTAAAATTTTCCGATTTTTTTACCTGCTTTTTGCTCCTACTTCTCACTATAAATCTGGCTAGAAAGAGTCAGCAATGCCCATGCCATAGCCTGAACATTAGGCCATCTTGAAATTTCGTCTGTCAGATCAAGTAGTCTGCCACCTTGACTACAGCCTCTTAGGACATGAGCAAAATGTAGATGCATTTTTTTGTCAAAGTGTAACATGCATGGCTTCTAGTCCAGTTCCCAATGGAGTCCTCCTTCCCATCTGAAACTTCATAAATTTGCCCTTTATTGTCTGCATTCCAGCCAGCATTTGGGTCCTCTGAGCTCCAACAAGGGTCATCCATCAGGTGTGCTTACAGCACTCTGGGGCTTCCCTAGCCCACATATCCAAACCTTTCCAAACTCCGCCCATAAACCATTTCCAAAGGCTTCCAAACCACTTAGTAATGTTGTCTTGGTTACTTTTCTCTCGTTGTTGGACAAAATACCTGACACCCAAAATTAAGGAAGGAAAGGTTTATTTAGCTCACAGTTTATGGAGATTTCATTCCATACTCAGCTGGATCCAAGGCAGAGTGGCACACGGCAGGGTAATAGTTCATGGCAGCAGAAAACAGCAAAAGCAAAACAGCAAGAGCAAAAGGGAGGAGAAGCACATGGGGAGAGCAAACCTCTTTCCCTTCCTTATACGGTATGCAAACTGCCCGCCCCAGGAAGGCTGCAGCACTCACACCCATAATTCCAACATTGGACCATGAATCAATCATAAACTCTAGAAGCCCGCCCCATGACTGCATGAGGCTTTGGGGGGGGGGACAGCCAGACACAAACCCTAACACAGGTATAGTTATAGTAATGATCTCACTTCTCTGGTACTAATTATCTTTGTTAGTCAGTTTACTGCTGGACAAAATGCTTGACACCTGCACCTTAAAGGAGGAGAATTTTATTTTTTTATTTGGTTTACAGCTTCAGAGGATTCACTCCATGGTTGGCTAGCTCCAAGATAGGAACATCATGGTGGTGGGCCGTGGTGGAGCAAAGATGCTTAGGTCATGGCAGCTGGGAGGCAGAGCTGGGGAACAGTGCCAGAGAGGGAAGGCAAGGAACCAGACATAGTACTCAAGGTCAGGCTTCCATGCCATCCAAACACAGCCAGACCTATGCTCTACTAATCCTCTAGGGAGGTCTCAAGCCCATCAAGTTAACCATTAAGATAAAACATCACAGTAGTTCTCAAAACCCTTGCAGAGTAATAGGAGTAATCCTTTATTACACAAAAAATTGTAATAGATATCTGACCAATCACACAAACTTACTAAAATATAACCAGCCTATTAGACAAATGCAGAGTCCACCCCAAAAAAAATGTATACACAATTCAGGAAAAGAAAAATAGTATGATATTTTTTCAACAGATGATGTTACCTTCCTATGGAGGACCCTAGAGGATGTTGTATATTGCAGAAAACCCACTATACTGCCTACCCTTAGAGAAGAAATTGAAAATGCCATGCAGCAATCTCAGTGACCAAGGTTACCCAAGCAGCAGTTCACCATACTGATAAATATCTGGAAGCTCATGGCCACCACTTTGAGCACCTCTTCTAACTGTAGAGGACAAAGGTAACTTGTATTAATCTCATGTCTCAATAAATTTAGTATTAAAATATTAATATAAGTTTTTCTTTTCCTGAAACATGTATGCATTTTTGGTAGACTCTCTATATTTAATACTTTTTGCTATTTAGCTACATATTCATCTAGAGATATCTGAATAAATGAAAAAGAAAATAAATGTTTTCATAAACATAACTTGGTCTCGCAAAGGATAATAAGAGAGTATTTAGTAACAGAAAATTTGGAAACCACATTTCAGATCAAGTCTTATGGCTTCAAGGGAATTCTATGCCAAAGTCAGACAGGCAGTTCCCTAGGAATGGCCTAGTTTATCAGAAACTTGTCATTTGAGTTTTTGATCCAAAGAACAAAGGAAATACCACTCTCATAAATCCTCCCTAAGCCTCTCTTACATCAAATCAACAATTGCCTTCTTTTCATACCATAAATAGATGTGAAGTGACATTTTAGAGAACTGGTTCAGTAAGATCACATTTTCAAAGTAAATAGAAAAGTAAAAAATATGTATTTTGACTAAGGGTGCTGGCCTTTGTTTTCTTTTTATTAGTAAATGTTTGCAGTACATGCTTACATTCCTTGGTGGAGACGATACATGTCCATAATGCATCTTAATTCCTTTTGCCATCCCCTTTCTTTTTTTTTATTTTAAAAATAAAAGGATGAAAACATTAACAGACAGACAACCTTTTACAAAATAGCAAAAGAACAGTACAGACAATACAGAGTTACAAACAAAGTGGTAG
>NW_004955408.1:34852718-34867896 GCF_000276665.1 Chinchilla lanigera
CCCATGTGCTGGCCTTTGTATAAATGAATACCACAACTGGTGTGTCTTGAATGGGATGGTGGTTCTCACAGTTACTGCTCTGTAAGGCCTCCGTTCACCTCTCAGGCTTTTATCATTTTATCTCCTGATGATCACACCATAGACCTTTGTTGTCTAAATTCAGGAGGATTCTGTGGCCATAGCACATTTACCTCTATGGGGCATAACTAGCCAGAGTTGTGGTTGAAGGTTCCATCTCAGTTTCATTAATGCCTACCCATTCTGTCCGGCAGAGCTCCAACACAAGATTTAGAAAGAGGAAAACAAAAGCACCCCTAAATACGTGAACATACAAGTTGACCATCACTGTCTGCTTCTAACTGAAGACCAGTAAGTTGGAGCACAATAAATTTAGGGGTCTGAGACTTAAAAATCAGAATTTCTATGTTATAAGTCAATGATTTAAGAACTGACTGTGACACATACTTACCTATGAAAGAAATTAGATCAGTAAAGACATCTCAACCCTCCCAGAGCTTAGGTGGCTGCACCAGTGTGAGTAACACTGCCCCTCTTGGAAGGGAGGACTTGGGTAAGAAGCCAACGTATTGCTCTCCTTCTCCTGTCTGACCTCTACAATGTGGCATCTATATTTTATTTAAAAGTATATTTGGGGATGCTTTGAACGTATTGTTCTATTTCCTTCCTAAATAAAGCTAAATATGAATGTGCTAGTAAATATGGCACTGTTGTTATTAAAATACAACTAAAACAGAAAGTAATAATAACCATCATAGGATGCACCTCCCTACATTCTAAAAGATGTTTTACTTGCCACCTTTAAGGTATTCTGTGCTCAGATTAATTTCATTCCTCAACTTAGAGCAAATACCTGGTACACAACAAAAATGTGTTCAGGGTATTTCCACCCATCACAGAAAATATGCTTCGCTGTCTTTAGGAAGGTGGGGTCCAGGACAGGCACGCTGAGTGCTGTTTTCCCACATGGAACCAAAAATTGCATTTATGGGATGCACCAAAAATAATCTTATCTCTGTGTCTGACCTCAGTTCCTGGTTTTATTATATCTACTTTGCTCTAAAGACTTGCCAAACCTACATCTCCACATCAGGTGGTCAGTCTGGAGCCCAGTCTTATGAACTGGGTACCTGAAATTACTGGCATTCAAGAACTAATACAGTTTCCATAGTAAAAGTGGATGCGTATGTCTATGAGCGTTAGACATAGAAACACACACTCGTGTATTTTTAATACTCGTAGTACAAAAATGACTCTCTGTCTAAGCTGAACAGAATCCTATGCAGAAACCCTCTACTTCCTTCACACACTTCCTCACAGTCCTGCCTGTCTGGGGGAACAAGTTCCTGCAAGACCAAAGCCCCTCTGCGCAACCCTCACGTGTTTATGGCTTTCCCCAGGCATAGCCTGCCACCTACTGGTAGGAAGCAGGAACAAAACTCCAAGAGCGAGGACTCAGATACAGAAAGGAGTTAAACAAGACAGTTGCCCTCTCTGCTAAAGTCATCTCCCACGGTCCAGGTGGGAGCAGTCAAAGGAAGATCTCCCCAGTGAGCCACTGTCAGCATCTGTGTCTCCTTAAGGAAACAGTGGGAACAGATTAATGGACAGAAACTCTTCCATTTACAATACTGCACGAAAAATAAGTTCTGGAGATCTAAGGTACAGCATGGTGAAGAGTTGATAATACAGTGTTGTACACTTGAAATTTGCTAAGAGTAGATCTCAAGAGTCCTCACCAAGAAAGGAAGGAAGGATGGAAGGAAGGAAGGGAGGGAGAGAAAGGACGGAGGGAGAAAGGGAAAGGGGAAGGAAAAAGGAAAGGGGATACAGACAGAGATAGAGCATGAATAGTCACAAAGGATCCCATGCAAAAAGCACAGCATATAAAACAGATAGTGCTGGGAAAATTGGACATCCACCTGCACACGATTAAAACTAGAACCTGATCAACTCAAAATGGTTCAAAGACCTTAACATAAGACCTGAAACTTTGAAACTACTAGAGGAAAATATAAAGGAAACACTTTGGGATTTAGGTATAAGCAACAATTTCATGAAATCCAAAAGCTCAGAAAATAATAGGAAGAATTGAAAAATGGGATTACAGAAAATTAAAAACTTGGGCAAAGCAAAGGAAACAATCAGAGTAAAGAAATAGCTTACAGAATGTGAGAAAAATTTTTGCCAGTTATTCATCTGACAGAGGATTAATATCCAAAAATATACAAGGAATTCAAAAAAATCCAACACCAAAAGAACAAATACTCTAATCCATAAATGGGCCAATGAGCTGAAGAGACTTTTCTCAAAAGACACGCAAAGCTCCAATAATTACATGGAAAATGCTCGATATTTTTAGCCATTGGAGAAATAAATACAAATCAAAACTCCACTGAGATTCCATCTCACCCTAGTTAGATGGCTATTATCAAGAAAACATAAAATAACAAATACTGGCCAGGATATGGGAAAAAGAATCCCATATGCATTGTGGGTAGAAATGTAAATTAGTATAGAGGTTATGGGAATCAGGATGGAAATTCCTCAATAAAACTGTCATATGATGCAGCTATACCATTGTTTGGCATATACCTAAAGGAGTGAAAGTCTGCACACTCTAAGGATACCTGTATCAGGTTAAATAACCCTTAGGTCTTACAGGCTGATCAGGCCTGCAATCTCCCAAGCAAATGGATGGCAAAGGCTTAAATAAATGCGACAATTGAAATGATTTCAGGGCTCCAGAAGGGACTAACTCTCTTACAGTTTTGATATTTTATGACTTTAGCCAAAGACTTCTCTCAGCAACCTACATTTATTTGGTTTACAAACAAAGGAGGAGGACACTCAAGAAAAGGCAGGAATCTCACAGGACTTTGGGAGAATTTTCCCAAGTAGTAAATTATGTCAATCAGGAGAACTACCTTATCTTTAGATTGGTATTTATTGTAGGAGTGTGGGGACTGCGGCTGCAGTCTCCTTGTAGTTAATTAGGGTTGGAGCCAAACGTCCTCAGCTGTGGCCTTATCTTGTCCTTTGAAGTGTCACAGTTTCACAGGCCAATACAGGCCTCAGGGTGACCAGGGACTCACAGGGGTTTACTTACTATGAGTCCACTGCCCATCTCCAGACAAGGTGCCTAACCTTCAGACAACTCACAAGAGAACACAGAAAGCCAACTGGCTAATGTTAAATCCAGCTCAGAGCCACTTTGAGTGATCCCCAACATACCTGCATATTCACGTTTATTGCAGCACAATCTGCAATAGCTAAGATGTGGGCCCAGCCTAGATAACCATCAGTAGATGAATGGATACAGAACATGTAGCATATGCACATGATGGAGTATTATTCAGCCATGAAGAACAATATGATATTTGCAGGAAACAGATGGAACTGGAGCTCATGATCTCAACCAAAATAAGTCAGACTCAGAAAGACAGGTCTCATATGTGAAATCTATTTTTAAAAATCCATGATAGTAGGTAGATGATTAGTGAAAGAGGAGAGACTCAGGGGGTAACAGGGAGGGTAGATATGACTAAAGCATGGTATATCCTTGCACAAAAATGTCCAACAAAACCCATTATATTGTCCCATTAATAAGTGTGAATAATTGTATTTTAAAAATTTTTAAAACATGGGTCACCATATGAGGGAATGGATAAGTTAGTCAGCGTGACTGTGGTCACCTTTCACCCTTCACTGTGGTACACCAGTGTGTACACATAAGGACTGCTCCATGCCTACCCATGTGGTTATCCAGAAAACATACTGAGGGTAAAGAGTCACCAGAAGAACTCTCTGCTTTAGGAACCTACATCTCTGTTAACTACATTCAAAAATCTGCAGTCAGTGTGAGTGAGAATGAACTACTGATTGCCAAATAAAGTTTTAAAACTTCTAAAAAGTCACATTGCACACTGAAGTACAATGGTTTTGCCAATTATACATCAATAAAGTTAAGAAAAAATCTTAAAAGAAAGAAACTGCAACTCCCTCAAAAAAACAAAAAGGAGAAATAAATATGAACCTCCCAGAGACAACCCAAGATGGTGAAGGGGTCACAGCTCACAGTCTGTCCGCAGAGCTCATCAGGAACACACGAGCTCCCTGTGCTGCCACCGCAGCTGGGAGCCAAGCAGATTATTGCTGCTCCCCAAGAATGAGAACCTCTGAGCCAGCTGAACGAATGCCGGTGGTGTGCCACAGCCTGAACTAAAGCCTCATGTTGACATTTTCACTAACCTTCCCATTGAAAGGTTTTCCAAAAACAATGCTCTTACCGAGCTCATGTAAAATTATAAATTTCTGTAAAAGTTGAACATATCAAATCTAGATTAGGCAGATTTGACTTCAGTGTCTTATCTCCCCACCTACACACTCATATCATAAACCTCTCACAAGCAGCGAACACTTCAGAGATGACTCATTTTCAAACTTTAACTTTGGATCCAATTTTCTCTACACCCTGAAAAAAGACAACAAGAAAGAATAGACTGGGCCAGGCTTCTCCTTCGCTTCCCTCTCATTCTTCAGAAATTGGGAAAAATAGACCAGATGGGTTTTAAGCAAATTTTCAACTTTGGGGTTTGTTAAAAGTAAAAGTGAATCTCAAATTAATCATGGCAGATTAACCACATGCATCTTTCACCCTTCCAAAACTCAAAATGAATGACAAAAATTATATTCCTCACAAGGCTGAAGAGAATGGGTTAGGAGGCAACAGGAGACAAGATATAAACTCATTCGCAGGAAATTAAGGACTGTCAGGCTTTCAGAGAAATGGCACTTTTACCTAACTTCCCAAACATGGCTGCCTCTGAGAAGTGCTTGAGTTTGGCCTGGAGAACATGGCGGCACCTGGAGTTAAAGGTGAGCTAGAGTGAGTGAAGGGCTGGGGGAAAGAGAGTTTGTTGGAAGCATATGTAGAGTAGTTGGAAGCCAGATGCCCTCAGAGCCAGATGACTCCTTTCTCACTCAACATCAGGTTCCCCAACCCTGCCCTCTTAGAGGCTGAGGGTTTTCTATGGGGAAATTAAGCCTGAGAGACTCAAAATCCTGGGATATCAACAATAACCAATAGGCCCCAAAGAGGGACCAAAAAGGGGACAAATAAAAGGCTTCATAGTGAACCCAGCCCACTCCAGGTTCATACATCACTGTGGACTCAGGTAGTACAGATACCAGTTATTTACTGAGTCAGAAATATGTCACAGTCATTAGTAATACAATCAGTTGTGCAATAAGTATAGGGAGAATTGGGAAGAAAAGGGAGCTGAATCCTACACTCCTAGTAGAGAAGTCTATAGATAATGTTATAACGGTACGTTTTAACACAACAGTAAAAGCTCAATATTTATACAAAAAGAATATGAGTGCTTGCCAATTTCCATTTAAACTTTATACAGTAGTCCCTTCTTATCCATGCCTTAACTTTTCATGATTTTATTACCCTTGGTCAATGGAGGTCTGAAAATACTAAGAGATAAAACCCAAAAATAATTGGTAAGTTTTAAACTGTATAATATTCTGAGTAGCAGGATGAAATCTCACTTATTCTATCCCATTCTGGACATGAATCATTCTTTTTCCCAGCATGTCTGTACTATATGTGATTCGCCTGTTACATAGCCACTTAGTACTTGTCTCATTTATTGGGCTGACTGAATGGAATCATAGTGCTTGTGTTTAAGTAACTCTTATTTACTAATGGCCCAAAACACAGTTGTATTCCTAGCAATTTGGATGCGCCAGCAAAAAGCCAGTAAGTGTTTCCTTTAAGTAAAAAGGAAGGGGAAAATTATCATAGGCTGAAGAGGGATGGGGGATAGGAGGAGGAGGAAGGTGGGGGAGGTTGACTGATGGTCCAGTGTTTCATAAGTCTCTTGCTCCTGCCACCTAGCAGCAATTACACTTCAACTTTGCAACTTTTCCGTAGCTTAAACCAACTAAGTAACTCCATATAAGGAAATAGCCCAGATTTTTTAATTACCCATAAGTAACAAAATAATTTACACAGTTTCAGAAACTGAGAAACAGACACATGGCATCGCCCGCTTTCTTCTGCAAGCTTCAGAACTCATCCTGAAGTCATAGATTCTCTACAAAGAGGCAGGGTGAGCCTCCATGAATGTTTTTCACACATCAAAAACATTCTCTCCAGTAAAATGCTAGGTATAATACATTTCCATTACAACTCAACAAAGTAAGTGTTCGACAGAGCTCTGTCCTGTGAAATTTGGAATACATATGAAAGGTCTTACCACCCAAATCATCTAGAAATATATCAACTACCTTCCTCAAAATCCTGACCTGAGAAAATCTCACCATTTCAGATATGCCCAGGAACCTGGGGGATTTAATTTTTTCTGTGTTGAGAGTAAGAAAGAGTCTCAGAAACACTTTGTTTCTGAAAAGGTTGAAAAGGAATACTAGATTGCTGCTGAGCTGTGGCCAGGGAGGAATTTCAGAGTGTTACAGCACCTGAGTTCACTGCTACCCAATCTGAGGAAGCAGACAGGGGCCCTCCGTGCCTCCCAGCAGGACTACACTGAAGATTTGTCTGCAGCTTCCACTGTACAGGCCACTGAATGGTTAGGAGCAACCACTGAGTGAGCTTAAGTCATTATTCTACAAGCTGTTACACAAAATAGAAATAAAAGTTGCCCAAAAATACACACTAGTTTCTTAAAAAAGAAAAAAAGTTCCACTAAGCCTAAAGTCACCCATACCTCCTGATCATCTGGGACTGTCTGTAGGCGTTCATACACTGGTGGCAATAACTACCTGTGATTATGATAAGAAGGCAGATGGGACAGGAAAGAGTGTCTGAAACTTGAGTAACTGAGGAGCCTCCTGACACTTCCACAGCTTTACAAGGGCAAGATCACCTGAAAACCACACTCAAACAGGAAAGAGGACCCAGCCATCCCATTCAGTAAGCAATATAGACCCATAGAAAAGCTAACCAAAAAAAAAAGAAAGAAAGAAAGAAAGAAAAGCTAACAAGGGCAAAGGGAATCCAGAATGAGGGGTATGAAGGAGAGGATGAGTATCATTATGGCCCTTAATGAATACCATTAGGCATGGTGATGAGCAATAAGCTGCACGCTGTGGAGGATGCACCCATAGCTCTGACTTCCACACTGGGAGTGTCTGAAGACAATTCCCACCCTTCCAACAGCTTCTTGAATTCCCCAAACCAAAGCATTCAAGTCTGAAGTGTGTTTGTCTCACATGTGTGGATCCAGACACAAAATAAAATTTATCTCCTAGAATGACTGTCAAATGATGAAGGGCTGGAGTTGACGATGACTTCAGTTTCTCACAGCTTGGTGTGAAAATTCTGACTTGTGGTCCACATCATTCCATATTTGAGGTTCAGTCAGTTACCCAAGAAGCAAACTACCACTAAGACAGCCTCAGTGGTATCTTCCTTTCCCTGTCTCACTTTCCCCAACCACTTCCACTGATCCTTGGGATCACCTCCTAAAACAGCTGACACCCAAATCCTTGATAAAAGTCGACTTTTTAGGGAAACCCAAACAAAGAAAAAAAGCCCTATCACATCCAACTGGTAGCATAATGTGTCACTAATGAAAGGGACAAGTATGAGAGACATGACAGTGGAGTAGAAGCAGGCAGATCACAGCCTCTCCAGGACCTGAAGTGGAGACAGCTGAGAAAACACTTACTCGGAGAAGAGAGAATAAGGGCTCTGAAAATCAAGAAAGAACTGAAAGAAAAGCTTTAAAAAATAGCAAAACAGAAGACAATATAGAGAAAGAACAAAGAAGCTTCCAGGGGCAAGGAGAACCTGACTATGCAAGCACAGCGTAAATCTAGAGACAGAGGCCCTAATAATAAATGACAGACTGGCAGTGCTAGCCATGGTTATTGGAACCCGCAAATTCTGTGTGGGCTTTTACCCTGAAAGGTGAGCCTGTTCTAACTATAGAGAAGAAATCCCCTGCAGTGCCCACCATATCTCAGAGTGGTATAACCGAGAGCCACTTTGAGAAGGAGACTGTTTAAGACGGAGTTTCTCTGGGCATCAGAACTCACAAATCCAGAACAACCACTCTTCCGGGTTTCTAGGGACACCATACCATAGTTACTGGGAGGGAAATGGCCACAAGTGACAGTCAGAGAGGCAGAGGGCTAGTCACAGATACCTTGAGAAGTTTAAGCAATGGGAGCATAGGCTGTGGCAGGATAATGGTCAGGAGCACTGCTCTCTATGTTGAAGAGCCAGACCCATTCCCTGTGGCTGGATCTAAAAGCATCAGGATCAAGCCCAATGAACAGCTTTATTCCCCTCATGCTTCTCTCTTCTAGCACAGAACTCACTAGACTGTTTGCTTTTCCTACCCAATAACGTGTTCAGGTCAAGCCTCTGTTTGGACATTTGCCACTCTCCCAGATGTTGAGGCAGGGGTCTTCTGCAGCAAGAGGGCACCTCACCAGATCACAGGATTCAAAACTAGTTGGAGATATGAGTGGATCAGGGTTCACAAATGGACATAACACTAAAAGCTTCTACAATGAAAGAGCAGTCTGCCATGGGGCAGAAAACATACCATTGACTGACCATACCTATTAGAAAAGACAGATGAGTACTCAAAATCTACACAGCAAAAACCTGTTAACTAGTATCAAAACACAATAGGCCCCAGTAGCTACTCAATGTCTATCTCCCACACCTGGTGGGAGATAGACAACACTACAAGTACTAGAAACCTTACACATCCAAACACCCTGGTGTCAAGAAATTTGGGGAATAATTTTTTTTATCTTTGTTCTTTTTAGGGGAGAAGGACTCTTTACTTTCTTCTTTTTTTCTTTTTTCTTCTTTCTTCTTTTTTCTTATTTTCTGTTGTTTTCCTGTTGCTTTTACCTAATTTTATTATCTTCTTTATTCATTAGTTGGGTTTTTAGATACTTCTCTTCATCCTTTTCATTTTATGTCTTTTCATTTTAAAAATTTACTCTTATTTTTGCCTCTTCCCATCACTATAATTTTATTATCATTATTTATTATTATATTTAAACTTTATTAATTTTAGCCTTTGTTTTATATTATTATTGCTGATTTCTTTTCTATTGTTAATTGTGGTATAGTTGTTACTTTTATATAAATATTTGTTTTGTCATCATTAATGTGATTTGTTTTCTCTTTTCTGAGTGGTAATAAAGATCAAGCCCTGGAAAGAAAGATGGAAAATAAGATCTTCATATAAAAGTGATACAGATATCTGTTCCAACAAATGCACTTATCTCAATATAGAAACATAAGAAGTATGAAAAACCAAGGCAATATGACTCCTTCAAACTTCCATAACTCATCAGTAACTGAATGCAAAAGTATCGAAGTCAATGAAATGCCAAAGAATTCAAAAGACTGATTTTTGAATGATTAATGACTCCAAAGAAGATATAAATAAATAGGTGAAAGAATTAAGGGAGACAATCCAAAATATGGAAGAACAACTGAGGAAGAGCTCAGCAAAAATATTGGAAATAAAAAGTACAATAAGTCATATCAAAACCTCACTCAAAGCTTCACTAATAGACAAGATCAAACAGAAGATAAAATTTCTGGACTTGAAGATAAGGTTGATGAATTACTATAACTAGATACTAATAAAGGAAAAGTGAGATGTTATGAAGAAAACATCCAAGAAATCTAGGACACTTTTAAAAGACCAAATTTATGAATATTTGGTGTAGAATAGGGTTCCAAATTTTAGACTAGTGCTGTAAAAAATCTATTCAATTAAACAACAGAAAATTTCCCAAATTTTGGAAAAGATATGAGCATTCAGTATGCAAGACATTTGGAACCCAAATAAACAAGACCAGAAAAAAAATTTCTTCATAACATATTATAGTTAAAATGACAAGAATAAGGAAAAAAAACTGAAAGCTACAGAAAAGAAACACAAGTCACTTACAGAGGCAGACCCATCAGAATAACTTCACATTTCTCTGCAGAAACCCTAAAGGCCAGGAGAACATGAAACAATGTACTTCAAGTTCTGAAAGAAAATGATTGCCAACCTACATTACTTTATCCAGCAAAACTATACTTCAAAACTGAAGAAATAAAGTGCTTCCAAGATAAACATAAATGAAAGAAATTCATGACCACTACTAAGCTAACATTTCATAAGACACCTAAAGGTGGACTGGGGATATAGCTCAGCTGCACAGGGCCTGCCTGACAAGTGCAAGGTCCTGAGTTCAATTCCCAGTACCAGAAAATAAAAAAAAGGACACCTAAAGGAAACACACAGGAAATAAATAGATAACCTATTAAAAATTAGAAAAGAATCAAACAGAACAACAAAATGACAAGAGTAGCTACTCAGTGTAAATGGTCTTCTAATTCTCTAATTATAAGACACAAACTGGCAGACTGAATTAAAAACAAAGCCCCACGTTTTGCTGTTTGTAAGAAGCATACCTCATGTCTTAGTCACTTTTTCATCACTAGAACAAAATACCCAACACTCAAAATTTACAAGTCAGAGGTTTATTTTGGCTCACAGTTTTTAGGGTATTCACTCCATAATCAACTGGTTCCAAGGCAGGAAGGGTACAGGGGAAAGATCTTGTGGCAGAAGCTCCTCCTGTCATGAGACAACCAGAAAGCAGAGAGTGAGGAGAGGTGGCAGGGAGGGAAATATATCCTTCCAGGTCATGCTCCCTGTGACCCACATGTAACCAGATTCCACCTCCTAATAATACACTTACTTGCTGAGCTTATTAGTAGGTGAATTCATTGAGAGATATAGTATCCCCTAATGCAATCGTCTTTTAAAAGCCTCATCTCTGAGTATATGAAAAAGTTTTGAGAAACATTTTAGATCTAAACCATCACATTCCACTCCTTGCCCTCAAAAACTCATGTACATCTGTTTATGCAAAACACATTTAGTCCATCTCTAAGAGTTGCCAAAGCTCTAATTGTTCCAGGATTGCTGAAAAGTGCAAGTCCAAAATCTCTTCTGAGACTCAAGGTAAATTCTCAGCAGGAGGCCCCTGTAAAAATTAGAAAGTTAAACATTGTCAGCATACAATAGCACTGGATAAACATTCTTATTCCAAAATGGAGAAACAGGAGGAGAGAAATGAATGAGACCAAGGCAACACTGAGACCATGCAGGAAAAACATTAAATCCTGTACTTTGTTGTCCAGCATCCAGGACACACGGTGGTAAGGTGTGAGCTCCAAAGAGTATATATGCCCTACCTCTATGGTATTTCTGCTTGAAGCCCTCTTTGCCTCTTTGTTGGGATGGCTCCACTCACTACCTGCGGCTTTCCTCAACAGACAATCAACATTCCTGGCATATCCAAATTTCTGGGTATCCACTTCATGTTTGACTTCATTCTCACATCGTCATGTACTGCCTTTTCAGGGATACTATGTCTCACTTCCCAGGCCTTCCTCTGAAATCTGAGTAAAACGCCCTTTGATCCCACAATTTTCATATTCTGCATGCTTTAAAAAGCAGCTATTTGGATAATGCCAAGGTCTGCAGCCATCTCCAGCAGTAGCCAAGCATCCTTGGATCATGGCTTCAGGAGACTCTGAGTCCCTTGGCAGAGCACTGTGAAAAGAATCCCAAGAACAAATTCCCTAGGCAGCCTTTGTCAGGCATGGGGCAAGGGGCTCTCTTAAATAAAAATTTTAGTTTTGCACCCTTGTGCCTGCAGGGTGCAGACTTGTGGATTTCTGATATACCCTCAAGATATCTTTCCTATTGTCCTGTTACAGAGTACTGTTGTCTTCCTAATGCTAATCTTTTCAGCAGCTATGGTCTTCTTTTCCCCAAAAGATTAGATCTCGATATAGAAAAGGGTACATACAACAAATGCAACCAACAATATTCTGAATGGGGAAAAACTGGAAGCATTTCCTCTAAAATCAGGAACAAGGTAAGGATGTCTACTTTCACACTTCTATATAGTACTTGAAATTTTAGGTAGAGCAATTAGGCAAGAGAAAGAAATAAGTGGAATAAAATATGAAAGGAAGAAGTTTAATTATTCTTATGTGCAGATGATATTTTCCTAAAGAGTCTGCCAAAAGACTGTTAGAGCCCATAAATTCAGCAAAGTAGCAGAATACAAAATAAACATTTTAAAAATCAACAGCTTTTCTATACAACAATAATGAACTAGCCAAGAGAGAATTCAGGAAAATAATTCCATTCATAATCACTTCTAAGTAAGCTCATGCATACATGCACACATACATACCTAGGAACCAACATAATCAAGCAGGTGAAAGATATGTACAATGAAAATTACAGAACACTGAAGAAATAATCTGAAGAAGATACAAGTATAAAGACTTCCCATATCATGGATCAGCAGAATTAATATTATCAACACAGCCATATTATCAAAAGCATTCTAGACTCACTACAATCCCTGTAGAATTAGAAAAGGATATCCTACAATTCAAATGGAAACATGGAAGACCCAGAGTAGCCAAAGCAACTCTAAGTAAAAAAGAGCAAGGCTAGAGGCATTATAATGCCCAACTTCAAGTTATACCACAAAGGCATAGTAACAAAAAATAACATGTACTGGCACAAAAACAAACACATAAACCAATGGAATACAATACAAAGTACTGAGATTACACCACACAACTACAGCTTTCTGATTCTTGAAAAAGGAGCTAAAATAATACATTAGAGAAAAGATGACCTCCTTAACTAATGGTGCTAGGGAAACTGGATAGCCATGCATTGAAGATTGATATTGCTCACTCTACAAAACTCAATTCAAAATGGACCAAAGACCTAGGTATAAGACCTGAAACTTTGAAGTGCTAAAAGAAAACAGGGGAAATTCTTGAATCAATAGACATGAGCAAGGACCTTTCTGAGTAGGACTCCAACAGAACAGGAAATGATAGCAAAAATTAGCAGATATGACTATATCAAATTAAAAAGCTTCAACACAGCAAGGAAGAGAACTGCCAGAGTGAAGAGACAGCCTTCAGAATGGGAGAAAAAATTCAGCTACACTTCTGACAGAGGACTAATATCTAAGACATATAAAGAACTCAAAAAAACACCAAAAAGTCAAAAGCCCAATCAGTAGCTGGACAAATAAACAGACATTCATCAAAAGAAGTAAAGATAAGCTACAAATTTCACCAAATTTTTGAGTCAAAGACAGCCAAATGTGCCAAAACCACAGAATGACATCAAATGCCCTCAAAAATGATCAAGAAGTATATGACAACATGTTCAATATCTTTAGCTATTATAGAAATAAATGTAAAACAAAATTATGTTGAGATTCCATCTCAACACAGTCAGGCTTTGAAATTTAAAAAATACAATAAATGCTTGTGAGAATGTGGGGCAAAAAGGAATTCTTCTACACTGCTAATAGAAATACAAATGAATACAACTATTAGGAAATCAGTATGGAGGTTCCTCAAAAAAACTGAAAATAGTCCAGCTGCCTCCACCATCACAGGAGCAATGCTTAGCCCTAGACAGCTTTGCAAACTCAGTGAACTGAGCTCCACTCCCCCCGCCATCACAGGAGTGACACTGAGCCCTGGACAGGTTCAAAAATCTCAGAGGACACTGAGCCCCAGTGAACTTTGGGAGTCCTGGTGAGCTGCAACCACCACCCTACCATTGTAGGAGTAGTACTAAGCCCTGCTGAACTTTCAGAGCTTTGAAAATGACAAAATGAAGGAGCAAAATGCAATCTCAGACCTCCAGCCTATCCAAAATAAGTCCAGAAGACATCAACATAGAAGAAATTGGAAGACACACACCTGAAATTTCTGAAATGAGAACAACTGAAGTAAAGAAACAACTCCATCAGGCCATAGAAGACATCAGATCAGAAATACTCTCTGAGGTACAAAAAGAAATGACAAAAATAATGAAAGAATTGCTCAGCAAATCTAAAGAAGACATAGACAAAAAAATAGAGGAGTATTGAAAAATGATAGAAACATTAAATGAACAATATAGGAAAGAATTAGAATGCATGAAACAGATTCAAACAGATATCCAGGCTATTAAAAATTCCATTGAAAGCTGGGAAAATTGCTTAAACGAAACTGAAGATAGACTTTCAGACCTTGAAGACAGCATTATAGCTAGCAATAACAAAAAGAAATATCCCTAATAATAACAAGGAACCAGGAAATAACAATTCAAAAGCTGCAACATGATGCAAAGAAAAACAATATGAGATTGATAGTTGTCAACAAAACAGGAGTCAACACTAACAACATAAAAAGACCATTTGTAGATATAGTAGCAGAAAATTTCCAAAGCATGGGAAAAGAACCTAACATGCAATAAGAGAGGCATAGAGAAATCCAATTATCCATAACTAAAATATATCTATACCCAAACACATAAAAACCAAGATCCCAGAAATTCAGCAAAAGAACGTAATATTAAAGCTGTCATCAATACACTTATGTTAGTTTTTTCAATTTTTAAAATAAAAAAAGCCAACAACAAGGAAAAAAAAAGCTGTCAGAGTGGTGGTGCATGCCTGTAATCTCAGCACTCGGAAAGCTGAAGCAGAAGAATCATTGTGAGTTCAAGACCACCTGGGCTACAAAATGAGCTCAAGGCCAGCCTGAACTGCATAGCAAGACCCTGTCTCAAAAAAAAAACCAAAAATAAATAAATAAAATAAAACAATAAAAGCTGTCAGAGAAAAGAAACAGATCACCTATAAAGAAAAGCCCATCAGAATCACAGCAGATTTCTCAGCATAAACCATCAAGTCAAGAAGAGCTTGGAGTGAAGTATTTCAAGTCCTAAAGGAAAACAACTTCCAACCCAGGTTGATGTACCCTGCTAAACTACCTTTCTAAATTAGTGATGAAATAAGATACCTCCAAAACAAACAACAGAAGAAATTCATGACCACCAAACCAACCCTACAAAGACTACTGAAAGATATTCTAGAAAGAGAGGAAAAAAAATAAAAGAAGACCACAAATTCAGGAACAATGATAGAAAGGAACCACCAAGCAGAGAAAGCAATTAAACAGAGGAGAAAAGTAGGGAACTGATTGTGGGAAAACAGCATGACAGAGATAAGCCAATATATATGTTATAACTATCAGCATAAATGTCCTCAATTC
>NW_004955408.1:34868121-34869581 GCF_000276665.1 Chinchilla lanigera
AACTGAAAGAGGAAGTGATAGCAATCATAAATATTATATGCATCAAATCCAGGAGCACCCAGCCACATAAAACAAATTTTAACAGACATGAAAAATCAAATAAGCAATGCCACAATTGTAATGGGGGACTTTAACACCCCATTGTCACAAAGAAATAGATCAACTAGGCAAAAAATCAGCAAAGAAATAACAGAACTAAACCAAACTTCTAAAGAAATGGATTTAGTAGACCTTTTCAGTGTTCCACCCAACAGCATCAGCTGCACACGGAGCATTTCCCAAAATAGAGCATATAATATAAGAGCACATAGAACATGCTTAAGTATAAACACCAGGCATGGGGTGCACACCTGCAATCCCACCACTGGGGAGGCTAAGACAAGAAGATCATTGTGAGTTCTAGGCCAGCTTGGGCTACAGAAGTGAGTTCAAGGCTAGCCTGAACTGCATAGTGAGACTCTGTCTCAAAGAGACAAAAAAAAAAAAAGAGAGAGAACATACTTAAGTAAATTCAAAGGGAATGAAATTATCACATGCATATTTTCTGACCATAGTGCAATGATATGGAATTTACTGCCAAAGAAATTGCAAAACTCCATAAGCAAATGGAAATTAAATAACACCCTCCCGAACAATCAGTGGGTCACAGATGAGATTAAAGAAGAAATGAAACACTCTTTACAATCAAACAAAAATGTAGATACAACTTACTGGAACCTGTGGGATACAATGAAAGCAGTCCTAAGAGGGAAGTTGATAGCAGTGAACTCACACATCAGGAAAACAGAATGGAAAAAAATAAATACCCTTATGTTGTACATCAAGCTTTTAGAAAACAACAGCAAGGCAAACCCAAAGAAGGCAGGAAATTATAAAGACCAGAGCAAAAATTAATGCAATGGAGACTAAGAAAGCAATACAAAAAATTAATCAGTCAAAGAGTTGGTTCTCTGAAAGAATAAATAAAATTGATAAACACCCAGTCAACTTTATCAAAAAAAGGAAAGAAAAAATTCAAATTCATGCAATAAGGAATGAAAAGGGTAAAGTCACTATAGATCCTAGAGAAATTCAGAAGATCATCTATACCTACTTTGAAAATCTTACTCTCACAGGATGAAAAACACAGAGGAAATGGACAGATTCCTAGATACATATGAATTACCAAAGTTGAATCAAGAAGATAAAAAAAATCTGAATAACCCTACATCAGCAAGTAAAATTGAAAATGTAAGTAAACACTTACCAACAAAGAAAAGCCCAGAATCTGATGAATTCACTGTTGAATTCTACAGGAAATTTAGAAAAGATTTAACACCAATTCTTTTCAAATTCTTTAATGAAATTGAAGGGAAGCAATTCTCCTTAACTAATTCGTGGAGGCAAGTATTATACCAAAATCTGAGAAAGACCCAATCAAAGAGAAAACTATAGGCCAATATCCCTAATGAACACATATG
>NW_004955408.1:34870691-34872188 GCF_000276665.1 Chinchilla lanigera
GATAAAAATCCACATGGTAATGGCAAAAAAAAAGAGACCTGAGGATAAACCGAACAGATTAGAAGTTGTAGACACAACTACAAACACACTCAGTCATCTTATCTTTGACAAAAGGGCCAAACATGTTCACTGGAAGAAAAATAGTCTCTTAATAAATGGTGCTGGAAAGACTGGCTCTGTATATGCCAAAGACTAAAAACTAGACCTATGGCAAGCACCACATACTACACTAAGGTCAAAATGGATCAAAGATCTAAATATTAAAACAAGGGGACTGGGGATTTAGCTCAGCGGCAAAAGCGCCTGCCTGGCAAGCGCAAGGTCGTGAGTTTGATTCCTGGTACTGGAAGAAAAACAAAAAACAAATAAATATTAAAACAAAAACACTAAATCTACAGGAAGAAAAGGTAAATAGAAAATTTGAAGAAATAGGTATAGGCAGAGAGTTCATAAATAAAAACCAAATTGCACAGGAAATACTTCAAAGAATCAACAACTCAGATCTCATCCTATTAAAAAGGTTTTACACATCAGAAGAAATCACCAACAGAGGTGAAAAGAAAAGCCACAAACTGGGAAAAAATTTTAGCTGACTGCTCCTCAGATAAAGGACTTCTATCTAGAACATATAAAGAATTTTTTAAAATGAGCCCACCAAAATTCAAAGACTCAATCCAAAAATGGGCATCTGAGATGAATACACACTTCTCAGATGAAGAAATACAAATGGCAAATAAATACATGCAAAAATGTTCACCATCGTTGGTCATTCGAGAAATGCAAATCAAAACAACACTGAGATTCCGTGTCACCCCAGAAAGAATGGCTAGCATCAAGAAATTACCCAGACATCTTCAGGAAGCCTGGTGAGTCATGGTGGCGCCTCCCTGACCAGTACGCAAGGCAGGCAGAACCTCGGGCATCCTCTGGGGTCTTGGTGGCTACTCACCACACCCATAGTGTGCCTGCTGGGGCTGCACTGAATCCCGGACATCTTCAGGAAGCCCAGTGAGTTTGGCAGCGCCTCCCTGACCAATGGGCAAGGCAGGCAGAGTCCTGGGCACCCTCTGGGGCTTTGGTGACTACTCCCCACACACAGTGTTTCTGCGGGTTCTGGACTGAATACCAGACACTTTTAGGAACATAGGTGAGCCACTCCAGTGCCTCCCCCACTAGTGTATGTGGCACATGGAGCCCTGGACAACTTCTGAGGACTTGGTGGTCACTGGCAGAACAACTTGCACCCCCCTCTGGGAGCTCAGCTGAAATCTGGACATTCAGCAGCCTCAGGAAGTCTACCCTCACCCCTCTCCTGCCAGTGTGGGAAACAGGCTCTGTCCTGGGAAATATTTGAAGCCTCAGTAAACATGACCTGCATCCCCTCTACTCTTGTGAAAGCTGGGCTGAACCCCAGGCAGTGTCAGGAACTCTGGTGAGCCTCCCCTGCGCTTCCCACACACCTGGGAGCCAACTGAATGCAAGAAAGTTAGGGAGCAT
>NW_004955408.1:34875843-34941540 GCF_000276665.1 Chinchilla lanigera
AGTAACAAACAGACTGAGAGAGAAATTAGGGAAACCACACCTTTCACAATAGCATCTAAAAAGATGAAATACTTAGGAATCAATCTAACAAAAGAAGTAAAAGATCTATACAGTGAAAATTATAGTATTCTGAAAAAAAGAGATCAAAGAGGATATCAGAAAATTGAAAGATATTCCTTGCGCATGAATAGGAAGAACCAACATTGTGAAAATTGCCATACTCCCAAAATTGTTGCACAGATTCAAGGCAATCCCAATTAAAATACCATTAGTATACCTCACACATCTGGAGAAAACACTCCTAAAGTTCATCTGAAACCAGAAGAGGCCTAGAAAACCAAAAGCAATCTTGGGAAACAAAGGAAAGGCAGGAGGCATGACAATTCCTGACTTAAAATTATATTACAAGGCTACTGTGATAAAATCAGCATAGTACTGGCACAAAAACAGACCTGAAGATCAGTGGAACAGATTACAAGACGTAGACACAACTACAAACTCTCTCAGTCACCTTATCTTTGACAAAGGGGCCAAACATGTTCAATGGAAGGAAGATAGCCTCTTTAATAAATAGTGCTGGAAAAACTGGCTTTCCAAATGCCAAAGACTAAAACTAGACCCATGTCTTTCACCATGCACTAAATTAAAGTCAAAATGGATCAAAGACCTAAATATTAAAACAGAAACACTAAATGTATTGGAAGAGAAAGTAAATAAAAATCTTGACGAAATTGGGGTAGACAGAGAGTTCATGAACAAAAACTAAACTGCACAGGAATTACTTCAAAGAATCAATAACTGGGATCTCATCTTATTGAAAAGTTTTTGCACATCTAAAGAAATCACCGATAAAGTAAAAAGAAAACCCACAAATTGGGAAAAAATTTTAGCCAACTACCCCTCAGACAAACAACTTCTATCTAGGACATACAAAGAATTTTTAAAAATCATGCCCCCCAAATTCAAAGACCCAATCCAAACATGGGCATCTGAGATGAATGCACACTTCTCTAATGAAGAGATACTAGTGGCAAATAAATACATGAGAAAGTGTTCAACATCATTAGTCATTCAAGAAATACAAATTAAAACAACACTGAGATTCCATCTCACCCCAAAAAGAATCGCTGTCATCAAGAAATCAACCAATAACAAATGCTGGAGAGACTGTGGGGAGAAAGGAACCCGTTTCCACTGTTAGTGGGAGTGTAGACTTGTACAACCACTATGGAAATCAATATGAAGATTCCTCAGGAAATGAGGATGAGAAGTCCCACTTAACCCAGCTGTTATGGCTGATATACGGGGGAGTCTAGATGTTTGGCTAAGTGACTCAACAGTTCTACATCTTGCGGTGGAAAAAAAACATGCTCTTACTTTCTGGGATGTTGTATATTGTGTCAATTTTAAAAGTTTACAAGGTTAACTATGTGCCTCAGCAGAGAGCCAGGGTGCTTACTTTATATTTATCTTGAGCCTATATAAAAAAAGACATACAGAGGGTGTGGGTGTAAAAGACCCCCCCACACACACACACCCAGAGCAAATAGAATACATAAAAAAAAATTAAAAAAACACTGGCTACTAGTTCATCAAAAGAGCTCCAGTCTTCACCTTAAGCTTAGTCATCTCCTGGCTTGTGGTACAAACTGTTTGTCTGCTACCTGAAACTCTTCAGCCTGCTAATATAGGCTCTGAGACCTTTGTAATAGATTCTTCAACATTCTGTCACAAACCCATCAGCCTCCTGATACAGACTTACACAAACACTGCAGTGAGCTCCAGGCCTTGGGCTGGGCTCTTCAATGTCCAGTGCGCACACACCCTCTGCACGCTTCCTCATCCAACTCTGTGGTTGACCACTGTAAGCCAAACTTACAATTTCCTATGCATTTGTATATCTTGTGTTATATCTGTTTCTCTAGTAAACCCTGACTGATACACCAGCTATTCCCCTGCTGGGTATTTTCCCAGAAGAATTAAAAACATACCACAGCGATATATGTGCACCCATGTTTATAGCAGCACAATTTGTAGTACCATGTCAGTAATCTTGGAAACAACCCAGATGCCCATCCACTGAGGGGTGGATAAAAAAGATGTGGTATTTTTATACAATGGAATATTACTCAGCTATTAAAAAAAATAAGCTCGAGGCTTTTGTAGTTAAATGGATACAACTAGAGACTATACTGACAAGTGAAAGAAATCAGACCAGCATGTGTAAACATCATATTGTGCCCTTTACTGTAAGAACCTGAAAGAGTAAATAAAATATGAAGGGTACAATAGATACTGTGAAAGGGAAAGAAATTGCTCAAAGGAAAGGAAAGGAGAGAAGAGAAAAAGAAGAAAGGGAAAAAAATATATATGTATATACACAGTATAGCTGGGATAATTCTACTGCTTATTTCTACTAATTGTATTGCTTATTTTTGGTCTATTGAACGGAACAGTTAATGCTTAAAACAGTTAACGCTTAAAAATTTTTTCTTCTTTTTAATTTTTTTTTTACTAATTTTGCATGACTATATCTGGTATTCTGAACAACTAATTTGAAGACAACAACCATTGATGAATTCCTACCATCTTGTTTTGTGAAATTCTGTATCATTTCTAATGTGTTCTTATTATTTTCTATTCTCTTTAAAAAAACAAAAAACTAAAACTAGAACTACAATTTGATCAACTATACCACTTCTTAGTATTAAACCTAAAGAATTAAAATCAGGCTACTATGAGGATACCTGCATGCCCACATTTATTGTGACACAATTCACATTAACCAAATGTGGAACGAGCCTAGGTGCCCAGCACCACATGAATGGATAAGAAAACATGGTATATGTGCACAATATAATATTATTCAACCACAATAACAAAGTTGTGTCCTTTACAGAAAAATGAATGGAACTGGAGATCATGTCGGTCAAAATAAACCAGACTCAAAAGACAAGTATCACATGGTCTCTGTATATAGAATCTAAAAAAGAAGAAATGAAAGCAGACAAGCAGAAGGGAATAATGAAGAAGGGGGTGTAAGGTAGGGTCATGGGCGCAAATATGATCAAAGTATAATACGTACACTGAAGCCAAATATCCTATAAAATTAATAGGCATTAATAAAACATTTTAAAGAAGAAAATGAAATGCTTTAGAATCATCACCATTGTTGAGATGAGAGTTAATAAAGAGAATTAAGCAAAAGCATTTTTAAAATGCAGAAAGTATTTGAGCTACACCACATCTTTGAGATTTTTGGCCACAGGCAGTTTTTCTAGACCTTCTGAGGAAGCCTAAGTAGGTTATCCTTGAAAAGTTAGAAGGAAATATACAAAATGATGGCAACTATAAAGCTGGGCCAAGAAATGCATGTAATCAAAATTTGGGGAAACAGAGGTGAGTTTAAAAGTGCTCAGTACATGGAATTATGGCAAGACACACGCATTGCCATGTTAACTGGAAGACAATTTCCTATTCTGATTACAACTACATGTAAACAAAAGTATATGCTTACAAAGGGTAATAAACAGAAATGAGCATGGCTTTGTTGGGGTAAGGAAGACAATTTTTGAGGATGGAGAAAATAATAGTGTGAAAGTACTGAGGATCCTTCTAAGATAAGGCTGCCATTCCTTACTGTGGTATTCTGACTTTGGGGCACAGCATGAGTCTTAGGAATTTTCAGTAGTCACAGGTCAGATGGTGGTGGTGCAACGACCACCATCCTGGGTACTGCCAGTCCTTTACCCTAACTCTGATAATTCACTCCAAAAGAGAGGGTTGAGGAAGTTCGATTTTTCTGCTTTAACTGTAGTAAGACTGAGAAGCTAGACCAAATGCAATTCATATTGGGAAAAAAGTCTGAGTTACCTGTTGGGATACGAACAGGAAAACTCAGTAATGAAAATCCCCAAGGCTGACCCACCTTCTGAATCTAATAGCACCAAAAGTGCAAAGCCACAGAATGGCTTCCAGCACAGGGATTTTTTCCTTTTAAGTAAGAGGATGGACTATAAATGAAGAGATTAAAAGACCATATACACTCTTAAAGTATTTAAGGGACAAAATATACTATTAAAAAGGAAGAT
Source organism: Chinchilla lanigera (assembly GCF_000276665.1). Taxonomy (NCBI): domain Eukaryota; kingdom Metazoa; phylum Chordata; class Mammalia; order Rodentia; family Chinchillidae; genus Chinchilla; species Chinchilla lanigera. The sequence goes on from NW_004955408.1 coordinate 34,879,935, forward strand.
CAAAAGTTACATATGAAACTGGAAAAACTACTTGCAATATACATGGCAAAGGGTTAATATTCTTAATGAAAACCAGAGACAGATGGCGAGTAATCTTTATTCATAAGCGCCAACAACACACTTGCCCTGAAAGGGATTGTCAGCTCTCAGCATATATTTGAAATTCTATGCTGACTTAAGAGGAAAATTCAAACGCTCCACTGGTAAAAAGAAGTCAGCATTTACCAATGGCAGTGGAACTGCTAGAAACTGTGGAGGAAACCAGGAAAAGCCTGGCCTTACTTTCATGATTTCGCACGAAGGAAGGGAAGGAAAAGAAATGTTACACGGGGCTGAACTGGCAGACTTAAGCTGGAGAACAATTTATAGCACTGTGGCCTAGGGCTTTCTAAAAGATAACAAAGGCCTAGCAACACTTAGGGAACAAAAACAACAGGCTAATTGTTCAATAGTAAGTCTATTTTAATAAAGTTAATATTATGATATTTCTGTGGGGTGTTTGAAGTTTTTAAATGTTTTTTTGGGATTTTTTTTTCCAGTTTTAGAGTTCATTAGTTCATATTTGCAGTAAATAATGATTACGTTCCTTCTGGGGGGGTAAGCTTGAAAACTCACAAAGTAAAATTTGACATTGTTATTTTGATGAATTAAAACGGCAAAAATAAAAAGAACAAAGCCCAGATTTCACACAGAGAAAACAAAAAACAGTTGAATACCTTATGTTCTTCAAGAACTGATAGAATGGCTCTGGCAGAGATAATTTTCCTTCTCTCCTTCACTGAAATTCAGCCTTTGAAATTTAATTCCCTGAAACCTTCAAAGCCTTTGGTTTCTAATGCAAATAGGGCCAAGGATGGGAACTTAAAGGCATTTCCCACCATGACCTTTTGCAGAGGACGATTTTTCAAGGCAGCAGGAGGAAGAATGGAGACTAGAAAGTTAGATAAGAACCCTAAAGTAGGAAGGGCTGGGAGGGGTAAGGGCGCGTTCCCAGATAGTCTGGTGGTACCGGTACACATTGCTCTGGGCAGCACACTCACGGGCACATCGGAACAGCTTGGAGCTGGGGAGAAACACACCAGGATGCAAGAGTAGAAGGATGGCTTAGGTGTAGCTTGCAGGCTGGGCAGGATGCCCACCCGAGGAGCCTGGGAGGGGCCTGCAGCCACAGACGTCTCTTACTCGGCTCCTCAGCTTTAGAGCCTCTTCAGAATTTCACAAACCCACCATCTCAGACAAGGGTCTCACAGAATTTATTTCGTGGTAGTTACCATAAAAAAAGCAAAAGCAGCTGCCCACATTGGGGTGACAGCCCCCAGGAGTTTCCAGCATGACCTCAGCTGTGGTATGCCCTTCTCTGCACCTCTACACCCCGCCAGGGCCAACCTGAAAACAGAGTGGGTCACCGGTGAGTTACCACCTCAGGAAGGGAAGAACATTATTCCAAGAAAACATTTATGAAGTCACCACATGCTGAACACTTCAGGAGACAAACTGTTGTGTATTGATTTGAACTGAGTTTTTTAAGCACATGGAGCTCTTTCTCGTCACAAACCACCTCCCACCAACCCTGAGACATTCAGACCATTTCATTGCCTTTAGGGAAATCTCCATTGTTTGAAAACTAAGGCAGAGGGGGAAAATAACCCCCAGCCTGTTAGATATCAGATGTGCCAAGTTTATAGTCTCACATCAAGGAAAAAAGTCACAGACCAAAGAAGCAGGTAAGAGAGTTTTGTTGGAAATAAGGTGCAGAATAGCTCCTGGGTTTCTAAGCGGGATCCCAAGTGGGCAGCCACGGAGGCTCTGTGTGAGGAGTAATTTATACGGTAAAATCACAACATAGGTGCAATGTGAGTCAAACTACAATCAACCCACAGGATTATAAGTGTGGTCACTTAGGTAACACTGATCCAGTAGGGAAGCGAGGCACGTGGCAAAGATACATGGTGAGCAACGCTGACTTTAGCTTGTCCATAATGTCTAATCATAAAAAGAACAGAGGCATTCCTGGAAAGAGTTGGGAGTATGGGTCAGGGTCTAGGCATCCAGATATTCTGGCCATCCACCTAAGCATCTGACGCCCGTCTGGGCCCACTTGGCCAAATGGTGCTAATATATTACAATAATTATATTGTAATATAATCACAAGTTTCTTTCTCTCTCTGTGTGTATATATTTATACATATATATATTCTCAAGTCATCTCTAGGGAGGCTTGCAGGTGACTTCCTTGAGGGAGGCCAATTCTAAAGGATGGCCAATTTCTCTCTGTGTATTAATTTTTATCTAACTTAGCTGTCTGTAATGTAATGACACTAAGTTCTAAATAAAACTAACATGACTTTAGCACTGACCAGTGTTTGCCACTGCAAGAACGACCCTTTGGTTGTGACGGTAATTGTCTCTGTTACACAAATGAAGGAGCTGAATTTTTTCATGGAGCTCAAATCCCTTTCTCCAAAACAGCAACTGGACCAGAACTAGACAGTAACAATAACAATAACAACAACAAAGCTTATTAATACATACAAAAACCAGGACCTTTCTACTCTACATTCCTCTTAGACTCACAAATAAGGAAAAAGAAATCCTGTTAAACTGGGCCTAGATCCACCAAGGTCATTTCTAGAGGAACCAGAAATACTTAGCAGATCCTTTCAAGAGAAGGGTAAGTAGGTAGTAAGAAAGTGGCTCCCCCACTAACTAAATACTAGCAGTGCATTAATTCATTCAACAACAATTTACTGAGCTACTACTAAGTACTAGACAATGTCCCATGTGCTAGAGATGAGGTGGGAGGGGCCACACAGAATCCCCAATCTCATGAGTTCATAGAGATAATAGACATATGAAACATGATAGATAGCAGCAACAGCTATGAAAAAAATCAAGGGGAGGGAGTGTGCTGGGAGCCACTGGAACTGGAAATTGGTCATATGTGTGAAGGCGGGACAGAGCCAGAGTGCCTCCAGCTGTCAAGCGACCTCAGTCTTCAGAAGAACATCCTGTCTGGACAGTTACAGTCACTAGTCATTAGGCAACATTACCCCTCCTGATATTAACTTTGCAAGAGTATAAATAAATGCCCCTACCGTTGTAGTTCAGTCCTCCTGCCCATCAGGTAAGAGGTAACTCCACCGGACATCAGCTATTATCTCTTGTCTTTATTTTCTAAATCCTCTCACTATTTTCTCCTGGGGACCACTGACAGACCACCGAGTCCTACAGGAGCGCGGTTTTCTAAAGGAAAGCCTCTCTGAGGAGCCAACACTGGAGCAGAGGCTGTGGAGACTTTAAGTGTCCCCACAGCTGGAGAAGAGTTCAGGCTGAGGCACCACAGCTGCCAACGCCCTGTGGGCTACTCTCCTCTTCCTGGAGCAGCCAGGCCAGTGAGACGGGACTGAGGAGGGCAGGGGAACTGGCAGGCGACGAGGTCAGAGAGCCAGTTACCGAACAGATGATGCACACCCCTGTTTCTCAGGCACCAGGCCGCCTCAGAATCACTGTGCTCTTGGGTGTGAAAGCAGATTGTGGCCACCTCCATAGTTTCAGCTTTAATGAGGAGGGAGCTGGGACCCTCATTTCTAAGTTCTCAGCTGATGCCGATGCTGCTGACCTGGGGAGGGGCTACTGTGAGAGCCCTGCAAGTCAGGACAACAGACTAAATTACCTTCAAATGTGCCAAGAAACCACCGGGTGATTCTGAGCAGAAGATGGAAGAAACCTGCCAGCAAGGGCTGGAAATGAGCTGGGGATCGACTTCAATAGTTGAGACAATAGGCAGCGATGACCCTGAAACAGTGGCTGAAGCGAAAGAGTGAAAACGGGCAACTATATTCTGAAAGTAGGACTGGTGCACTTACTAACAGGTGATAGGCAAAGAGAGAAATCAAGAGGTGACCCCTTGTGCTGACTGAACTACTGAGCAGAAGTGTTGGAGAAGAAGGTAGGTTGAAGATTGAGTTTTATTTGAATGCAATGAACTTTTTTATTTTTTTTTTTTTTTGAGATCCCCATTAGCTGTCCAAGTGGGGTAGTGAGCAGACAGACAACTCAAAAATCTCAAACTCAAAGCAAGGTTTAGGGTGGAGGTGTAAGTGTGGAAGGCATCATTTGCTAACTGCAGTGTACAGTGGTGGGACTAGACAAGCTCACTAGAGGGTGGATGTGCCTGGGGAAGCGATGGTAGCCCTGAGCCCCAGAGCACATAAAGCAGACAGAAAGGTAACGGCTTGTGAAATGGGAAACATTCAGGAGAATAGAAGTTGTGGAAATCCAGGGCTGCAGATATAGCTCAGCGGCACAGTGCCTGCCTGGCAAGTGCAAGGTCCTGAGTTCGATTCCTGGTACAAAAAAAGGTGTGGAAATCCAGAGATAAAAAAGTTTCCCTAGGATGGAAGGGATAGGGGCTGGTGGTGCAGTAGCTCAGTGGTAGAGCTTGGGCCTCACACGCGCAAGGCCCTGGATTCAAAGCGCAGGGAGCGACCCAGTGTTGATGACAGTTACAGTACACAGTACGGAAAGGACTGGGAGGACCGATGGACTTGGTAGTCTCTCCCTTGTGCCCTCCAGGTGAGTTAGTGGTGAGAACACTCACCACGCAGCGAATGAAGCTTAGCTTCCAAAGCGAGGCTCCAGCATGAGATCTGAATATGCTGGAAAAAGCGGCACCAGTACATTCATTTGTTCGTAGATTTTTATTTGTGAAGACAGAATATAAAAGTGCTACCTCTTTTCACCTTCACTGCCACAGTTGTCGTGTTGAGTGGCACTGAACTGCCTGAGGGCATTTTTGGAATGTGGCTAAAGGTAATTTGAGTTGAAAACATCTCCACTGTGGGTTCAACAGCGTCTGTTGTACGATTCAGTCACTTTCATATACATCCATTGTTCTGGAGGGTGAAGGGTTCCCAGGTGACTTCTACAACCCAATGTGGTAACTCTACTTAGAATTGTGAAAAAAATGTAGGGCCAGAGGTCCTGTGGATATGAACATGCCTGGCAACCAGAAAGAGCTGTTTGGTGGGAGAGGCGGCTTTGAAATACATGGTGTGAGAAAGTAGATTGTCAAGAATATGCTTGATAATGCCATGAGTACAATTATTAATACAGGCTTGTTTTTCCCATGTTTACAGATGTCACATGAAATGTAGTTTGTCAAAGTTCCTGAAAAAAAAAAAAGCAAAGGGGCTGGGGATTTAGCTCAGCAGCAAAAGCGCCTGCCTGGCAAGCGCAAGGTCGTGAGTTCGGTTCCCGGTACCGGAGAAAAAAACAAAAAAAAAACAAAAAAAAACAAAAAAAAGCAAAGATCCTGTGTTAGGCACAGATCTGTAGCAGTAATACAGATAATGATATCTTTGTATAAATATGTATGTGCTATGTGTCTCAGTTGCCCATAATAATAACTAACTTTGGTCACCTATGCTGGAGAAGAGGTTAGATTGTATTTGTATTCCCTCTGTTTCATAGTTTTGTCATATGAGGAAACAAACATGATCCAGCCAAGAAATGTAAGGGAAAAGATGTACAGAGGTGTGACGGCTACTTAATATAAAATACAAAATTATATTTTTGGATTTTGTAGTGTTTGTGACATGTATTTGTTTTTTCAAAATTTATAATTTGTTGTGACACTTCCTCTTTCCATGCATTTGCCATTTTCATTGTTTGAGCTGTCCCCACCCTCAATAAAACTGTACTGTAAAAACTACTGCTTTCAATACCTGCATCCATATCCAGGTAGAGGAGGCAAAAGCCAAAATTAAATATATTAAAGACATAAGTGGAAGTAAGGAAGAGGAAATAGCAAGCAGAATGGTCTTTCAAGTGGATCCTAAGAGTAAGAGGAGGTGAGAGGCAGAGGAAGGGAAGAGAAAGAAGAAAATGTAAGTCAAAGGAAGAATGACTAGGACGTGGTATCACAGACTGCCTCATATCAGTTGTGTGGACGTCCTTGGCTATCACATCTAGACTTTTCCATGATAGATAATACAGGAGGTGAGAGCCGGCAAAATAAGCCCAAATGCAACTGAGCATCTAGAAAAGCCTGCAAGTCCAGAGCCTCTCCTGGCGCCAGCCTTTCTTATACTTTGATGTCATTTAAACATGAGCCAGGTTCTTAAGTCCATCTACCAAAAAAAAGACCAAACCTAGAAACCCGCAGGGCTTGTGTTTTGTTCGTTTGTTTTGTTTTATTTTTGACAGGGTCTTGCTATGTAGTTCTGGCTGGCCTCAAACTTGTGGCAATCCTCCTGCTTCAGCTTTCTGAGTGTGGGAATTACAGGCATGCGCCACCCTGCCCAGCTAAGCACACACAGGGCTTTAATGAGTCTTCCACTTGAGCAAAAAAGGAGCAGCAGCTCTGACAAAGGGCAAATCATGCCAGCAGTTTGCTGCACAAAGGAAAGATTTCTCCAAAAATTTCCATCCAGGTCCTCCGTGCTAATATAGGATTCAAACTTGCAGAAGGGACCCAGTCCTGACTCAGTTTCTGAGCTCAGGGGCAGGTCAGCTTGGACGAGGAGGGCAAGGCAGGCCTCTAGCAGGCGAGGCTTGCTTGTATTTCCGCTCGCAGCGTGTGTCTGCGGCTACTGTATTTTTAACTCCGAAGCTGAGTGTGAGCCCTTGTTCCCCTTTTGCATCTTTGTTCAGTTCTGCTGCAAAAATATAAAACAGGCAGGAGCCCCGCGGGGCCCCTTCCTAGCATTTGCTCCTTTTCTTTCTTTTTAAGTGGTCCCTGACAGCCTCACACAAAGAGAAAGACAGGCTCGTCAGGAATTTTAATCAGCTGGGGCACAGGTTTCTACATTTGCTACCACTGTTTTTGTTGGTGACATCTGCTTTTTTGTTTTAGCAAGAGAACATCTTCGACGAAAATCTTAGAGAAACATCCAGTAAGGAAAATCTTAGAGAAACACCCAGTAATGTCAGAGACAAAGCAGAATAATTCCAGCTTTAAAGTCCACTCTGCCTTATGTATTCTTGTTTCCCTAGTGGACCTGCTGGCCCCTGACAACTGAGAAAACTACAGTTTGAAGATCATTAATGTGATGCTTGGATTGTTCTGAGTTGCCGTGCAGTTATATCTACTGTGAAAGCAAGAGGAAAGTTGTTCGGCGTCTCCATTTTAGTGAAACATGCTAAACTTCAGCTGACTTTGTTTTCCAGGCCTGGTCTGCTTCACTTTGCTGTGTGCCCGAGCATCTCACAGGAAAACATGAATATCAGAACGCTCATGCACAAACATGCTGATAGACTGAGAGGAGTTATCTCTATGCCAAAGCAAAGCTGCTGGTTAAATAATCAAGGAAATGATTAATGGAGACAAACTCTTCAGAAAATTAAACTCCACAGTTACCCCCACCACCCCTCCACACACCCCACCCCCATCAGCCCCACACTTATCTGACTGATACAAGTTGACAGGCACCGATTAGCCACCCCACCCCCACTGTGCTTCCCTGGAAATGCTGATTTCGTGTGCTGGAAGCTAGCAGCTAGGCCAATAATTTATATGTTAATAACTGAGCAATTCTTATCATCAGGGAGAAGAAAATGGAAATGCAGATCATCACACTGTACCCTACACCTCCAGAATCATGTGCTGTGGATCTGAGAATGCACAGTATGGAGGATATAGGACTGAAAGGAATAGCACACAGGTGAAAGAAATCACAAGGGAAAATAGAAAATATTTACAACTGAATATAAATCAAAACACAACATTAAAATTTGTGGGATACAGCTAAAGCAGTTGCTTAAAAATATTTAAAGCATTAAAGCTTAAATTAGGAAAAAAAAAAAAACCAGTCTATAAGCAATGATCTAATCAGCCATCTTAACTGGAAAAAAATTAAGTCAAAATTGCCTTGCTTAGAAAGAAGTGAGAATAAGAGCAAAATTCAATGAAATAGAGGACAAAGAGGAAAAGAAAAGAGGGGAGGGGAGGCGAGCGGAGGAGAAGGCAGGGGAGAGAACTCAGTGTAACCAAAAGCAGGTTGTTGGAAAAGATTGATACCATGGAGGCATATAGGCTGACTACATTATAAAAGTGTCTGGGATCAGAAGGGTTTCAGATATCAGAGTTTTTTCAGAGTTGGGGATTCTTGAATAGACTTCACTGGTTGAGCATCCCTAATGCCAAATGCACAATCTGAAATGCTAATGTCACATGTGGGCAGCTCACAGCCTGTGATCTCCAGCAGCTCCATAGCTGCAGTTTCTTCTGACACTCCCTTTAGCCTCAAGCCATAGCCAATTTCTTTCTTTTGTTTTTTATTTTTGTTTTCTTTTTGTTTGAGCCTGGGTCTGACTACTAGTCAGAATGGCCTTGAACCTCACAATCATCTTGCCTCAGCCTCCCCAGTGCCAAGAGCAGAGGCATACATCACCCCTCCCCACTAGAAAGCCAATTTCCAACGCGTTCCACCAGCGTTTTCCCCACTGCGGAATGGGGCATGGCTGCATTCCTCTGCTGAGCTGTGGATCGCAGCTGGAAGACCGGATGACATGTCAGTGATGTTTCCTCGAGATTCGATTCATCCAAGGTGCCCTTTTTCACCCCTGAGGCAGTTGCTGTGCCCTGCGACTGCTATTCTTAGTCTTTAAAGTCCTCTTGCATTCTTAACAGCCAGTTCCCTGATGCTCCCATCCCAGCTAATAGTTAAGACTTTAACCTTTCCTTTCTAAAAATCAGATGTTTTTGTCTCTAAGTTAGAGAGCGGACCAATGAAGGTCCCAGAGAAAGAATCCCTTTAACACACTTCCCTCCCTGATAATAAAACCCAACAGAACTTTTTGCCTGCCAACTAGGACAAGTTCACAGGATGATGAATTAAGACGCTAAGTCAAATACCCTGACATCGTACACAGAATCTGTACACCAATGATGCTTAAAACAAAGTACATGAAGATATAAAAGGATTATCTTCTGCGAAGATCAGAGGTCCTACATCCCCGTGGCAAGAGACATAGTAGAGTAAGCAGCCACTTCCCACAAACATGAGAGGAAACCTCCGTGAACCAAAATGCTTCACTGAAACAGCTGCTCTTTACCTGATACTTACATAAAATCACAGTCCCTTGAAGTTTTCCACCCAATATTCGAAAGAGCAGTAGTCAATTGTAGCTGAAGATTTATTGGACACTGTGCAATATTTTCTTTTGAGCACCCACAGATGTAATCTGGACACTAATCTGGCTCTTTGGTGAAAACAAAGCTCAACAGTCAGCTGAGCTTTGGGGAACGCCCATGGCTGAGCTACTTTTCAGCACTAGGGGGCAGTATCCTCATTTAGAATCTCTTCTCCATTTACAGGCATCTTAACTAATTTTGGTTGCTGCTTTATTCCTCCCGACTAGAGGTTTAGTGCAGCTACAGGGAAGAATGCAAATAATACAGCAAATTAGATATCATCTAGAATCCATTTAATGAGAGGAGACTAACTTTCCAACTATTTTGGAAAACTCCCCTAAGTAGTTGCTTACTTCTGATTTTTATATAGGCCATCAGAGCTTGTAATTCTCACTGTGAATCCTGTAAGCAAAGCCCAAAACCCTCAGCAGCCTCCTCTGTCGTTTGCATATCAACCAGCCATCAAAACAAAACTTACTTTCTTTCAAGAACCAATCTCTGGCCGGGGATGCAGCTCAGAGGTAGGACATTTGCATGAAGTCCTGGATTTGGACTCAAGCACTGGAAAAGAAAAGTGAAATTCATCCATCTTCCTGACATTTCCAGACGTGGCTTAACACAGAATCATTCCACAGCAGGCAAAGACAGAAGATGGGGGATCTTGTTAATCAAGCCTCATTAGGGAAACCGCAGGACACACAGTCCTCCTCTTTCCCAAGCCTTGGGACACATAGTGTTATTTTTCCAGAATAGTAAGCCCTCCCCGATGTCTAACCTATAAATACAGGTTGCCCAGAAAACTACTGAACAAGGTCAAAGTGTTCTTTGGAAAAACTATCCTGAGAAGAATTATAAGGTTTATGGAAATCAAAATGTATGATACAGGGCTCTATTCAGTTCTCAGTTAGGGCCAAGCATGCTGGCTCACGCCTGTAATCCCAGCACTTGAGAGGCTGAGGCAGCAGAATCACCACGAGTTCAAGGCCAGCCTAAACTGCATAGCGAGACCCTGTCTCAAAAAACAAACAAACAAACTTAGTTAAACTTGTTAATATTTCTAAGCCATTATTTTTCTGTTAAATGAATTATCCATTTTGCTTCCATTGCTCAAGGTCATTCTAATAACAAGTCATTAATAACTCACCAAAGGTCATTCTTTTCGTGGAGTGGAGCAAAATCTGACTCCCACACTTCCGTTAATTTCTACACTTTGTGGCTGTCTTAAGAGTCAGAGAATGTTGGGGCAAGAGGACTTCAAAACCAGGGTCAGATGAATACTTAGGAACGGTATAGGAGAAACGCTGTAACTCCTGGCCTGCTAGATGTTACATTGCTGAGTTCGTGTTCTCCAAAACTGAAGAATGAATTCTGAGGAACAACAGAGGTTAAGAAGAGGCAATTTAATTCAGAGAGCCCCTGAGAGAGAGGAGGGGGCCCAAGTAGGTTGCCAAAAAGCCCACTTTCTGGAGGAAATTTTTTAGAGCAAAATCATGAGGTGGATACAACATGGGACAAAACTATGATCAACCAATAAGGTTCCAAGTAGAGCTGCTTAGGTAATGTTGATCCAGTGAGGGAGCAGGTCACAGAGCGAGTGTCCGTGGGAAGTACAAAGAACATTTCAGGGAGAGATGGGCCCCAGGGTGTTGTCACTGGGAAGTGAAGCCGACTGATGTCTATCTAGACTTTATTGGGCCAGGTGTCACCGTTTATCTCATCCCTTGGGGAGGCATGTGGCCCTAGTTATTTTGTCTTCATCTTGAGGCCTGGCCTCTAACAGATGCTCCTCCAAAAGATGCACCTCCAAGCACAGTAGCAATGTGTTTTCATCTTTTGTATTGACTCTCTTGAGGGCCCACCCCTGTCTGACTGCCTGTAATATTTTTTACTTAGCTGTCTGTAATACTGTACAGATTCTCAGATTTTAAAAATAACAGGTTTTGTCTTGGGTTGGAAGAGTTCACCACCGCTGCCCTGTCCTCTCTTGTTCTGGTTGCCCTGAGATACCTCTGGCGCCAGCCAGCAAGGTACAGAAACAGTGGTTCCAGTTCAAATCCCATTTTGGAGATGAGAAAAGTGATCTTGGCAAGTTATCATTCAGGCCTATCTTTGAGACCAGACCTGAGATTCCCAACACATTGCTGTTTGCAATGCAGTTGTATTAAAAACACAATAAAATCTATGGAAGCCGGGCATGGTGGTGCACGCCTGGAATCCCAGCACTCAGGAGGCTGAGGCTGGAGGATCTTTACGAGTTTGAGACCAACCTGGGCTACAAAGTGAGCTCAAGGCCAGCCTGAACTGCATAGCAAGACCCTGTCTCAAGAAGACAAAAAACAAATCTATGGAAAATGACTCCCCTGGGTGGCATAAAAAGTTAAAGTTCTCCAACAGAGGCTTGACTTTCACTTTGATGGCTCGGCTGATTCCCAGCACACAGCTCCTCATTTGAATGGGTGGGAATGCGGATTTATCAATGTCAATGACTTTGTTGGATCAGGTGTTGCCATTATTTGCAGGCATCAAGGGTACTGGAAAGTTCTGCACACATCAGTGCTCAGCAGAGTAAAGTGGGGCCAAGTCCCACCATGGCCTCTCCCCTGAAGCGATGCCCCTTTCATCTAATACGGTGGCAGGAGAAGCGTGTCTTTTCCAGTGCACACAGAACACGCAGCTGAGCCTTGACAGTGAAAACTGCCTTCCTCTGTTTATTTTATTTAATTCTCATTTAGTCACTACACCCTTCTTTGTAGCTCCTGTGAGGCCTATTTCACAGCTGTGGAAACTGCCTACTTCTGTTTCCCACTTCCACAGGAAGTGGCAAAGGGAGAAGCCAGCCCAGATCTCTTTACCACCTAAACCTGGTGCAAATACATGCAAAGGTCTATGGTCACCAGTGTCACGCAGGCACATGCAGGTCTAATGAGAACAGTTGCTGTGTGGCCTTGCCCAAGTGCCCCTATGCACCTTCCTCACACCTGTGCTCCAAAATAAATATATAAAAGAGAACACATCAGCTGAAGTCTGCTCCCCTAGCTATTTTATTTTGAAATATTACATACAGGAAACTCACAAAAGAAATGTGTAGCTTAAAGGATAACTTAAATACTCCTATAACCACCATCCAGGTCAAGAAATTACTAGCACAAAAGGACGACTCACCAATAGTGCCTTCCCAGACACAACTTGCTGCTTCATCCCTAGAAGTAACCCTATCCCGACTCTGGTGGTAATGGAGTTTTAAAATATTTTTTATTCATATATATATATATACACACACATATACACACATCACTAAATAATAGTTAAAATCATTCAAGAAATGTTCACTGAGCATCCAATGATTATATGCTCCATACTCTATCCTAAGCACTTGAAATAATAATAATAATGTCAGTATCTACAGAGAGCCCTTCCCAGTCCTTGTCGCAGCCCAGGAAGTTTATATTTGTAATCCCATGGAAAAGTTATTGAGATCTTAGCAAGTTAATTGCAGTCTACCACTTCCAGTGCCCTCCATGGTGGGAATAAAGACACTAAAGCATATTTGTAGTTATGGGGAGCCAATGGGTCCTAAGTGCAGCCATGATGATGGCTCTCTGGAACAAAGGCCTTGACCCAGGCCCAAAACAGGTTTTATTCATTCAAGAGTGGCTTGAGGATGAGTGACTGTGAGAATGGCGGGAAGTAGGTGAGTGCTGTGAGCTGGGCTAGGTAGGAGGCCTGAAATCACCTCTGCAATATGCAGAGAGAAGGATATGCAGAGTTATCTGCATAACACAATTTGAGGTAGTGTCTAATGTTTTGGAGTCGGTGCTTCAGCTGTGATGTGTAATCTTTCAAGCCCCAGGAAGTCATAGCCTCTGTCCTGAGGCTCAGCCCAGCCAACAGCATGGAGCACTGGCTCTTCATCCTGTCTGGTCCCAGCTCACACAAGGGAACAATGGGTGGGGTCTGGGGAAACATACCTGCCATCTTCAAAGACTACCATCAGCACCTCAGTTGGACCAATATGCATTGCTTAAAGCCATTTGAAGGGATAAGGAAAGGGTCCTAGCCAGCTCTATACATAGCAATACATGGAAATAGGGTCAGGCTCAGCCAAAATGGAGGCAATTGCTCCTCCTTCAAAGAGAGTTGCCCAGGTGGTGCTCCACAAATGTCCTTCCCCTTGTGGGATTTACATTCTAGTAGATTTAAATATGGCTGGATTTTGAAACTGTTATAAACATACATAGAGCACCTTACTTCTGCACGACATTGTAAGATTCAGCCACCTTATTGCATATAATTGTAGGTCACTGATATCTACAGTATCCTACTGTGTAAGTGCTTCATCATTCATTTCTTTATTTTATTATTGATGGCCATCTAGGTTGGAGCTTTCTTGTAGAGTACATGTATTCAGATGCACACGAGCATAAACTTTTCTAGGACCTATTGCTGAGTCATTGGGTATGCAAACCTTCAAATTTAGTAGATTTTAGACTATGTTCCAAAAATAGTTGTACCAATCTACTCTTCCACCAGCAAGATATGAAATTCCATTCATCCATACCCTTGCATTAGTGATATTGAAGAGTGATCTTATTTTGTATTTCAGATCTCTTCTTTTGTCCAGTGTTTAGATCAGGTTTTTTTTCAGTGCTGGGGATTGAACCCAGAGTGTTACATATGCAGTCACACACTCTAGCACTGTGCTACACACTCAGCCCATTAGTCAAGTCCTTTCCTCATTCCTGTGCTGAGCATCTTAACTATGTCTAAGGTGCTTTGACGGACGCTATACAAAAATCTGTGCCCACCAGAAGGCATGCTGTAACTCTTCAGTGTGACCTTCCCTACCAGTGAATGTAGTGTTTATTTTTTTGTGATGGAATTAATCTTCTAGGCTCACATTTCTTCATGGAGTTAGATAAATTGAGGTAGACACTTAACCCTTAGTATAATTTTGAGAGACTGGTCAGCTAATTTATTTAGAAACAAAATCTTTTAAGATTCCAAATTTTTGCCAGACATGGTGGTGCATGTCTATAATCTCAGCACTTGGGAGGCTGAGGTAAGAGGACTGCTGTGAATTCGAGACCAGCCTGGGCTATAAAGTGAGTTCAAGGCCAGCCTGAACTGCACAGCAAGACCTTGTCTCAAAAATTTAAAAAAAAATTCTAAATTTTCAACTTTCCATGCGGTAATGGAGAAGGCATTGTTATGTGGACCTTCATGGCTCTAGGCACAAACTGCAACTAGAAAAAATTGTCTACACTGAGGGAATACAAGATTTAGAAAGACTCTTACTCATGGAGCAAGACTTGGTAGCTAGAGTCTATGCCTATCTTTATGGCTATAGAGAAGTTTGAAACTCACCCAGTAATATGAGCTAGGATCAAAAAGTCAAAATATTTTCCAAAATGATTTATACAAGTTAATTCTAGTACTCTTTAATTCTAATTTGTTAAGTGTAGCTATATTCACGGAGATGAAATGGTATTAGTTTTCGGTCCCTAAAAACTCCTTTAATTCTAAAAGATTAGAATTAATCTTTTAAGAGCCTTAAAGGAAGGCAGATTAGTAGATTTTTTAAGCCACCTAAGTCACAAAGACAGCCACCATTTCCAAAAATCTGTAACTAACACTACTAATCATTGTTTCAGTCTTTTACCTATCCACTCAAATGTCTCAGCACAGCTCAAATAAAGATTCCAAATACAGATGTTAGGAGAAGTCATTCAGACCTCCTCTGGGAATGGGCTACAAGGTATGGAGGCTGTGATGGGTTGAATCATGCCCCCCCCCAAAAAAAAGTTATGCTGGAGTCCTAACCCCCAGTACAAGAGAATGTGACCGTATTTGGAAAGAGCCTTTACAGAGGTCAACACGTTCAAATGTGATCACTCACTGACTGGCAATCCTGGGGTATTTGGATTTGGGAACAGTGGGGGAGGAGAGTAAGCCTCTTTTCCTCCCTTGCATTGTAAGCAGGCTACCTGTCCCCAGGTGGGAGTATCACTCACACCATGTCCGTGTCCTCCTATCACACAGGCTCAGGATGTTTATATAGCTGAGTCACTTAGTTAAACTTCGAAACTTCTCAAACTGACACAATGAACATCCTAGAGTGGTAAGGGCCTGTCCTCTAACCCGAGGATGTAGAGCTGCTGAGTTACTTAGTTAAGCTTCAAGACTTCTCAAGGTGACACAATGAATCAACCATTACATGTTCTGTTGCCACAAACTAAGAAACACCTGGGGACACCAGACACTAGAAGACGCAGAAATGTCCTTCCCCACAGGTTTCAGAGTGAACCCATCCCTCTGGCACTCTGATTCCAATAAATTTCTCTTGCTTAGAATAGCTTGCGATACTTTGTTAGTCACTTTAGGATACTTTATTGCAGCAGCCCTGGGAAACTCATACAGGAATGTTCTTAGACTTCTGAACTATTGGGAAGGGTGGGGGAGAAGCTACGTAATGCATTTCTTCTATTCCCTTCCCTGCCAACTCCAGAAACCCAAAGACTGTATTAAAACTTGGGGCGGAAGCAGTGACGACTCAGGAGCCACGAAGCAGGACATGACAAAAGCTGGAAAGAAGACCCTGTAGCTCACACTGAGCAAAATACCACGCAGTCCTGATGCCACAGCAGACTCCACCAGAGTCACTGACAGCAGAGATGGTTGGGGAAAAAGTGACTCCTTCGGAGCAAACCCGATCCTGAGGCCAGGCCTGGAACTTCTCGGACTCTCTGTCCATGCTGATAGTCATTATAATGTACGTATCAAGGTTGACATGCTCACAGTTATATTGTAGGCTGATGGGGCCCAGTATCTGCTGAGCACCTACTATCTGCCAGGTACTGAGAGAAGGGAGATTTGAGGTAACTGTTAATAGGAGCAGTACAACAATCTAAGGGCAACTTTTATCATCTAATTGAAGGTGTTTGTCTAACTCAAAAAATGAAATTGTTGAAGATCCAGAGGTGAAGCTCAGTGGTAAAGAATGTACCTAAGCCTATGAGAGGCCCTTGGTCCAATCCCCAGCACCAAGACAGAAGAAAAGCAACAAAACAAAACAAAAGAAAATCCTGTTAAATTACCAGGGCAAATTTTCTTTTTTTAATTTGAACATCTTCTGTTTTAACAAGACACTTAACCATGGGATGTGAGGAGTGATAAACAGAAAATAAAAGAAACAAGTTCTTCCTCAATCTAAAAAGATCAAAGGAGATGCTGGTGTTACTGATGGGAGCCAGCAAGTAGATTCCATCTGGTAAGAGAAACATAAACTCCAAAGCCTCTGAAGAAACTGCTACTCTGTGAAGCTTATTCCCATCTTGTGACCGTGGGAGGGAATTAACATTCACTGCACATTTATATGCCAGACATCTCATCTAATCCTCAGGATAGGCACTTTTCCATTTTACAGATGAAGAGACTAAGGCTCTGAGGGTTATGAAGTTTTGTCAAGATTTTTCCTTAAACAGCAGAGCTGCAATTCTGAGCATGTGTCTACCTCTGTGTAGACTTTGACTCTCAGGGAGTGGATCTCAAAAGGACTCCAAATGAGAACATTGTTGACAAAATCCAGGCAAGCAGTTGTGCCAGAATTTAAATCACTGCCAGGACTAGAGGAAAGGGAGAGAGTTTGCCATTACAAGTGGTTCTTTAATGCCTGTTGCTTTCAGAAGTGGTATGGCAGATTGCTGACAGATTGGCTGACATAATTTTCTGGTGTACTTTGATGATTCTCTGGGGCAGTTTGATGAGCTAGTGGGGATATTAAAAGGAGGACTCTTTATCAAAATCAGCTCTTCTGCCCACCATCAGCCTGGTGCGATGGCACAAGCCTGTGATTCCAGCACAGTGAGACAATGAGGCAAGAGGACTGGTAAGCTTGAGACCAGCCTGGGCAATTCAGCAAGTTAGCAAGACTCTGTCCCAAAAGTTAAACGAAAATCTTTAAAAGGGAGGAGAAGAGCTGGGGATGTAGCTTTCTGTGAAGGCTCGGGACTCAGTCCTCAGTGTTAGGATAAAAAGAAAGAAAGAAAGAAAGAAAGCTCTCTGCACACCATTATAACAAAAAACTAAAAAAGATTTTTAGCTCTTATTTTTAAATGAATTACTTGGTTAGAGAGCAATGTCAAGAGCCCAGGGAACTGCAGTTAGTTTTGAGGACTCCTGAGATTCCCAAGTGTCTGTTCAAAGTAGGTGGTTGTAGAAGTGGATTCGAGGCTCAGGAGAGGTGGAGCTAGAGACAGTAACCTTTGGACCGTAGAGCACACAGGGCCACTGAAGTCAGTGCAAAGATGAGAGCTGAGAGATTAGGACTCAGTGAGGGCTCCGCGGTGTTCACAGCATTAGTCAATTCATACACTAGAATTATAAAGTCATAAAACTGCAAAAGCAAACACAGATGGCTCAAGATGCCACCAAATTCCCTCAGAATGTCAGTATGAGAAAAAATGCAGTGATCTAGATTCTGTAATCTTCCTCTAAAGACTTGACTCATCTATGTATAAGAGATCCAATATTTTAAATAAAAAGTTTCTTCATGCAGTATTTGTAATTCAGTCTCTTAGACAAGGAGACCAGGATAGGCAGCCTTACCGCAGATAATACTTTAATAGTACTGGTAATTTAATCTTCCAGTCCTAGTTACTCTATCATATTGCATCCATTTCTCCTATTAATACTAATCAGATTCTTCAGATGTCTAACTCCAAGTCAACAACCACAGGAAAACCAGACACCTCTGCTCTTATCAGTGAGCCTGAGGTTTCCTGCCCTTGCCTTTTGAACCCTGAGAATGAGGTTTCCAAAACAGCTTTAATCAAAGCCCCACCTACTGTTACTAAACGGGAAGACTAGGTTTCCAAGACAACCTTAATCAAAGCCCCACCCACCCGGAGTTTAAGGTTTTCCCCACTTGCTCTTTAGAGTCTGAGATTCTGCTCCCTTACCCCTTGGAGTGTAAGGTGAGGGGCCTGAGCCAGTCATAGTTGAAGCCTCCATTGGACTGTATCCACCCTTGGCTGATCTTGTCCAAGCCCTTCAAGGACAATACCCCTTACAAGAAGTAAAAGGCCAATTCAGACATGCTCACGTACATGTGTCCTTTTCTCTCAGTGACCTCAGATCAAGCAAGATCTGGGAGAGTTTTCAGATGCCCCTGATAAGGACACTGAGGACTTCAAAGGAATTACTCAAACCTAAGAGCTAGACTGGAGAGACGTAATGTTGCTTTGAAATCAAACCTTGACTTCTAATGAGAGGAAAGCAGCATTACAAGCTGCCATTGCATTTGGAGATCAATATCATTTGTTAATTTTATTTTTTAAAATTTATTTTATCTTTTTGAGACAAGGTTTCACTATGCAGTTCAGGCTGGCCTTGAACTCACTTTGTAGCCCAGGCTGGCCTTCAACTTGTAGTGATCCTCCTGCCTCAGCCTCCCGAATATTGGGATTACAAGTACATACCACCACTCCTGGCTTCATTTGTTAGTTTTAAGAGGCCAGAGGACAGAGAGTCTGGGGAACAGCCATGTCCTACTGGAACCCAAGCTGTCCCTATACTAGATCCATGCCAACCAGATGGGAGACTGGAACACAAAATATCTTCAGACATGTACTCTTTAAGGTCTAAGAAAGAGAACAAGCCCTTCAGCTGTCTTACATTATCTACTGTTCGACAGCAGGAAAAGGAAAGCTTCCTTCCCTCCTTAGATCATTTGCAAGAGGCATTGGTGAAACATACATCCTTAGCACCTGATTTGATAGAAGGACAGATTCTTCTTAAAGACAAGTTTATTACCTAGCCGGCCTCAGATATTAGAAAAAAGCTACAAAAGATGGCTTAAGCTACAAAAGATGGCTTTTGCTCCAGATAGCTCCCTGATGCTTTAGTGGAAATTGCTTCCTCAGTATTTTATAATCAAAGCAGGAGGAGGCCAAAGGGAGAAGACAGAGGGACCCTGAGATAAGGCAACAGCCTCAGCCTCAGCCCTTAAAGAAATAAACTCTGGATCTGATTCTCAGCATTCCAAGAAGAACGTCACAGCTAAATCCATCTGCTACTGCTGCCAAAAGCGGGCCACTGTAAATGAAACTGAAATGAGAAGGCCCCTGGGCAATGCCCTGATTGGGGGTAACCACTGCAAGCGGAACTGCCCTCCGAGGTGGAGGCCCCAGGGCTCAGACCCATCTTACCAGCTGGTCCTGCAAGGTTGAAGGGCCCCGGGACACTCTCTACCTTCTGCCTCTGGTGGGACTGTCATCTCCAGAGAGCAGCCCCAGGTAATCAGGACTATACAGGGAAAAGAGAGCCTACTACTGCACACTGACACATTCTCTCAGTCCTCTTCAACCCGGCCTTCCTTCCGGTCCTCATACCTCAGTAAAAGGAGTGACTGAAAGGAGGTAACTCACTGTTTCTCACATCCCTGAGGCTATAACTGGGATGGCTTTCTCCTCTCCCATTCCTTTTAATTATGCCTGAAAGTCCAGCTCCCCCACCCCTGGGGAGAGATCTCTTACCCTGTTTAAGTGCTATAATATACATGCACCGGGGTCAGGTACACTGCCTTCCCGTTGTGGAGACAGAAATAAATCCTGAAGTATGGTCAAGTAAAGGTAAAATTGAGCAATAAGAGCTGTCCAGTACAAATATACCTCAAAGATCCTCCTGTGTTTCCTCACCAGAGACAATACCCTCTAAGCCTGAAGCTGAGAGAGGATTATTGCCTATAATCAATAACTTAAGGACACAAGGTTTACTTAAAATGTGTAACAGCCTGTGCAGCACTCCAATCTTTGGGGCTCAAAAACCCAATGGAGAATGGAGATTGGGACCGGACCTTAGGCTGACACACAAGGCAGTGGTGCCAGTCCAGTGGTACCCAATCCTTACAGTCCTCTTTCTCCTATCCCAGAAGATGCTGAGTGATCTAGATCACTGGTGGTTTCCAGTGTTAGATTTAAAAGATGCCTTCTTTTGTATTGAATAGTGATTCCCAGTTTCTCTGTGCCTTTGAAACTCTCCACAACCAGGCCTCTCAACTGACTCAGACTATGCTTCCTCAAGGGTTGAGACAGTCCTCATCCCATGATTTAGTGTGTTTTGAATTTTCCCAAGTCACAGTCATGCTTTATGTAGATGATATACAGTTGTGTGTCCCAAGAAGAGCTCTCTAGCCAAGGCCCCATGCTCTGCTTAATTTTCTAGCAGAGAAGACAGGGGTGATAAGGTCTGTAGATCTAAGGCACAACTTTGTAGACTAGAGGCAAAATATTTGGCCCTTATCATATCCAAGGGAACACAAAGGATGAGGGAAGAAAGAAACCAATTCTTTCCTTCCCACAGCCCAATACTCTACAACAGCCAAGGGGATTCCTAGGAGTTACAGGTTTTTGTCCCCTTTGGATAGTGGGATATGGTGAATTTGCACGACTCCTCTATCAGCTTACAAAAGAAACCCAAAGGACGGATACTCTTATTTTTAATGGGGAGCCTGATTCCCAAACCATATTCCAGCAGCTTAAACAAATGCTTCTTTCTTTTGGTCTTTTTGAGACAGGGTCTCGCTATGCAGTTCAGGCTGGGCTTGAGCTCACTTTGTAGCCCATGCTGGCCTTGAACTTGCTACAATCCTCCTGCCTCAGCTTCCCAAGTGCTGGGACTACAGGCATGCATCACCATGCCCAGCTATAAGCACTTCTAAATGCCCCAGCACTGAGCCTAGCAACAGGGCTCCCTTTCAATCTGTATGCAGATGAAAGTGGGACGTGGCTTTGCCAGTGCTTGCGCAGGATCTGGGACCTGCTCAACAGCCTATAGGGTACCTGAGTCACGCATTAGGTGTAGCAAAGGGATGCCTGTGGGCCTTAGAGCTGTGGCAGCAGTAGCTCTCCTGGTACCAGAGGCATTTGTGCTGATCTCACTGTGTATATACCTCATAATGTGACAGGACTTCTGTCTTCCAAAGAGAGCCTATGGCTATCTGAAAACTGACTTCTTAAATACCAGGCTCTAT
The DNA here is from genome assembly GCF_000276665.1 of Chinchilla lanigera. Lineage (NCBI taxonomy): Eukaryota > Metazoa > Chordata > Mammalia > Rodentia > Chinchillidae > Chinchilla > Chinchilla lanigera. The sequence goes on from NW_004955408.1 coordinate 34,901,099, forward strand.
TTCTGGGAGGACCAGCCATTCAAATAAAGACCGGTTCCTCCTTGAACCCTGCCACATTTCTAACAAAAGGAGGATATTGAGGCTAAAACACATGACAGCAAACAGGTAATTTTCCATATGTATGCAGCTGGGGAAGACCTGTTAGATACACTCCCTCCTGCCCCTAATTTGACTCTCTTCTGTGATGGCAGTTTCTTCATGGAAAATGGGACAAGAAAAGCAGGATATGCAGTAGTGCATCTGCTTAGGCACTCAAGAGTTCCTCACTTGTGCCCAGAACTAGCACTGAGCTAGAACTCAGAGTGAACTGATTCATGGGGGGCATCGCCATGGGCTCTAGGTCTTCAGCTGGACTCATGCAGGACACTGTCGTGGCATCCAGGTCATCGGCTGGATGCTTTGGTCTTTAGTGTGTGGACAGATCTCCTGCACGTCTCTGCATTTGACTCTTTAGAGGTTTTTTTTCTTTTTTTTTGGTGTTTTATTTTGTTGGTAAAGGGAATGGAACTCATGACCTCATGCTTGCCAGGCAGGTGCTGTGCTGTTGAACTTAATCTCCAGGTTCATTTGACTCTTTGGGTGAATATTGTAAAATAATGATAAAAGTAAAAGTATTATCGTTTTAAACTTGAATTTTGGTCACCTTTTGAATATTTTGCTTTTGGTGTGGAAATAAATGCAGTAAAAATTGTATATATGAAATTGTTATATTAATGTAAATCTGAATAGACCAAGACAAGTTAACTTTTCATAAACCTGCCAGCGGAGACAGTGGTTTAAGGAAATGTGTCTGGTCATCAAGTTGACCAGCGGTGGATTGTGGTGAACTAACTAATGGTCAGTTTGTAATGCCCAGCTGAACTTAGCGTGGTGCTGGGTGTGCAAGGCCCACCTGAGCACTGTTGCCAACTGTGTAAAAGGAGAACTGGAGGGGAAGACGGTGCTGTTGATTCTTCTGGAGAAGCTTGTCACTCTGGTTTTCCTGATATGAAGTCGGCTGCTCTCATCACTGGAGGAGCTCAAGTGTCCTCACTCTCACTGAGGATGGCTGTGGTTCACTTTGGGGGAGCTCTGGTCCTTACTTTGAACATCACCTCCTAGCTCCAGTGTAGATCCCTCAGCCTGCTGGCACAGAGCCTTCTCCCCACTGGCAGACTTTCTAGCTTCTACTACTGACCTTTGGGCCTTCCCAGTGCAGATGCTTGATGCAGATTTGTATGAGACATTGTCATGGGTTCTAGGCCTCTGCTTAGACTCGTGAAGGACACTGCCGTGGGCTCTAGGTCTTCAGCAGGACACATGTCCTGTGGGATCCAGGCTTCAGCTGGAATCTTTGGGTCTCTAGTGTGTGGACAGATCTACTGTACTCATGCATTTGACTTCTTGGGTGAATAATACAAAATAATCCTATAAAGTATGTGTCCTCTATTAAATCTTTTCCCTCATAAACCCTAACTACACTGGCCTCGACTCCTCTGAAACCTACAGCTATACACCACCCAAGATGAGAACACCTGACATCTACTGAGGGCCTTTAGATAGACCCTCTGGAGACTGCCAAACATAAGACTCCTTCCAGCCTGAAGAAACCAGAACAGTCACGGCTCCCTGCCCCCTCATGGCAGCTCCCCTGTTCAGAGGGGAAATATTATAGACAGCTAAGCGGGCCCTCGAGAGAGCCGCGACAAAGGTGAGACACACAACTGTGGCCAGCCACATCTGTTCTCCAAAACTCAGCTATTTGGTGTCATCCCTGGTTCTAGATCTTATTAGAGAAGCAAAATCTCAAGCCTCACTCCCCACCAACTGAGCCACAATCAGTGTTTTAATGCGCTCCCAGGAGAATCAAATGCATGTTAATGTCTGAAGAGCACTGCTTTACACTACACATTGCTTTTCATTTAACAAGACTATCCGCAGGTCTGTTGTGAACTGTTGTACACTAAAGTTTACTCTGGACACTGGTACTGTACATGATGCAGACCATGTAACTCTTTTTGTTTCGCATTTTTTGAGTTCTTGTTCACTGGTATGTAGTAGCAAAAACCACTCAGACTATATTCTTTCTTTTTTGTACCAGGCATTGAACTCAGGGCCTTGAGCTTGCCGGGCAGGCACCATGCCACTGAGCTACTTCCCTGATGGACCATATTATCTTGATCTGTAAGATTTTTTTCTGACAAACTGAATCACACCTCAAATTATTAATGTAGCTCTCTACATTGTTTTCAGGCTGATAAGCAAATTATTTTAGAAAAACCCAGTCCTGGTGTATGAGAACCAGCTACAAAGGTGGAAGGGGTCAAGGGATAAAAGAGAGGCAGACAGATCCAGAATTCAACAAAATGCAATTTATTATAATCTATGGACAAAAGCACACCTTGGGAAGCAGAAAAACAGGAACACCGCTGCACCCTAAGACAGGAAGAAGGCATTCATAGGCTAAGCTAGACAAAGGTGGGTGGCAGTCAGACAGAATGTACCTGGCCTTTCTCTGAAATAATTAACATGCCCAACATTAGTTAAGAAACAGTCCACAAGTGAGTGGCAAGCACAACATGCTAGCCTATCATTTTTTCTGTGATTTCTTGATTTTTTTAATGAAAAAATAAAATTTTCATAACCAAATACAAAGGAGAATAACAACAGTTATTGCACTAATTGCTCTAATTTGTTCCATTGACATAATCTTCATAACTTTGTGCTACAGGGCTTGGGATGTGTGCCAGGGCCACCTGGCAAGCAAAATGGCAATTACAATAAGGATGGCTGTGTCCTGTCAAACTGGATCTCTACACGAGTAACAGTTGAATGCACTACATACAATTTTCCTAGTATAACTTTCTATTTAAGTGTATTCTCATCATTTGTAAAGGAAACCTTAAAGAGGTTAAATTCTATTCCCCAAAATGGTGTTTAAAAGCAGGATGTATTTGTGAAGCAACCATATAGTATGCACTACCTGATACCAGACACTGTTACATAATGAGTATATGTTATCTGAGTTATGTAAGTACAAGGCCCTAGGACTGTTACAGATGAGATGAAGCACACAGGTTAATAACATATCTAAGATCACACAGTTATTAAGTGACAAACCTCAGATATTACCCTAAACCAATTAGGGCCCAGAAGTCTGTACTGTTATTTGTGTTTGTGCAATGTGTTCCATAGAATGTTCTGCCGAAGTCAAATGAGCACTTACTACCGTGACGATTCCTGTAGCAAAAAAAAATTGCTGAGTGTGGTGGCGCATGCCTATAATCCCAGCACTCGGGAGATGCTGAGGCAGGAGAATCTTTGTGAGTTGGAGACCAGCCCGGGCTACAAAGTAAGCTCAAGGCCAGCCTGAACTGCATAGTGAGACCCTGTCTCAAAAAGACAAAAAAAAAAACCCATTACCCACATTTATATGCTTATGGGGGCCACTCCCTAGAAGCCTATAAACAACTAAAGTGAACTTTAAGATCAGCTCTTCAAGGACAACAATGTATTAACCTTTACAACTTGTTAAGGACTCTTCTGCCTCCAGGGGGGGTCTCAGGGTGCTGTCCCAACTGGCTTCTGAGCAGGATCCTTCTGCCTGGGCCTACCAAGCAGCTGGGACTGCAGGTCCACTGTACTTAACTTCAAGGACATGTACAGAATTCCTTTATCAACCAACAACTTCAAGGCCTATTGGGCATGCTTCAAGAAGGAATTCAAACATTTTGCTTATCAAAGGTATTGGCAGAACTGGTAAGGCAAGAAATTTTATGAGAAATGTTAATTTCTAAAGGTACTCATGTACAAGGGCAAAGGTAAGTCACAGGCCTAAAAATCAATCTGGGAACAACAGCAATAAAAAAACTGAGTTAAAACCCTACCTTTATAGAGTTTACATTTTACAGGAAACAACTGCTAAATTTGGAGAGGGCTGGGAATGTGTAGCTTATGATAGAGGACTTGCCTGGCATGCATGCCAGCTCTGAACATTTGATCCCCAGAAAAAAACCACCAAAAACCAAAACAGTAAAAGAGGAGTCAGGAATATAGCTCAGCGGTTCAGTGCCTGCCTGGCAAGCGTGGGGTCCTGTGTTTGATTCCCGGTACTGAAAAACCCAAAAGACCAATGAGTCCCATATAAAACAAAGCAAAGGATGAGAAATACAATAGGGGTGGACAGGTGTAATCTAAAGAGTAGATCGCTGGTTTTAAACGTGGTACCTAGAAACAGATAAAAGTGATTAAAAACTGTATAAATATAATGCTTACCTCTCCCCTCTCCTGGCTATCACCATCAATAACTTGCAAGGAACACAGGGGGTAGAGATTCTGAAGGAAACTGGGACTGCCTCTCACTCAGGGACACTAGGTACACAGAAGTCAGGAAAATACAGTTTGCTTACAGAATGATGGAATCTCAGCTTAGTCCCTACTACGGCTTTGAAGAACCACTATCCAGACAGAAGATCAAGAATTTTTTCATTAGAGAAAAATGAACATCCTGAGAAAAGACCTACATATACTGATTAAAGGACAGGACCCAACAGAAGCCACCTTATTGCTTGACAATGCCACAGTGAAGGCCAACAGCCAATCAGCTCTCGAATACAAAACTGCCAGTCACTCTTTAACACTTCAGTCTTTAACATACAGACAAAAGGGGAAGCCTAACTAGAGAACGAAACACGATACAGACACTTTGGAAGATAGTTCGCTAGCTTCTTACAAAGCTAAACACATTCTTACCATGTGATAAAACAAGCGATCTTTTCAGTATTTACCCAAAAGTGCTGAGAACTTCTGTCCACCCCAAAACTTACATGTGGATGTTTATAACAGTTTTATTTGTAACTGTGAAAACTTGGAAGCAAGATGTCCTTTGTAGGTAAATGGATAAATTGGTACGTTAGGCAGTGAAGTATTACTCACTGAAAAAGAAATGAACTGTAAAGCTACAAAAGACATGCACAAGGCTTCATGTATATCAGGAAAGAAGCCCGCTCTATAGACTGCATGATTCCCACTAATGACACTCTGAGAAAGGCAAAACTCCAAATAGTAAAAAGATCAGTGTTTTCAAGGAATTAGAGAGAGGGTATGTCAGATGAACAGACACCACGCACAGAGGATTTTTGGAGCAGTGAAACTATTCTGTACAATTCTACCCTGAACAAATAACATTATACACTTGTCAAAACCACAGAGTATGCACCAGCACGAGTGAACCTTAATGTAAGCTATGAACTCCAAGTGACACTGAGGTGTTAATGTAAACCCGCCGGAGGACACAAGCGCACCACTCCAGTGAGGGATGTGACAATGGGGAGCCTATGTTTGTGTGCAGCCAAAGGCGATACAGCAAATCTCTCTACCTTCCTCTTAAATTGCTCCGAACCTAAAATTACTCTATAAGCCCATTTTTTAAAAACAAAAATGACACCAGGTATAGAGACACACACCTGTAATCCCAGCTGTTTGGGAGGCTGAGGTAGGAGGATCACAAGTTCAAGGTCAGCTCAAGCAATTTAGTGAGACACTAACTCAAAATAAAAAGGTCTGGGGCTATAACTTAGTAGCGGTAGCCCTAGTTCAAAATCCCTTGTGATGAAAAAACGAACAAAACAATCCTCCATTGCCAGGATGTTACCACAAATAAGCAGATAAACTCCTTTAAAATGAACGCAAATCTTGTCAACTACAGCACAGTTTCTTGAAAAGACTCCTGCCTACTACACTGGCTCTCCATCTTTTTTTACAGCAGGACTGATTGTATTCCTATATCAGATGCTTGCGCAGAGTTCTAGATTATAAACCCTGGCAAAGGATTTAACACATCCCTACTATGCTGGATCCGGCAAGACGACAATTCTTTTACTACTTATTAAAAAAAAAGGGTGAATATAAGAGTTACCATTTAATAATAGCCTTGAATCTATTTTATTAACCAAAGAAAAAATTAAGACCCATCAAGCATTAGTAACTTGTTATATCCACTAACAACCGCAACTACCACAACCACAACTAATGGAACAGCACGAGTGTGAACTAAGTGACTACTCACCGGGTCAAAATCTAATCAAAGGATCAGAAAAGAAATTTTAACACAAACTGACCAACTAACCAAGTGAAAGATTTCATGTTAAGTTTTTCTAATGATCACTGCCACAAGAACTCAACTAATAAAAAAATCCAAAATAATCTTTTGTAAAACTTTAGCTTTAAATTAATGTGTCAATTAAATATCTGTAATAAATATTGTTTCAATTTTCCACAAAAACGTACTAAAAATTCCTGAAGTGGAGACTTAAATAATTACACTTGACTTTCTTTTAATTTTTATGAAAAACAAAACAAATTCTGCTGAATAATTTATAACTCTACAATTTGTCTGAAACAGCTCTTTTATTCCTGTTAAAGCTCTATATTTAAAAATGCCTACGTGGTATGTGCTTACCCAAAGCTTGAGTATTAAACTTAACCACACCCATGACTTGCACAGTTTTATTGCACAATGATGAACGTAACACTGCATAATTACAATCAGCCTGCGTCATAAAGTGCTAGTCATAGACAGAAAGCAACAAAGATGGCTGAACACGCACTCTCCATGGTATCTTCTACCTGGGGTAGAGGTGGGGTATAATGTAGTGCTACTAATCTGAATAACAGATTTCTCTTAAAAACGAGAATAAAAAACAGCCCTCAAGAGTTTGGGTTACTCTATTAAAATGTGTCAACAGCATTCCACAACTGATCAATGCTATAATATATTTACAGTCATAGTTTCTGAACATTTTAACTTAAAAAATATGCAGTTTAAATAAAAATCACCTAGCTAAAAGAACATCTTTCAAAAAACAAAGAAGTAATTATCCCAATTGAAAGAAAGGTCAATATTTTAAAAGGTACAATGATTATGATTTCAGTTACTATTCCTAAGTCATTAAATTTTTATTCTTATTTGCTTATACTATAGATTATTACCAAAAATAACCTGTAAAAAATTCCAATCAACCAATTAGTTGCTTAACATTTTGTAATATATTTAATGCTACTAAAAATATATCATGAGCTCTTCAGATCTGTAAACATAAACCAGGAAAATCTCATACATTAACATTGTGCCAAAAAATAAAAAACACAAGACACAGAGGAGCGCAAAAGAATAAATATGACTTCAATATTCCAGCTTCATTAATATTTCTGAAAAAAATTTTTGATGTAAACGTTTTCATAGAATAGGAAAAATGAAGATTAATTTAAAACTATGAAGTGAAAAGTTTTGTAAGTTAGCCAAGAATTTCATATTTTCTGCAAGAAACCACACTTACTACATAAGCCAGTTCATAGGCATGACAGCTACGGGAACTCTTTAAAAAATGTCCTTATCAATACAGTTTGTGGTCTTTTAAAAAAACAAAACAAGCCAGGCATGGTGGCACACACCTGTAATCCCAGCACTGAGGGAGGCTGAGGCACAAGGATTGCAAGCTCAAGTCCTGCCTGGGCAACTTAGCAAGACCATGTCTCAAAAATAAAAAGAATAAAGATCTGGGCGTACAAGCAAAGGCCCTGGGCTCAATCTCCAGTACTACAAAAGCAAAACAGAACAAACCAGTAGCAGTCACTTTCCAGGCAATATACTCTTAATAGTCTGTTACACACTTTAAAGCACATAATCTTCCACTCAAGCATACTACCATTTTTATGGCCTTTTTAAAAATCCTACCTATAGCTTTGTTTTCCTATTAAAACTTAAAATGTGAGACACACTCCTTAATACTAACTTCTTTCCATAGACATTTTGAAAATATCTGAAGACATAAATGATATAAAAATGAAAAATCAAACGCAAAAGAAGCATAATAAATACTTCTGTATACCTCCCCCACCCCGCAAAGGAATGTATTAACAATACCAGCTGACATAAATAAATTAAATTCTCTGCTCATAAACATAAATACAATCCAGTTGCAAATTTAGCCACTCAGTATTAAGTAGGAACAAATGTCTTCACTGAAATTTGTGAAAGGCAGAGCGACAACATGGAAGAGATAAGGCTGCTTAGGTTTTCTGTGTTTTAAGGAGAATCATACACCAAAGACAAGAATCGTGCCAGAAGAGCTGGATGATATGTAATTGATTACAAAGCTAACAGCGAGGCATTGCGCTGCTCACATTTTCCATGCTAGTCACGTGGGATACTGAAACTACATATCTTCTTGGTATTCCAGGTATTTTGCGGTGATAGATTCTTCAAGTTGAACAGCTCCACTGCCCATTAATGCAAACGCTGGGTACATCATGTGCGAACAGTCTACCTGGCGCTCATATAGACATTTCATGTGCTCTGTATCATAGAAACTCACTTTGCCTTTATCACAGTCCAGGAAAATTCCTATAGTTGTTGGCATGGAAAGAACTCTATTTTCAGGTTCATTAGAAGTAGGTGACTTGGGTATAAAAAATTTCTTCATGCCGATAGCAACCAAGGTAAAAGGCTGTGAAGAATCAAAACAGGTATCTTCGCTTCCACTGTCATGCCCACTGTCCTGTTCATACCTGAAACACAGCGTACAGACATAGCACTTGTATCTTCATCTATACACCTGCAAGGTGTATCTTCAAAACATTTCTACAATATACTGTATACTGATTTAAAGTGACCATAACTTTTACAGCAAAATTGCCCATTAAAACATAGTTAAAGCACGAAGACAGACCATTGCCATTTAGAATTATACCACAGCCCCAAATTCCCCGTCATAAGACCTTATCCACTTTTACCTAGATATATATACAAATGACAACTTAAAATTTCATTAACAACTCTGGCCTCCTAGAAATAAAGCAGGGAAGAAGGCATTGAATGGGATGGTCAAGGACTAAACATTTATGGCATAAAAGTGTAAAAGATAACACAAAGATGTATGTCTTACTCCAAGGAATTATCAAACTAAGTAAACTAAACAGGCACTGCAAAATAATACAAGAGAAAAACAGCCTGTTTAATGATCCTTTTGAGAACTTTATTTCCTGAGATTTCTACATTAAGAAAGGATTATGAAGTTGTTTTTCATTTATTATAAAATAAATTTTGATACACAATCCCTCCTCTTTTTTCCCTAGGCCTAGTTTGTTTTTGTAGATATGGGGTCACACTGTGCCAATGATTTTAATTAGGTTTTTGCTTCTAGCATTTTTCATGTTACAAACTCCTTAACCATTAATACCAAAATCTTATCAAGTGGGCATGCCACTATGTTTAACCATATCTCTACACAACTCAGTGTTATGTACATGTCACATATCTGTGCAAAAAGTGTTTCCTGTAAGATTGTTAATCTGGGATACTGCTCACATAAATGGCCAAAACTTATTTGTGGCTAGTTTACTGTAACCCATATAAAATAAGCTACACTACAATTTTCCTTTTTTTGGTTTTTCTCCGGTACCGGGAACCGAACTCATGACCTTGGGCTTGCCAGGCAGGCACTTTGCCGCTGAGCTAAGTCCCTAGCCCCTAAAGAGCACTTTCTTTTTTTTTTTTTTTTTTGGTTTTTCTCCGGTACCGGGAACCAAACTCACGACCTTGCACTTGCCAGGCAGGCGCTTTGCCACTGAGCTAAACCCCCAGCTACACTACAATTTTCATTATTTAGTCTCAAGAAATTGAAATTAGTTGCTGTAGAAAAAATATCTAAGAGAACACAATTTTGTGAAAGACAAAATGGGAAAGTTTAAAGAAACTGCATTTCCTAACAAAAGAACAACTTAATATCTATGGTGAAGGACGGAAGAGGATGTAAAAAGATGTGCTATGTACGTGTACCAACTCCCCACAACGAATTCAGTCATTATGTACTGCAAAGAGGTACTAACAAAGGATGGCAATTAGACCATTTTACTGTGAATTTGGATGCTTTTCAATGATATAATTTAGGTACCATGTAAAAGATTTCTAAAATTTCAAACTGATTCCTATCACATCAAAACTTAACTGATAAACATTATTATTCAATGTATGAATTCAAGGCAACTTGACTCCCTTCCTAAGCCAGCCACGTAGGCAAAACCCAAATACCTAAATCAAAGAAAGACATACTTCAAATAAATAAATAACCCAATTCTACCTTCAGTTTATCCTTGCTAAACAAGGATATTTACTTTTAAAATAAATTTTAAGTCTGAGATGAACACAGGACTCTACCTTGGGCTAACTGCATCCCGGGGAGAATGGAGCCATTCCTGCAGTTTGTCACTGGAAGCAACTCCCACTTTCACCAGGTATGAGTACGGTTCCACGCGGAAGGCCCAGAAATGCTTCCCTTTTGCAATCCCAGTGTCTCCAATGATGTAGTCTAAGCTCGTGTAATAACCCACTTGGATGCGTTCTGCAGCGAGCAGAGTAGTAAATCCGGCTCGGCTCTCCACTCGATCTCTCTTCAAGTTTAGCAGGAGGCGTTCGTTATTATAGCCACATTTTTCATCAAAAAGGAAACTGAAAACTAAACAAGAGCTTAAAATTAATCTAAAGTTAGCCTGAAAATTATTTACTCACCTTTCTAACTTGAAATATTTTTCAAATAGAGATTACTGAAAAGGAATGGGAAGAGGAAGGCATCCTGCCTCTCCGGACAACTACGTCAAACCCAACCTTCAACCCAGCAATAACTTCCAGTGTGTTCTCTACAATGGAAAATCTTCACCAAGTTCAAAAACAGAAAAGTATTTTCAATGTATATAAAAACCTGTATGTGCACCTCTTTGAAACAGAGAAATAGAAATTTCACACTGAGTGCATCTGTTCTTTTATCTTTAAAAGGTAATACCTTTTCATAAGTATCTCCTCCAAATTTTGCAAGTTCAGAGAATTTTAGCTACTTTTAATAAGGTCTTTTGCTTCTCAATAAACCTGTCAGACAAGATCTAATGCTTCAGACCTAGACTGTGCCTCACATGTCCCATGTGTTCAGAGGCAGGGCTCCTGGAAGCAGCGTGGGTCACGGGGGTGCGATACCTCTCAGTGGCTGAATCCACCCATGAGCTCACAGCCGAATGTGCTGTGAGGAAATCAGGCCTGGTCAGAGAGGCGGTCCCTGGACCATGAGCTGGAAGGGTGTATCTCTCTCCCAGTTCCTCCCTTTCCCTTTGCTTTCCAGCTGCCGTGAGCCGAGCACTTTTTCCTCCACTAGGTTCCTCCACCACGCCCTAGGCCATCCTGTTTCTGCGGTATGGCCAGCAGAGCAGGGACGGAAACTGTGAGCCAAAGTCAACCTCTCCCTCAGTGCTGGGTATTGAATATCCTGTCTCAGTGGTGAGAAAGTGACAAAGACCCAGGGGAAACATGGTAGGGTTTGGGGGGTCATGGGCTTTGGAGTTAAGAGATCAAGGTTTGCAGCCTCTTCAAACATTTCAGTAGAGTTTGACTTAAACTTTAATCTCTTCATCTACAGAATGGTGGTAATACCACTCTTGTAACTTCCGTCAACTCAAATCCTTCAAGTGTAACACTGGTTGCTAGGGAATACAGAAACAATGCAAAAGTCCATGAACAGATGAGTGAATGGATAATGAAAATATGGTATGTGCATACCGTGGGATAGTATCCAGTCTTAGGAAGGAAGACGTTAAAAGCCTTAAAAAGGAAGGATATTCTGGCATAAGCTACACCAAGAATGAAATGTGAAATAAATCAGATGCAAAAGAACAAATACCGCACAACTCCACTTACATGAGGTAGGTAGAATAGGAAAATTCACAGACAAAAGAGCAGGATGGATTAGCAGTCTCTGGGGTGAGAAAGAATGGGGAGTTTCTGTGTAATGGGTGCAATTTTCACTGTAGATTGATAAAACAGTTCTGGATTTGCAAGTGATAACAGCCACAGTGCTATAAACATATTTCATGTCACTGAATTGCATATTTAAAAATGACTAAGACGGTGAATTTTATGTTGTACACCTCCATTAAAAAAATTGCTGTCAGCAAGCTAAAGCTGTACTCCCTAGGGAGGCACACCAGTCTTCCAGGCATGATCACTCCTGCTTCTTTCTAGCTTCAAGATCTCCCAGCTGGCACCATACACTGAAAAGTCCCCTATTCACATGGCGTTTTTCAGCGAAAAGGATGACAACTCGTAGCATTTCCTTTCCTCCTCCCCAACCCCAACTATGTCACTAAAAACAGCAACTATGTCCAGGATCCTTTTGCTTCCACTTTTGGTTAAAGAGATTAGAAAAGAAAGAGGAAATAGTATGAACTGTCAGATATTTACTTTACATTTGCAGATTCTTCCTAAAACTGTTAGATTTTATTAAAATTTAAGAAAAATAGTTTCAGACAACTGTATACACATTTTAACTTCTTTTTTGGAGCCATCATGTGCCTGGACAAACACAATGGGTGGCACACTATTCTATTTTGAACAAAAAAGGGAAGTAAGGACATGTTGCATAAAATATAGGTACACAAGCCACTAAAAATGGGCAAGGGACAGTGAGACTAAAAACCAGCTGAAGGTATTTCCAATACTGGCTGGTATGGCAAAATGTTTTCCTGCCAAAAACACTGAGCACAGCTTTAGTTCTGAATGTTCCTTGTCCATGGAGACACTATGAACATGACCTATCCTGTAAGTCATTTTCATTCTATAAAAATCCCCACTGTATAATTAGTATCAGTGGATTTAACTTGGAGGGGGAGGGAGGGACCTCTTAGTGGAGGGGAACAAAGCCAATCATGTGGTGCTAATGTGTGTGACCCTTCTCCATGTGTCAAGAATCGCACAAGTTAGCTAGAAAGCTTAGGCAAGGCAGAGTTAGACTAAATCGAAATGAAACTTCAGGAAAAACATTAAAAATATTGTCCCAGATATAGCATAAAGATTTCTATAAACTGACCAAAAATTCAAATTATACTATTTAAACTTTTAAGGTAGTGTTCACGCTATTTTAATCCCAACTCTGCTCATATACCTTCCTTTCATGTTCCGCTGATTGAAATCAGTCAAAATCGAATTTTTATGCTCAGCCTACAGGGTAACACTCAACTATTCAGCTCATTTCCCTGTCCCAGCTCAGTATGGAATCTACCTGTTCAGAGTCTTCAAAGAGCAACAGCTGCTTTCAGTGTACACTGGCGTGGAGACTGGTTCCTACTGTGAAGGTCTCTGCCCCCGCCAGCCCTAGTACCTGGAGCCGGTGGAGTATGGAGAATCAGCTCTCTGCTGCAGGGGCTGCAGATGGAGCCCTTGTACGCTCGCACCCGGAAGGCATAGTGACTGCCATCTTCGAGACCAGACACGACTTTGCTTGTGCCGCACACTTGGACCTCGCCCCATGACATGTCCTCATCTCGGTTAATTTTCCGATATTCCAGAACAAATCCATCAGCCTTGTCCTTTTCCGGATGGTGCCAGCTTACCAAGGCATTGTTATAAACCTTGCTCTGTTCCTCGTTCATCTCAGGCGCATCTACCCCTGAATGAATTGGAGAAACAATGGTAAAATGCTGATGTTTCAAAACTTGTATTTTTCCTCAGTAAAAATGATGTACTGACCATGGCTTCTACACTGTCCATGAATTTTCTGAACTTACAATACTATGTATAAGAATAAATGCACAGTATGGTGTATTATATTTATAACTGAAATGATCTATCTTTAAGTATTATATACCTTTAAGTATTATCATTATTAACACTGAAACACCATAAATTATATTTTTTATCCATGTTTTTTCATGTACTGAGCAACAGCTTTGGACTTAAAACTTTTTATGTGCTTCCTCTCATACACAAACTATTGTTTTACTATTTTTAGAAGTCTGGTGACTGTTCCAAAATCTCAAAGAATATTACATAATTTCTTTTCATTTTTTTCTTCTGCAGAATTGTAAAGTGATTTAATTTTTCTTAGCATAAAAGTGACACATATTTTTATAAGAAAACCAGAAACTAAAGAAACACAAAAAATTTTAATTGAAAGATAATCACTGAAGTAACTTTACAGAGATCCTGCTAGTACTTTCCCCTCAAAATATCCCACTGTTTGGGTATAACAATATTTATTTATTTTGGAAAACAAGTTTCTAATATCTTACTAAAACCAGCATGATTAAATATCACAGGTAAATCTTTGTGCATGCGCATAGTTCTTTTTTCGCACTAAATTCCTAACACTGCAAGTAGTAAGAACAATAAGCTGTAGAAGTTATACAAACAGACGCACACATACCATATACACACACAACTTATACAATATCACAGTGGAGGATATGAAATGAGAACGAACTTTCTCCCTTATTAGCTCCCAGCTATATATAAGCAAGGTTTCTGTGCATTTCTATTCCTCAATATCATATTTCCTTAAGATCAGCAGTTACCCAAAATACATATTAAAGTTTAAAACAAAGAACAAGAGTAAATCACAGAATAACATGAATGACTGTTTCTTTTTCTTTTTGTTTTTTTGAAACAGGGTTTCACTAAGTAGGTTGGGCTGGCTTTGAACTCACTGTGAGCTCAGACTGGCCTGGAACTTGTGGCGATCCTCCTGCCTCAGCCTCACAAGTGCTGGGATTACAGGCATGTGCCACTATGCCCAGCTAAGACTGAATTATTAATCCCACACCCTTTACTTGGAACATAACTTACTAAAAAAAGTGCATGTATGCAAAAATAAAGGGAATACCCAACACTGGGAAGCTGAGTAAGTACTGTCCAATCTCCCCATCTACATACTTTAGTGATACTCTGCTGTCCCCGGGTATAGCCCAAGATTCCCTGTTACCTCTCCCTTCTAGATCTTTCTTTTAGGATCCACAGGGAAGGGAAAATACTGGACTCACAAGTAAGCTATTACTCGTATGTGTGTGTGCCTGTATGTATGTGTGTATATGGGTGTATGTATGTACTATACAGTAATATTTCATGAACATACACAGTAATATTTCACAATTCAGTTCACAAATGAAAGGGTTTGGCAAAATTTTGCTTCTGTTTGCAAACTTCACACTGGGTAACATACACAACCATGGCCATCTTCCCCATGAAAACACAAATGCAGCCATCTTTCCCAAAACCATAAAATCAAGTTTGTAAACTGAGGCACCACTTGCATATATGCACATGTAACAATTCATGGACATAGTTCACAAATGAGGTATAATCTAAAAAGCAGAATCAGGGCTGGGGATTTAGCTCAGCAGCAAAAGCGCCTGCCTGGCAAGCGCAAGCTCGTGAGTTCGGTTCCCGGTACCAGAGAAAAACCAAAAAATAAAAAATAAATAAAAAATAAAAAAATAAAAATAAAAAGCAGAATCAGCATTTGAATAACATACCTATCTGGAAAAATAAGATGTTCATTAATATCAGATTTAGGTACAGATTTAAAAAGAAAGGAAGTCACAGAAGTTTTACTTTTAACAAGATAAATTTCCCTTGACTGAATGTACAAATACACAAGTCTGTATCTATATAGCAATTAGGTTAAACCTCTGTCAGGACTCTAATCATGCCCCATCACTAGACAAGAAACCTCAGGGAAATGCATGAGGGGAGAATGTGAGAAAGAAAGGAAGATTGTGCAGAAGCAGCAAAGCTCAAACAGAAGCAAGGGTTGTAGGCTGAACTGCACCTCCCCCAATGCTTGCGTATTAGTCTCAACCCCTAGAAAGTGACTGTACTCCTCAGAATGTGACTGTATCTGAGCTGACAAGATCTTTAAAGAGGAAATTAAACTGAGGTCATGGCAGCAGGCCCTAACCCAACATGACTAGTGTCCCTAAGAGGCAGCAGGACACAGACCTCTGCAGAGGGAAGGAGGCCACACAAGGACGTGGGAAGTGGCCATTTACAAGGACAAGGAGGAAAGCCTCAGGAGAAATGAACCCTGCTGACACCTTGGCTACAGATTTTAGGACTATGGCAAAATTAATTGTGTTACTGGACACTTAGCCACCAGAATTGGGACGAAAGCTCTATTGTTTAACCTACACTGTCATGGTCAGATGTTTGCTGCAGCACACCTAGAAAACTAATACAATAATGTAAATGCTGGAATACTTGACAGTCAGTTTAGCCCGTGGGTTCTAGTGCTTGGTCTCTGCTCTAGAGAAACTCAAACCTGCATACACAAAGAAACAATGACAAAGATGTTCAACACAGCATTGTTTTCAATAGAGAAAAAAACAGAAAGAAACTGTCTCTCAGGAAAGAAATGATTTATTCGTTGATGAAATACTATAAAGAGTTAAAATGTTATTTAAAGCCAGAACTGTACATTAACAAGTATTTATCTTAGTTTTTTCAAAAAGTGTCATTTGTGCAACATTTAAAAATACACAAACCAACAGAATACAGTTTTGTGCATAAAAACATAATTATAAAAGCATTAATGGAGTCCATTTTTGGATAGAATGATATATTCCTCAAAAAACTAGGATTAGAGGTCCCATTCGACCCAGCTATTCCCCTTCTGGGTATTTTTCCAGAGTTGAAAACATCATACCACAGTGATATATGTGCACCCATGTTTATAGCAGCACAATTTGTCATAGCTA
This sequence comes from Chinchilla lanigera, assembly GCF_000276665.1. NCBI lineage: Eukaryota > Metazoa > Chordata > Mammalia > Rodentia > Chinchillidae > Chinchilla > Chinchilla lanigera. Next base: position 34,917,647 of record NW_004955408.1, read on the forward strand.
AATCTTGGAAACAACCCAGATGGCCATGCACTGAAGAATGGATAAAAGAGATGTGGTATTTTTATACAGTGGAGTACAACTCAGCTATAAAGAAGGGTCAACTTGAGGTTTTTATAGGTGAATGGATACAACTAGAGACCATACTCATAAGTGAAATGAATCAGACTTGCAATGTGTAAACATCGTACTGTCTCCCTAGTATAAGAATCTGAAAGAGTTAATAAGATCCAAAAGGTACAATAGATATTGTGAAAGGGAAAGAAACTGCTCAAAAGGAAAGACCAACTGGGATGGGGAAAAGGAGAAAAGAAGGAAGGGGAAAAAAAAAAAAAAAAAATATATATATATATATATACATATATATACACACACACACAAGATAGTTAAGCTGATTAAACTACAAATTTCTATTAGTTCATTGAGAGGAACAGTTTGTGCTTACACTGTCTGATCAATTTTGCATGCGTGCATCTGATAATCTAAACAACTACTTTGAAGATAACAATATGCAATATAATAACCATTGTTAATTTCCTATCATCTTGTTTTGAAATTGTGTATCACTGTTTTTATTTTTTTCCTTCTCTTAAAAATAAAAAATAAATAGAATTATGTGGTTTTTTAGACAGTGTAAATTCAGACTAAAATAATGAGGTTTTGCCTTTACTAAGACTTACCACTGGAGAAAAAGGACAATTCTCCAAGAACTTCTGTTTGTTTACACGTATTAACAACATAGTCTTCAAAAGAAGTCTGGGCTGCTGGTCTAAAGCTCTTCAGAGATTCTGTGGCTTTCTGTATTCTGCAGACAGATATACTTTAGATAAATATGATTCTCTAAAACGTCCAACCAGACTGAGCATCTGCAATGGGACGAACAAGAGAAAACTGACCCTTCCCTCACACTCAACAATGAGCACGGCACGCGTTCCATGCTAACAGTATCAGCACCACCCTGGAGCTGAAGGCGAAGCCACAGTGGGTCAATGCACTACGCCAGGGAGAACCACAGGGAAATACCTGAGGTGGAGCTGCTTTGCTGTCTGCACAAAGCAAGACTGATCCGTCTCCTTCAGCACTTCCTGGGCATATCCCACGAGTCCGTTGTTCTCTAGAAGCCCCTGATACTCCTCCACTTGAGTCTGAAATTTTTCCAGTCTTAGTTTCTTAGAGACATCAATTGCTTTCAGAACAGATGATTTCCTCTCTTCTAGGATTTCAAAAAGCTTTTCAAAATGTGTAACCGCTTCTTCTTTAGCCCTCTCTCCATTGCACTTTAATAAAACAAGAACAGGTGTTACCTCGTGGGCTGAAATTTTCAAAGCAATAGTATGGCATCAAATACACATAGCAAAAAAACTGACAACTTTTATTAAGACTTGCCGGGCATGCCTGGCACACACCCGTAATCTAAGCACTTGGAAGACTGAGGCAGGAGGACTGCTGCGAGTTTGAGCCCAGCAGTCCAAGCCAGCCTGAACTACACAACGTGACCCTGTCTCAAAAAAAAAAAAAAAAAAAAAGCAGGACTTATTCTGTAATGTTATAATATTGTAGTTCATTAAGTTTTTCATCTCCAAAGTCCAGCAGTAGACCATTTATTCAATTACATAAAAAGCAATATTCAGTTACATATAAAAGAATCTAAAGCAGAAAAACTGATTTAACCAGAGTAAAACCCACTTCTAGAGTTTTGTACAATATTCATTTCAACTTCAAGATCCTTGTATATACACTATTCCTTTTTTAAAATAAGCTAATTCACAGCTACAAAACTAAAACAAATTATATTCTTCACTGAGATACAAAAATGTAAGTGTTCTATTCAAATTAATTTATTTACAATTTGAACCCTACTCTGTTGTGTCACCTCATTCAAATTATTGAACTCCTCTACACATGCTGCTTTCTCTTGTAAAGGCTGTGGACCGGGCTGGGGATGTAGCTGGCATAGCGTGCTGAATGTCAACACCCAGCATCCTCCCCAGAAAACTAGATGGAGAAACTGTTTACATTTTTGTGATGATTAAGAAAGATTTACACAAAATTCTACAATGTCACCCACTCTAAATAAGCAAAGTGCATATATACTTTATCAACTGTCATAAAATGAGTCTCTGTAGTATTTACTAAATTTTTGAAACCCTATAAAAGTGAAGCTCAGTATGATTTTGAAAACGAGACCAACAGCACTAATAAGCACACATCATAATGAAGCCAAGAGAAACAAAAAAACGTGTCAGAACATTCTTAAACGCTGACAATATACGGCAGCAATGTGCTATGCATCTGCCGTTGGTTGCTGGCCAACAGGCACAATGAAAAAATTTCCACATTGCCTGCTGTTTCCTAGCTCCAACAGTCGCACTTTTAGAAAGGAAAGGGGCAGAGAAAGATTGGACAGATACTTCCACGGAATGTCAATGACACATCCCATAAAGCCCAGAAACATCACTGTACTAGATAAAAAGAGCTTCTCTGGCTAAGTATAATTGCAGAAGCAAAGACAGAGTCACCATCATCACTGAACAGACGTCAAGAACATAGACCAATCTGTAATGCACGAGATTCTTGCTTGTCAGTGAGGTTTAGTAACCTACAAATGCAGCTTGGGCAAAGGCCGAAAAAAAGTTCACCCCCTCACATCTCAGACCTCATGCAAGTTCAGGAAGAAAGCACACTACTCTATGAACACTTAATGCCCGAGTTCCTCAATTCTTTACCTACTGGATGACAAACTCACAAACAAATGCTAGGTTTCCCTGATTTCAAAAGTGAAGGAAGACTGACTGAGAGATAAAACTAAAATGACCAAAGATACAATCTCTGGAGTTTTCTTTGTGTTGGAAGATTATGCCAAACTGAGAGAAGATGTTATTTAATCAGACAAAAAGGTGGAAAAATTCTCCTTAAATTACACGAAAAAACAACTGAATACTTAGAACCATAAATGCAATCAGGATCAGGAAAATGGTATTTTTTTAAAAGCAAAGCTGATAATATGGTACTAATTCACACAATTTCCCAATAACTTCACTCCATTTTGGGAAAAAAAAATTCCAAGAGTTGCATTCTAAGGATATTTTTATATTTAATATAAAAAATCAGTACACATCAAAGCCAATGAAAAATAGTGGAATTTTAAGATGACCCAGCACAATCCTCTTCTATCATGTATTTAAAATGCTACTCATTTTTCTTATTTTTACTGAAACAAAATATGCAAAAATATGTACATATAAATATAAAGATCAATAAATCTGTAAAACACACATGCAACCACATGCAGGTTAGATAAAACATTATCAATACACAGGCACTAATTTTCCCCTCCTCAACAATGACCATCCTGAATTTTAACATAATCTAGTTTCACCTTTTGGGGGACTTTCTTAGTACTGGGGTTTGAGCCCAGGGATATCCTGTAACTAAACTATAGCTCCAGCCCTTTTTTATCTCTCATTTTGAGATAAGATCTTGCTAAGTTACTCAAACTGGCCTCAAACTTGCAATCCTCCTGACTCAGCTGCCCAAGTAAGTCCAGATTTTTGGGCACTTTTTAATAAATATCATCACATAAAATATTTTCTTTTGTATCTGGCATTTCCCTTTAACATTACAAGATTCATCTATACTGTTGTGTGTAGTTGCAGATCATTTTTATTTCCTTCCACTGATTATGGATATTGTATTTAGACAGTTTCCACTTTGTACCTATCTCAGAGTCTATAGCCATGAGCACTCTACTACATGTTTTTTCTTTTTTTGGTCTCTTTGAGACAGGGTCTCACTATGCAGCTCAGGCTGGCCTCCAGCTCACTTTGTAGCCCAGCTGATCTCAAACTCGCAGTGATCCTCATGTATCAGCCTCTAGAATGCTGGGATTACAGGTGTGCGCCACGACACCCAGCCGTCCACTGATTTTTTATATCTGTTTCCCTAGTCCCAGAAAAGAAGGGATGACATCTAACACTACTGGGTGTTCCCAGCTCATATAACACCCCTAGGATTTTATGAACAAATAAATGAATGTCAAAATATATAAATGAAAACTATGTGAACTAGTTTGTTACTCACCTCTGTTTCTTTCATTAACAAGTTGAGTTCAGAAATTTGACTCTTCACCTGGCCCTCTTTACCAATAAGGTAATCAATATCCTTTGAAAGCTTATCCTGTTGAAACACATTCACAACACAAAGCTTATCAAAGGTCTTGCATGATTTTTTTTTAATTACCCAGTACTCATCCTCTATAATGAGACAGTAAAATCAGCTTTGGTGATTAACCATATCAACCGCGGGTAAATAGTTACTGGTCTTAAGCACAAAGGCCCAAAGTTATATAGAAAACTAAAAGTAGGCCAGAAAAAAAGAATAAGGTAGTGATGCTTAGATTGTTCAAAAATTCTAAATATGTACACAAGTAATAAATTTTTGTTGTTCCATTAGCATTCTCAGAACTCTTTTTTTCAAAGACTTTTAAGTAAAGGGAAAGGCAGCAGTCCGGTCTTGTCATTTATCAGGCTTTGTGATGGTGCTCGCATATCATACACTACAGGCAAAGCAATAAAAAGTCCAACGTAATCTTCCCAGCCCATCCCCGTCTGGATATGCATTAAATAATACCGGGGACCACAAATTATAAACCAAGTCCGGAGCCTGTCCAAGGCCGTCCTTGTCCCGCCCTCTGAGTGGGACCAGATCGAGGAAACTCCCTGCTTTCTTCTGGTCAGAGGTGAAGCCTGCGGGCTGGGGATGCTGTGGCCTCACAGGACAGGACAAGACCTGCTGAGGACGACAAGGATCTCTGAAGCAATGTACAGCAGTAGAAGTTTCGGCTGGGGAAACTACAGTTTCCTCCTTGGCCCTTGTCTCATCCTTGCAGAACGCTTTATTCCTTCCCCAGCACACTGTCATCACCATTACCATTCCTGGAATCACTCGCTGCCCCTCCCATGCACTGGCCAACAAGAACAGTGGAGAGCTGGAGTCTTTCTCTGTACCAGTCCGGAGGCACTGACCTAACAGGACCTGAGCACGGCAGTGGGGAGGGTGGGCACAAATGAAGTGACAGGATCAACTTCTAGGAGCTGAAAACATGAGCCTCCTCCCACATTATCTTCCTCTTTCTGCTTAGGCCACATAATAGGAAGAGAGAATATGCCCAAAATGAAAGTGACAGGCTTTGCAAGACCCATCTGAGTTTCCCAAGAACACCAGAAATCAGAATGAGCTTCCTGGTGGCTCACTGCAAAGAGAGGAAGAACCTGCTGGGCAGACGACCAAGATTTCTGGGTACTAAAGGCACAATGAGGACAAGAAAGAAATGACAGGACGTAAAGGAAAGAAGAGGCATGAAATGTTAAACCTCAGCGAACGATTTCACAGGTGAAGCCAAAACCTGAGTATACATATGAAGCAGCTGAACCAGAAACCTCACTGTACCACCCACCCCTCCACAGGCTGCAGGTCTAACGACAGTTCTAAGACTACGCCGTCCCTTCGGGCCAGGCTGGGGCCAGAAGTACTGGATACAGCTGGGAACAGTTTTTATGAACCTCAGTGGCAAAGAGCTAAATTTGGCCATTTAATTTGAAGCAAGGCTCAGTTCTAAATCCAAATTAGAAGTAGAAAAAGGCTAAGATAGGTTGACTGACCCAAAGCAGTAAGAACCAGAGAACTGATGTCACAATTCAGAAACATGGTCCTAAAACACCTGGTAAGTTTCAATGCTTAGACAGACTTCAGCCACCTATATTCTTTATCTGAGACAGCTCTAGTCCTCTGACTGCTCTCAGACCTTGGCAGTCTATTTTAAAAGATTAAATCTATTTTACCTAAGAATCACTATGTCCATGCATTCATAGGTCTCCAAAAAACAGCTAAGTATCAGACACTGCCACCAGGCACTGCTAATAAAAGAAAAATGTAAAAAGACAAGCTCCCTTACCCATAGATCGTACCCAATGGGGAAAGCAGTTTTAAATAAATCACAGAACTGATCTGAGGCTACTTTCTCAAGACTGAACTGCTCAGAAGACTTCCTTTGGAACAGCGGTTTTCAAACAGCGGTGTGACTCGACCCCCTTGACTGCTGATGGAAGAACAGAGGCCCAGGCCCCTTGAAGGACATGAGCAGCCTCCGTCATTGTACCAAGTGCCCAGGTGAGGCTAATGCCCACCCAAGTTCGAGAACCACTGTTTCCCTGTGTCCATCCTGTCCACAATCAAAGGTTTCAGAGTCCACAGAGTCAACAAGTCAAGGGAGAAAGAAGAAAGGAAGGCAAAGGCATCAATAATTACAACTAAATATCTTTTAGGTAAGCTGGCTAAGAGAGCAGCACATGTGGTCCTTGTCCTCAGAGTATACAATTCTAAAGGTGGTATCACCTCTGGTCTACCTCTGAAAATGTTCAAAATAAAATACTGGGAAGAAAGGGTATATAATGATACATTTTTAGTCACATTCTCCAAACTACAAATACTTTATTAGTTACTTCCTTATTCAGTAAGAAGAGTTTACAGGACTATTCATACTTTCTACTCTTTTGGTTCTAATTGTTACTAACTTGTCTAAAATCAAAGCCATCATTCCACCAGAGATACCAGCACAAGACAAAGATCTTAAGTTCTCCTTAGAAATGTATGGAAATTATCAATGAGAAACAAAACTAGCAAAATGTCCTTGGGAAACACTGTTCAGTAAAACGTCTTCTAACTACTACAGATTTAACTGTAACAAAATTAAGATGAGCCAAAACCCAGCTCTCCTTAATGAGAACTGTAGTGTGTGAGAAGCTGAGAAAACCCACAGCCATCAAAGATGGGAAGGCATCATCCAGGGATGTGGCCACACTGAAGGAGCTATAGTGAATCCCTCATCACAGTGCATTTTTCGGGGTAAAACAATTTCAAAGCCTTATCAGCCCTCCACAAAAACCCCACAAAGCAGGAGTTGGAGAGCTCCCAGATGGCAGAGGACACAAAGTTCCTAAAGGGGTGGCACAGCCAGACAGGGATGGGAGCTCCCCACCCATTCCTAGAGACCACACCTGTCTTGGTTACTTTTCTCACTGCTGACACAAAATGCCTGACACCCAAAGTTAGAGGAGGAAAGGTTTACTTGGCTCACAGTCTGTAGAGGTTTTAGTTTATAGTTGGCTGGCTCTGAAGCAGGGTGGCATAGCAGAGGGGCATCACAGAGAAGAAACAGTCCATGGCAGGCAGAAGGCAGCAAAAGCAAGCTGGAATCAACAAGCCTCCTTCTGTTCCTTGTATTTTACCCAGGCTACTCACCATTAAGGCAGATAGCACTCACGCCCTTAACCCTAGCATTGCGCCATGAATCCCAGCATCACATACTCTAGATCCAGCCACCTCTGAAAACCCCCATCTATGACTGCCTGGTGCTCTGGGGTACATCTAAACACAAGCCATAACATTCTGCCCTTGGCCCCTTCCAAAGATTCATGCATATCCCTCTATACAAAAGGCATTTAGTCCATCTCCAAAACCTGCCAAAGTCCTAATGGTTTCAGCACTGCTGAAAAGTCTCCTGAGATTTAAGGCAAACTTTAGCTGAGAGCCCCTGTACAAATGAAAAGAATGTTAAACACTTCCAACACGCAATGGCACAAAATAAAAATTACCATTCCAAAAGGTACAAATGGAGATAGGAGGGAAAAGGACTGAAGCAAGTCCAAAATCCAACAAGGTAAACATTAAGTTCTGTAGTTTCACGTAGAGTGTCTGAGGCAATCAGTGGCAAGATGTGAACTCCAAAGAGCTTGGGTGGCTCTGTCCCAATGGTATTGCTGGTGATTATACCTCTGATGGCTTCTCTCTGAGACCAGCTCTGTGGCTCTGCTCCATCCTTACAGTTTTCCTCAGATGATCCACATTCCTAGCTTCTCCAAATTTCTGGGGTGTCCACTGCACCTTCAGCTTCAATCTCATAGCTTCACACGCTGCCCTCTCAGAGGCACACTGCTTAGCTTCCCAGGATGTCTTGTGAAATCTGGTTGGAAGCCTTCCTGACCCTACAACTCTTACATTCTGCATGTACCTAAAACCAGCACCAAATGGATGACACTAAGGTCTGCCTCCAGCTGAAGCAGTAGCCAGGCTTTCTTCTCTCTTGGCTATAAGGGTTGAGGGCCTATGAACCAAATCCTGAGGGACAACTTCCCTAGGCTGCCACCATTCTAGAACATGGTGCTCTGGGGTTCTCTTCTCAAAGCAAAGACTGTCATCTTTGCAACTCTGAGGCTGCAAAGCTTTGAGTCCTATTGGTTCTTGTGATGCCCTGAGGCCATCTTTCCTGTTGTCTTCTTCTGAAATACTTGGTCTTTTCTTGCTAGTCTTCTCAGTGACTAATTTTCCCTCTGTTCCATCTTTGCAAGCTGCAACTCTATTCTTTCTGGCCAAACTCACAACGTTTTAAATTATTCTGCTGGCCTTTTAATTTCAAGATAAATCTGGCTAAAAGCCCCCAACAGTAGCCATACCACTGCCTCAACATTAGAATTCCTTGAAGTTTCTTCTGCAAGCTTAATTAATCCACTGCCCTTAATCTTGGTCTCAGGCAAAAAAAGTCTCTGGACATGAGCAAAATGCAGACAAAGTTTCTGACAAAGCATAACATACATCGTCTGGAATCCAATAGCTGATGCAGTTCTTATTTCCGAAGGAAACCTCCCAAGCCTGGTCTTTATCAGCAGCATTTCTATCAACATTGTGGTCTTCTGAGCTCTGATCAGACTCTCCCATCAAATACAGCCACAGACATTCCAGGGACAGCATCTCCAAACTTTTCCAAACTCTTCCCAAAAGCTAGTTCCAAAAGATCCTGAACCACAAGGTCAGGAACAGTCACAGCAATGACCCCAAATTCTGCTTAGATACCAAATTTCTTTGATACCAAATTCTGTTTTAATTTCTTTTCTACTGTCCTGTTCCTTCTCAGCAATCCAGATCTCCTCTGGTCTATCTTTGCAGTACATAGCTTTTGGAAAAGCATCACCAAAAAATGTAGCCAGACTGATGGCAAGATAGTGAATACCTAACACAGTGTCTCTCTCTAGGAAAAACACAATTTCAAAGCCTTACCAGTCCTCCCAAAAGGGCAGGAGTTGGAGACCTTCCAGATGGCAGAGCATGTGGAGTTCCCAGACAGGGGATGGGAGCCCCCTGCCAGTTCCCACAGATCACACCCTTCATGCAGCTCTTCATCCTCTGTAATACCCTTCTGATAAATCAGTAAATGTAAGTAAATTTTTCCTTGGCTTTTGTGAACCACTCATATTAAGTGAAGCTGCAGAGGGTATTTTAGGGACCCCCCTCTTACAGTCAGTCAGTCCAGCTTAAAGCCTGGCAGTCAGAAGCACCTGTGGCTGGGTGTGGTGGCACATGCCTGTAATCCCAGCACTAGGAGAGGTTGAGGCAGGAGGATTGCCCTAAGTTCCAGGCCAGCCTGGGCTACACAGTGAGTTCAAAACTAGCCTGCTGAATTACATAGTGATACCCTGCCTCAAAAAAAAAAAAAAAAAAAAAAAAAAAGCAGCAGCACCTGAGGTCTGGAATGGCATCTGAAGTAGGGTGGGTGAGTCTTGGGCACTGAGCCCTCAATCTGTGGGATGTGACACTATCTCCAGGTAGACAGGGTCAGAATATATTGGACTAGAAGCCACAGCTGGTGTATGCTACAGAATTCATGGGCCAGTTGCCGGTGGGTGAGATCTCCACTTTATCTGAGGTCACAGAAGCCTTTTGTGTTGACCGTTACAATCTGAGAGCTGAGAAAAGCACAGCTTGTTTTGTCAACACAATAGCTTAAGTGTATACCACTGCCAAGACCTACACCGAGTGGTAGAAAAGAATGCATAGTTTGTATAACATTAAACCTATAAGAAACTAGAATATTAAAAAAGACAAAATTTAATTATAAGTAGTGCTGTGTAGGACAGGCTGTCAAGGCATGATACAATGACAAAGAATGGATTTACTCTCCCATCTGAATCAACCCAACAAAATATATAGAACAGCTCTCAAGATATTGGACATCAAAAACAAAGATGAGAGCAGTCCCTGAAAGTTGGGATACAAGATGAGCCTATGACTGCCACAGCTTACTGTCTAGAAAGGATTTCCAAGGTCAGGCACAGCAGAGAAAGCAAATAGAGCCCAGGGTCTTCCACGAGTGTGGGAGATGAGACTGGAGTCTGGAGAGTACAGTAATTTTAAGACCTAACAGCAAGAAATAAAGAAATGAAGAGATGTACCAAGCCGAGTACTGATCAACTAACACATATAAGGAAATGGCCAGAAGCCATGGTAAGAACTACCCCAGGCTCAGAGCTCACAGAGCTGAGAGTAATGCCAACTCCCAGCAGCCAAACAAACAGAAAAAGTCAAAATCACAGGGCATCAGGAAGAGTAATCAAAGGCTTTTTCCTGCACAGCCAGGTAAAATTAGCCCTAGAACTAAACACGGCTCTGCCTGCCTAATAAAGCTTAAATCTAAGATCCAAAACGTTTCCAAATAGTCACATATCCAGTGAAAACTCAGGAATATTTGTAGAAAGACAAAATAGGCAGCACCAAACAAGGTAAAAGTTACAGTACCTAGCAGCCAATAAAAATTACCAGGCAGCAAATCAGCAGAGAAATATGAAGAAAAAAAAAAAAACCAGAACTGACCTAGTAACAACACAGGTTAGAGAGTCGGCAGACAAGAACAATAGAACAATTGCACCTGTATTCAAGGAAGACAGAGTAAACACTGATCATGACATAGATATAAAATACAAAAGCATGTATATACGCAATTAGATATTGGATAAAAATGTGTATATATATGTTTTTATAACGTATATACTGATGTGTGGTTTTACATATACATATATATAGACATAACTTAAAAGGGTGGTAATATTTGTGGATTATTTTTATTTTTTATTTTTTTATTTTTTTTTTTTTTTGGTTTTTTCTCCGGTACCGGGAACCGAACTCACGACCTTGCGCTTGCCAGGCAGGCGCTTTGCCACTGAGCTAAATCCCCAGCCCCTTGTGGATTATTTTTAAAATATGGTTGAAATGAAAAAACGACACAAGCAGTATGGCACCACTACTTGCTCTGCCACCCATTATTAAACTTAGAAGTTTTAAATACTCTTGTACAACAGAGAAGAAATAATTCAGTTTTAGCTAGTAAGGATTCCAATTAGAATAAACAAAAAAGGTTATACCCACTCTATAGGTAAGAAGTAAGAATCAAGTTTCTTAAGAAATAGCTACTGTCGTTCAAAGTGTGTCCTTCCTATTCACAACCTCAATGTCCCAGGCACGGGGCTCACTGGGGTCACAATGAAGTGTCCTTCACTCTGCCCTCCTCAGAGCTCATGACTGACAGTGCAGGCTTTAACGTATAATGGCCAAAGAACCATCACTTAGAAATACCAGCAAACCAGTCTTCCAAGGTTAAGAAACACTTTATATCATTAACTCCTTTTAGTAAAAAAGACCCCATTATAAACCATGATCTTATAAATAAGCACTTACAGGCATAAAGTTATAAAGAATTCATTTCCCAAAATAAACAAGTCCCACCTTTAAGGTTTTGTAGGCACTGCTCATGGTGGTTACACGGTGAGTGGCATGATTACCACCCAACTTACAGAGGTGACACACCGGCCTCCGACAGAGTTCACAGTACATGTTTATTCTCTCCGTTTCATGTTCTGGGCACATTAAAATCTGTTGAATAAAGAATAAAAATATGATTAAGGACCTTGGTTTCAAGTAATCCAATAAAAACTAAAATACAAAGAACATCTGCTCAATAGATAAATCCACTTAAATGAATAAAAGTATAGAAAAATAAAAATATTTGATATAACCCAGAAAATTCTCTACATTAGAATTACTATTTTTCAATTTGAATTTTTCAATTTAAATACATAGGTATTATTTCTGCTAAACTTGGTAATAACAAAGTGAAAGATTTACTCCTGAAAGATGCAAGTGCAATGTTTAACCAAGCTAGAAAGTCTCTGACCCCACGGAGTAGGCAAATATTCATGATCATAATCAATATTTTTGTAAGGTACCAGAGCAATTTAGGAGAATCTGTGATGTGAATTTCCTACAAGTATGTTGCTATGAGACTCTTGGAATGGTTTATGATGTAAGATTCCAATAACAGAACTAAACACAACTTTTACCTTCTCTACTGGAGCTTTTCACTCCCACACTAAATAACTCCTACTAAGACAAGGCCTTAAATTCTTTACTTGTTTTTACTCTTTCTTTACGTCAAGTTCTAGACTCCTAATAATCTAGCCCATACCGTAAAATCTAATATTCTAACTTACCTTGGGTCTGAAATTAGTGGTGGGGCCCACATACTCATGCTGAGCCTTCACAGTACCCCAAGGGTGATAGATTTTGAAGCATTCATTGCAGTAGCTGGCACTGCAGTCCATGCAACTCTTTGTGGATTCCTGAGCTGGTGGCTTACAGAGGTCGCACATAATGGCCGTGGCGGCCCTGGCTGCCTGGCGGTATCTCTCAACAATAGTTTCCAAAGTGAAATTTCGAAACAGACCATTGACTCCTCGTTCTCCAAGATCCACATCATGTTCGCAGCCAGGGCAAGGAAAAGTAGTTGTCCTAGGAGTCAATGAATTGCGCTTCCAGCCTGCATAATTAGTAAGTACTTGTTCAGTTACATCAGTAGGAAAATTAGAATTTTAAGAAGAGGAGTCATGTTTTAGAACAATTTATTTACATCTATCTATAGACAGATAGAGATATATGCTAAAAACAAAGTATCAAGAATTTGCATTTAAATCAATTTGAATTCTGACAATGCTTCTCTAAAAACTATTTTTCCTTAGTAAACAAAAGACAAGCTCAAATTATTAGTTATCAGATCAAAGAGAAAAGGAAAATCGTATAGTAAATCCCATATAAAACACATGCTGCCCCAAATATAGATATAAAGTATATAATACAATACTACATGGATTGGGATCATTTATAATTCTATATTATTATACAGGACATCCAAGGCACTTAAATCAACAGCCTTAGCTAACTAAGAGGAAGTAAGTGAACAAATAAAAGAGCAAGGGTCATTAACACAGGGCCTATGGACAGGCACCAGAAAGATCCATAAACTATATGAAACTGCAAAAATTTTCATATACGTATATTCTGATTAAACAAACTATACCTTTTATAAGATTCTCAAAGGAATTATGTGAACATAAAATTTTTAAGAACCTCTACAATAGATTTCCCACTGTAGTATTGTTTTATCTGGAAAAATTCAGTAAGCAAGATCATTAGTTAAGTAGAATCTACAGAAGAGTGAAAAACTCATTCATAGACCTAGAATTTACAACTGTAAGAGGGACCAACCATTTAGTATCTTCTTACGACCTGAAACAAAGAATCATTAAGATTACTTAATTCAGGAAGAGATGTTACCAAAGGTATTACAATAAATTTAACAATGTATATAACCAATGAGTGGCCTTAAACATCACTTGCCTTTTTCAGTGTTATCGTCCTCATTTTAACAAATCAAGAACCCCAGGCAGACTTTCCTTACTCACTGCTTCAGAATCCAAAACTGTGTATTTAACACAGGTGCCTATTACCATCTTCCTTCCTCTCACTTAAAAATATACTAACAGAGTATGTAATCTTGGTTGTCTCAAAATAAGTCCCTCAATACAAACTCAAACTTAACCCACAGCCTTCTTTCATACTACCATGTATCTAGCACCAAAAATGAATGGTTAAACTTAATATACCACAACCTAAATGTCTAAATAGCTACCTTAATACTGCCTTTGTACATGACTACTACAAAGAATATCTTAGAAGACTCCTGGCTTAATATAACTAAAGGTAAAATTTAGCAATTAGCCACTACATTACTTATTTGAAATGCCTTTATAACATGCTAAAATAGCACTGGGTCCCAAAAGCTAATTATGCAATGAACATGCACTATACCACTGTACTTTAATATCTCCCTTTAAAGACATCTTAACATTAATACATACAAAGTAACTGCCCCATAAAATTTGAAAATGCTATCCTATGCATATTCTTGTAATGATACTAAGCACATGCAATACAGTCCAAGATGTTTCACACCACAGCAGGCATATCACAAAATAAGCAGCAAAGCTACTTTTAAAAACACATGCATATGAGAACTTCATTTAGTGAAAAACAAGCCAAACCATTCTGGAAGTGATACAGTGCAGTGGTCAAGTTTGAACAAATGAAAATTCACAATTAATTGCATGCTTCCACACATGAATATGAATATGGTGATGGGAATTTAAATGAATGAATAACTCATCCCAATACTCAACGTTAAAAAGTAGGGGGTGACCAGTATTGGTTTTATGAAGGTTGTAACCAATTAAGTAGATAAAACAAAATTGAATCAAGACTACAAAACCATGCTTTCATATGTATACTGGTGATACCCAAATTTTGGTCTTCACGTTTAGATGTCAAAAAAAGATGTTTCATCCCTTTTCCGTAAACCTCTGCTAACTTGTTTTTACAGTTAAAAATAAAGTAAAAAGCATCACACTGAACTTCTTAAATCAGACAAAACACTAAATAAAGAAGTATTACTTCACTTATCTGCATAAATATGTTGGCTATTTTTCTAAGCAGATCTTGAAAACTCAAATTTTTCTTATAAATGCTGAGGAATATATTTCATCTGTTTTCTACTATTGTTTTCATAAACACAAATAATAAATGCTAGGAAATAAAACAGGACAGACTAAAGGTTATTCTGAGGAATTAATAAAAAAAAAAAGACAGTAAAACCAAAATGTAACAGAGTCAACTTTCAACTTTCTCTACCTGTGCTAATATAATCAGTCAACGTCACTGTTGAAATTAAAATTAAATAAAATTTAAAATTCAGTTCTTTGGTTAGACAAACCACGCTTGGGGATACTGGCTACCACACTGTACAGTGTGGGGTTACACATTCCTATTATCATAGAAGGTCTACTGTGCAGTACATGACATACTGAAAAAGAAAGCTAAACATGGACTGTAAAGAAGAAATAGAGACCAACCAATAGCCAGCTGTGGGGCTGATGTTTGCAAAGCGCAGTATACAAATACTGTCGATTTCCAAAATCTGTTCTTTTCCCTACATACATCTAGTTCGAAGACAGTAAGCAGCCAGGCGTGGTGGCACACTCCTGTAATCCCAGCACTCAGAGGCTGAGACGGGAGGCGGCCTGAGTTGGAGGCCAGATGGGGCTACATAAGTGTATAGGCCAGCCTATACTACAAAGTGAGACCTTGCCTCTTTAAAAAAAAAGAAGGCATTAAACCAAAAGCATAAAACATATAATAATTTTTAAAGGTTTAAAATATTCCCACATTTAAAAAAATATTCCCAAATTAATTTATAGCAAATCCTCCAAACAGGTTAGCTTTTAGTATTTTATCATTTAAATATCAAAGAATAAAAACAAAGGGGAGACCAGTAACTCAACACAGGTTCCGAATCTGCCACTGCATGCTCCCCCGCCATATGCTCGCTGCAAACAACTTCCCGTTACCACTTGGCCATGTGACAGACGACTCCTCCCCATACTGGACACATCACTGTTGGGTTTTTAGCGTTTGGCAACAGGCTGCCACCTTAATGTTTGTTATGGCACATTCTAACCACCTGATGTCCGTGCGTCGTATTTACTGTGAGTAATAGCATTCTTCAGCTTGGAGAACTTTCTCAGCTACCTTCTAAATTCAAAACAGGTAGTAAAAAATTACCTTCTTTTAAGAAAACCGTTATGTCTCCTCCTCATTACTACAGTTCAACACTTAAAATCCTCAGACTCACTGAAGCCTTACTGAAAAATCCCACATGGCTTCTGGAAGAGGCTGTAAGATTTTTAAATCAAGAGATGCAGAAGGCTACGAGGAAGACAGGAAAGGGATAGCATTTCAGGTGTTTTTGTTCTCTAAAGAAAGAGCGGGTTATCACCAGTATGTCACCAATTTACTTTAAAGGTCAACTGGAATTTTTTTAAAAGGAAGATTTTAATATAAATTGGTCCATTTTTCACATAGAATTGCATACTTCAAAAAGCCTAAAAAAGGAGGGGACATTATCTTTAAGTGGGTAAGACTTAGTGTTAAAGATTCGATGCTAAATGCTTTAAAACATCAACAACAAAGATATCACATGCATAAAAAAAGATTATGTTATTAGCTACAAATTTATCAACACTGTTAATCAAATTTTTCAAAATATATTTAATCTCCCCAATGTAGTAATAGTAACCTTTGTCCCACTAAGTAAATATAAAGGATTTTTCAGGTACTGTATCTCAAAAAAACAAAAAGAACATGTGTCATTTTCTTCAGAAATGTCTTGTACAGTGAACAAATACAAGCATTAATATTCTGTGTTCCCCCTTACTTGGAAATTTAATCCTGTTGACCTTTAAGTCATATCAGTCCAATTGGTTAACTTTCTACACAATTTTGAGGACTTGACCACTGATTTTAAAGAGCCTTGTACTTATATACTAGATAATTTAATTTAAATCTAACACTATGCTGTCTGCGGCCACAAAAGCAATAAAGCATTTTCTACCTCTCCACCCCAAAGATCTCCGCTGCGATGCTGTGAATGATGAACAGAAAGCTGGATTTAGAATTTCATTATAAAGAGAAGATTCAGACCTTGTTAACAAAAGATAAAGCAATAACTGTGTCCTGCACATAGTTCTATTATTCAATTAACCATAAAAATGTGTTTTTCTCAGTACATATGATATTTATGAAGCCAGCAGTACAAAACATTCAAGTTCTCTTCTTAGAATTCAGAATTCATCGTTGTCGGTACAGTATCTCAGACTCATACTTTGTCCTATGGATGTGCTTTTATTTTAAATTCTTTTTATTTTAAAGAGAAAAAAACTAACAAAACAACAACAATGAAGACAAAAACAAAACAACAACAATAAGGATACATGACTGCAAACAAAATGACAGGAATTAACAATAGTTGCCACATTACATACTGTGATCTTCAAGGAAGCTGAGCAGTTCTGCTTATTATGGGAAATACAAGCAAAATCAAGTATCATTTGACTTTTTATTTGGACTTTTTACTGACCCGAAAATAGTAAGTAAATGGAATTGACACAATATCTTTTTTTCTGACCATACGAAAGCACATTGGAGGAAAAGCTTATGTGGATATGCTCAGAAGAATGAAGTAATCTGGCTCTTATTTTTATATAATTTACTACTGTTATTGTCTTTTTAAGGTACTCATTTTTTTAAATATATTGAATAGCTAAGGCAACATTATCCAAATGAAATACAGGAGCCCAAAGTATAATATAAATATTTTTAAATTTTCCAGTAGCCACGTAAAAAGTTACAGAACAAGTGAAATTAATTTTGATGACATGTTATTTAATTCACTACACCCCAAATACTATCATTTCAAGATATAACCAATGGATGTCACTATCTTTTTATCCCAGGTCTCTGCAATTCAGTGTGCATCTACACGCACAGCACATCGCCACCAAACTGCTCCCATTACAGGTAATCAGTGGCTATACATAGCTAGTGGCTACTGCACTAGACAGTCTAAGTGTAATCTTTTACTAAGCCTTTCCTTCGAAATTATTAAACTTAATTTTTAGAACTCCATCCTTCTCATTCCAATTCCTATACATACGGTTCCTGGTTTTCTTCCCAAGCATGACTAACTGATTTTTTTTAAAAATCCTACCAGGAAAAGAAGTAGGGGTAGGGGGCATTACTTACTCATGAACCTGTAAATCTATACAAAAAATTACAGACAAATGCATAGTAAGTGGAGGGTTAAGTAACATTATAGGACCGTAAACTTCTAGTTTAAAGCTGGTGAGCACGTGAAAGACAGTATCTAAAATTTGCATTTGGAAAGATTACCATATATGGGGCATTACCACTGCTACATGCTCTACCTTTACCTGTTAACTTGCTTTTCGTGTGTTCTTGATAAAGGACTGTGTTTCTGCACCTCTTATGAAGCTTTTTACAATGCTAAGTTATAGAAGCCGAGACTAGCTCAGTGGTAGAACATTTGTCTACAACGCTAGGCTATTACATGATTTTTTTAAAAAGGACAGGTCAAAGCTGGGGATATAGCTCAGTGGTACAGCACGTTTGGCCTGAGGCCAAAACATGGCCTAGAGCATATGTGTAAGGCCTGAGGTCAACCCCAGCACCACAAAAAAGGAGAAAAAAAAAAAAGGGAAGGGCAGATCTACCTTCTTCACTCTTCAGCATTCAGCCATGTCTAATAACCAGTGGACACTCAAGTATTTGCTGAATGAATAAATGAATGCAGCTGGTATTCAAAGACACAGCACTGGAGTGCTGGAGAGAACCAGAAGATGACAGACAGCTGTGACACACACCTGTAATCCCAGCGTTCGGGAGGCTGAGGCAAAAGGACTGCCCTGAGTTCAAGGCCAGGCTGGGCTACAAAGTGAGTTCAAGTACAGCCTGAATTACGCAGTGAGACCTTGTCTCAAAAAGACAAAAAAAAGTGTAGAAGATGACAGAACAAGTGGCTCAACTTGCCACCCGAAGCAGAAACTCCCCTATATTATTTGTAGATACTGGACACCAATCCACGCTTTAAAGAAAGATTGCAAACTCTATGGTCCAAAAGCTGGGTCAGTCAGAGCTGCAGTTTTGCTGGTACAGTGCCTACATCAAACTAACACAGTGTTCCGGCAATCGGGTTCACTGGAGCCCACAAAACTCATCACTGCTATTATGGTTTATATCTAGATGTCCCTCCAGAGCCTCATGCACTCATAGGTGGAAGGTGACTGGATATGGGGCTCATAGTCGACTTGCTGTTAGGGGCTGGGATCTGGTCAGAAGAGGCAGCTCACTGGGGGTCACCTGGTCTCTCTCCTCTCCACTCCTCCCTTAATCTTTCTCTTTCTCTCTCTCTTTCTGTTTCTCTCTCTCTCATACTATGAGCTCCTTCTCCTCTGAGATGCCCCCCTGCCTTGGAGCCAATGACTATAGACCAAAACCTCTACGAACTGGGAGCCGAAACAAACCTCTCCTCCTTACAGCTGTGGTGCTGGGTATTGTGTCTCAGCAGTGAGAAAGGAGCTAAGGCAGGTGCCTTCTAGTCCCCACAGTGCCAAATTATACCTGCAGCCTCCAACAGGGAGGCCTAAAATCAGATAGCTGATGACACTTGTGGATTGCTAGTGTTCCTAGCAGTTGACCTAATGTGAAAATCTCTGTCTCTTTATTACACCAAAGAAGTAAACAAGAGTATTTCCTGTTTAATGTGCCTGGGTCTAGCTTCAGTTATACACCTGTTTGGCCCGTGCAGCATCGGAATTTGACACTGGATTTAAACACTTCCAGTAACAGGGATCTGGGCTAAAGTGAGTTGTGTAGTTGTATGATTAAGCAGCCCACTTTATTTCTGGGCAGCCTTCAGTGGTTTGTGTTTGTTTTCTTTTATGCTAAGTTAAGTATGCTTTCTTGTTCCATTTATTCACTGATCCAGAACCTCTGCTAAAGATAGCTAGTACATTCCTCACCCACAAGACTGCATCACATTCTGAAGTCATCCTTCTCCAAGTTAACATTCTTATCTCCTTGTTCTCCATTGTTCTTCACAGAAAAGTTCTGAAACTCTTAACCATTCTCTTTCCCTTCGGGCCATAATCTAATGTCACGAAACTCTTCCTAAAGAAGGAAGTGACCATCTCAGTGATTCTATTTCTAACCTAGACAGTGGGATGTATGATGAATGGTGAAATGGAGCTCTTGTTCTGAAAAAAAAAGTCACTATTATTGAACAAAGTCATTACGGTGAACTTTTCATATTAGCCGTGCAGCAGACGCTTGTCATTCAACAAACATGTATTCAGCACCGACAGAGGACTGTGCTAGGTCTGTTCCTTAGTTCTTTTCGTATTTTACACAAATCACATACAAAAGTGGCCACATCTGAAGATTAAAAGCCTATAAAAGAACATGTGAGTATAGGTGGAAATACTACTCCACTTAATTGTCTGATTTGAATATTAATATACAAAGAGTAAATTTTCTTTGGTCAATCAAGCAGGGATCCCCAATTAGTCAAAGAGCTACCAAGGGCTCAGCAAGTGTTCTCTGGCAGGATGACTGGTCTTTCTTTCCCTCCTCATGAGCCAGGCTCCCTGTGGTGAGGAACACACTACAGCGATGACCTCACAATGAGCACAGTCCCCTCTGTCCTCATGCTCTCTGCCGGCCCACAATCTGCCTGACAGCCTTTTGCTGGGTATGGACATAAAATTTTTATGTGTGCAAAATATCTGGCACGTAGTGACTGATGCTTAAAGAAACACACATTAAAAAAAAAAAAAGAAACACACATTTAAAAAAAAAGAAACACACATTTTTAAAATAGCATGCTAAAACTCTTAAAGCAAATTACTCTTATTCACTCTTTGATGAAGCACATAAATACCACCCCAAAATAACACCCCTTTTTTTTGGTGGACCAAAGCCAAGATGACATTTTTTAAAATGCAACTGAGGGAAAGAGATTCTTTTCTGAAAATAATTTACAAAATTAAACCGTTACTGGAGAATTGCTATGAGTTCGAGGCCAGCCTAAACTATATAGGGAGAGTACGTTTCAAAAAAGAAAAAAAAAAAAAAAACCACTCCAGAGCTCCAAGTGGACAGAGTGGAAGCTCCACACTCTGGACTTCTGGCCACTCACACTGCCCTCTACACAGAGGGCACGCTTCACCTGAGGCCAGGGGCTTCTACTGACCTTGTTCTCCACTGCTGACTTTTATACTAAGGATTCCAGCAACTCTAGTGATACTAAATCATTTCTCATCTACATTAATCCTGCAATAGCCATACAGAAGAGAAAGTAACACTATCTCAACAGGAATTTAGACACTGGCCACATAACAAAAGATATCATGTACGTGCTTGCTATGAAATTACATCTACTTGTATACCTTATTACAAGTTCTGCTGATTCATGATGTTCAAAATCCTTTTGTGATACTGAGGACTGAACTCCGACCTTTGCAGTGAGCTATATCCCTTTTTCATTTTTTTACTTTGGGACCAGGTCTCTGTAAGTCACCCACCTAGGCTTAAAGCTTCACTCTTCCTGCCTCACCCTCCCAGAGAGCTGAAATTACAGTCATGTGTGCTACTACATATAGTTAAAATCCTTAAAATAAGGGAAAATATAAAATTCTCAGGAGGAATGATACCCAACAATTTATCTAAAAAACTTTCTAGGTTCACTTAATAAAATTTTTTTCTAGGATTAGCCATCCAGATCCGCAGTTTTTGTACAATGCTATAGTGTACGTGGATTTTTCTTAGTATTTTAATAGTCCACTACTTTATGTCAATAATATCACAGAGGCAGAACATTCTCAAAACTACAGGCACAGTTAAGGACTTTAGCACAAAGTTGGTGTTCAATATTTAACATCCACTTGAAATATATATTAAAAAGTAACAAGATACCATTTTGATCTTTTAAGGAGGGGAATCCTTTGTAACTACAATTTTATTTACCTAGAAAATTAACATTCAGAAGGACAAAAAATAGTTTTTCCTTCCACAACTACAAATGGACACATATCTATAAGCTCCCCCACCCCAAGGTCCTTCTGCCACATACCTGATCTGTTAATTCTGTCAATTTTATCCATGCTAGGGGAGGAAAGCCGAAGTCGAGGACTGCTCTGATTGGAGTTGTCTGATCCCACATCATTGAACATATCATCGACAGTCAGTAAGAGTTCTTTTACACATTTATGACAGATGCTATGTTGACAAGGCAGAATCAGTGGGTGGGTAAACAGCTCCTTGCAGGCTGGGCAAATAAGCTCTCTTTCAATATTCTTAATAGTCACCTTCAAATTGAAGAAAAAAACCTAATCAAAACCTCCTACTGGGTAAATACATTAACCATTCTCATCCCTCTTGTACACGTGTTTATCTTTCCGGAAAGAATTAAAAAACAGATTTTTTAAAATCTGAAGGGCCCTCCAACTCTGAAACTTTATTACCATCCACTTCCCTTTAACATCTGGTAGCTTAGAACTAAAAACTAACAAAACATGAGACTAAACACAAGAAAAAGAGGAAAAAAGAGAAAGTGTCAGAAAAAAGTTGGCATAAAGAATTAGGGGCCCAAATTTATCGAAAACTGAAAAGTCATTCAAATCATCAAGAACAGCTCAGTGATTTACAACGTCAATGAAATTCAAATAAACTGCTTTAACAAAAAGACTGGAATATTGTCATAAAAGTACAGACATAATTACCAGAGCTTAGAAAAGGTGGGAGGAAGGAGCTGAGATAGGACAGTGAGTGGATAGAGGAGTGTGGGTGACCAGAGAAATAACTTCTCAAGTTCTGTAGCACAGCAAGGTGACCAGCTGATGACAACTGTATTTAAAAATGCTCCTAGAGAGGTCTGTGCATGTTCTCAACACAAAGAAGTAATAAATGTCAGAGATGACAGATAGACCAGTTACCTCGATACGATCATTAGACTTTGCATATATGCACTGGGATGTCACACTGCACTTTATATGTGCAGTGGTACTGACTCAAAATAAAGCACATAGGTAATAATTCTTAATGTAGCAAGCACCAACAAAGTCTGTTCCTACTGGATGCATTAACTCAGAGGCTGGTAAACAATAGGAACTGCTAAATATCAGGTTGGCCAGTACGTTCATGGTGTGTTGGTTAAATTTACAAGCTGGCAGCAGTTCTGTACTTCAATGTGACCATTTTTTACTTTGTAACTATAATGCAGCTAAAATGCTTGAGGTTCCATGCTACATCATAAAAGCACTTTAAGTTTAAAAGGATGTAGATAGCTGAAAATCACTAAATGCTTCAAAGATTATGACAAAGGAGAAACATTTAGATTCTTATAATTAATAAGGTGTAATGACTTCACGCCGTTTCCCCCACCCCTTCCCTATGCATTTTTTCATGCACCCCAAATTTCAGATATATCTGTTGTTGGCATCCCCGTTTTAATGGCAGTCCAACATTAAAGTACTCAATCTTGTACACACACTCATTACAGCTCTAGAAATACACATACTTAAAATTTAACTCATGTATTTAAATGAAACAACAACGTTTCATTTAAATGCTAACTTGATCTCCTTTAAAGTGACACGAAGTGCCAGCTCTTACATTTAACGCACTTCAGCCCACGGGGGCTTTATCCTCGCAAGAATGAGTCTTTCGACGCAGGGCGGCACGCTGCATCATTCAATACTTCACAAAGTCCACCTCACGAAATGAGATAACCACACCTCACAATTCACAGCGAATACAGCAGACTCAGGCTTTGTCTCATTTCAGAGCTCTACACTAACTCAAAGGAAAATATCATCCCAATGGCCAAAATAGGTGCTCACACCCCATTCTGATGTATAAAACCATTCTTCTGGGCAAGGGTTGAACCCCCACTGGAAGATCTGAAATTACTTCCATTTTTCTCGCACGTTAAGTAATAATGTCTTGAATTCCTCTTTTTAATCACAATGGGTATCAAAAGTCATTTCCACATAAAATGAAAATGCGTTCGTTTTATATATACCGGGGGAAAAAACCGGAAGAAAAGTGATGTGACGGCTCACTACTCCACAGCCTTCACAGGGGTTCCCCAGAAACTTCGGGGTCGGTGCACGGAGACCCCTCCACACCAAAGCTGCACCCCGACAGCCGCCGCCCCGCCCGCCCCGCCCCGGAAGCCTCCTGGGGCCCGGATCGCGAGGACCCGAGCGCCC
>NW_004955408.1:34942112-34950972 GCF_000276665.1 Chinchilla lanigera
GGGGCCCGCGGTCCCGAGCTGTGCCCGGGTAGAATCTGCGCTCTCGCCTCCTCCGCCTTCCCGGCCCTCCCGCCGTCACCCCGGCCGGGTGGGCACCCGGGAGGTCGGAGAAGAGCACCGAGTCCGAGGGCGGTGCCCGGTGTGCCCCGCCCGCCCCTCTCCGCTCCCCGCTGCGGCAGGGGCTCGGGTTCGCCCTTCACGGGCCGCGGGACCGCCAGGTGCTCCCGCGCCGCGCCCGGGTCAGCGCCGCACGTCCCGGCCCGGCTGCGCTCCTGGCCCGGAAGGATCGAATCTGCCGCGGCGGAGGTCTCCGAGACCTCGAGCGAAGGATCCAGCTTCGTCTTCACCCAACATCCCGATCCACAGACGGCCGGGCCCGCGAGCCCCTCGCCGGGGGTCCCGGGGCTGCTCCGATCTGGATTCGCAGCTGCGCGGATGCTGGACCCCAAAAGCTTTCTTCCCGCAGGTGGTGAAGCATCTTAGGGGCCAGTGAGGCTCCAAATACAGCAAATGTCTGGATAACGTGAGGACCTAGATCGTGCCCACCATCGTATGCCAAGTTATCTCAGGGGTCAAACGCTGAAAAGCATTATAGGTCTCTCTGTGTTTAATACTGGACTCTGGGTTAAACAATTACTCCCCGGCTGAAATTTCCACATCAGCACACCTGGATAGTGCTTTGGTTCAAAAATTCTTACTTCACAGAGAAAAACAGATTAGAAAGTTCCAGAGCATGAGCTAAACATAACACAATATTTCCATGGAAGGCCTTCCATTATACAAATCGAACTTCTCTGGTATGTTTTCCACCAGATTAAGAAAGCCCAAAATAAATTAACAGACTTGACAAAATGTGGCTACTAGACACTTTCAAGCTTTTTTTGTGACAATATAAACTAGTATAGGGTATAGCCAATTGGAAGGGAAATTTTGCAGTTTTCCTACTCTAATATTTG
Organism: Chinchilla lanigera; assembly: GCF_000276665.1. Classification (NCBI taxonomy): domain Eukaryota; kingdom Metazoa; phylum Chordata; class Mammalia; order Rodentia; family Chinchillidae; genus Chinchilla; species Chinchilla lanigera. Next base: position 34,943,069 of record NW_004955408.1, read on the forward strand.
CATGTGTGATATTTGCATGTTTCAAAGGAAATTTTGCAGTGTTCCTACTCTATTTGCATGTGTGCATCTGTGCACAAAAGCACATACAGAGAACTTATTAGGGATTTACAACTAATTATCTCCCATAATGTATATCTTTACCAAGGAATACTATGCAGCAGTTAAAATGAATGTACTAATGAGAAAAATGCCTAAAATACAGTGTTAAAAAAGTACAAAACTATATGGAGTCTGTATGCTGCTACTCTGACCAAAATAAAGTCCAGGTAGGCATATATGGGGTGTGAGTAAAAATACAGTGAGGCCGGGCCTGGTGGCACACGCCTGTAATCCCAGCACTTGGGAGGCTGAGGCAGAAGGATCGCTGTGAGTTCGAGACCAGCCTGGGCTACAAAGTGAGCTCAAGGTCAGCCTGAGCTGCATAGTGAGACCCTGTCTTGAAAAAGTAAAAAAAAAAAAAAAAATACTGAATCTTTAATTTTTTAAGAATTACTATAGTAAAAGACATGTTGCCATCAACCCCCCTCTAAAAATATTCCCCCTCCACTTGAACAGTCATTTTTCTTGCCATTTTCCGAAGTGGTTCCGGAAGAGCTCTTTCGTGAGTGTCTTTAATTGCTCTGTGGAGCTACCTTGTCCTGAGTCAACTCCAAACATTTACCTTTCATGGTCATTTTGACTTTGGGGAAGAGCCAAGAGTTACATGGTGCCAGGTCCGGTGAATAGGATAGACGGGGACACGCTGTAACGTTTTCAGGAGTCTGCTTTCCACTTGGATGGCACACGGCAGCCACACCGTCACAGTTTTAAAAACGCTTCATGAAGATATTTATCACCTCTTGTATACTTGTAAAGGCAAATGAAAAATGTCTCTGGATAGAGCAAAAAAAAAAAGGTAACAGTATTGTAAAGAAGAAAGGGATTTGGCTGGGGATGTAACTCGCTGCTAGGGTGCTTGCCTAGCATGCATGAGGCTGGGTCTAATCCCCACAACTGAGAGGAAAAAAAAAGAGAGATGGGAGTCAGGTATTCAGGGCTTACTTTCCATTGTCATTGTACTGTTTGCATGTTTTAATATGTGCATGTTTTACTTTTGAAACATTTTATGTAAAAACCCTATTTCACCCATAAGCTTTTAAAAGCAAAAGGGGGGTGGTATATAGTATACTGATAAAATGACAGCAGATATGAAAAACTATTTTTTTTTTTTTGTCTTTTTGTCTTTTTGAGACAAGATCTCACTATGCAGTTCAGGCTGGTCTTGAACTCACTTTGTAGCCCAGGCTGGCCTCAAACTCTGCAATGATCCTCCTGCCTCAGCGTCCCAAGGGTTGGGATTACAGGCATGCGCCACCACACCCAGCTCGGAACTACCATTGTGAACTATCACTTCCCTGCTCTCTAGTCATTTCTCTCCCACTCCTCTGCCCACAGTGCTCTCAGCTTCTCTCGCTGATCATCCGTACCCCCAACTCTCTCACTTACCAAAGTACTAAGACCCTTCCTGGTTATTCAGTTAAAGTCTTGTGTGGGTTTTTATTAATCTTCCTTTCTTTTCCGTGTCTTCTTTAGGCCAGCCGTCAAATCATACTTTTCTTCTTAGATTCTGATCTTTCTCATCCTCCGGCCAGTTCTCCTGCACCTCTCTCTCCACTCTGCACACCTGAACTGCAGCACAGCTGCTTTGAAGGGGACTACACAGATCTGCAGGTGACTTACTCTTTTTGAGTGCTGTCCTTGAGGCTTCCTTTGCGTGAGGGGCAGCACAAACTATGGTGCTGGCTCACAGCAGCTTGGGATGGGAACCTAAAAGCGGAGGGATGGAAGTGCATGTGAGTTGATGTCAGTGTGTGTGTTGGGGTACAGGGTTAAAGGAGGGGTTTTAAGTTAGCAACAAAATAAATCGTTAGGTATGGAAGACCATGAATGTTATGATTTCTATGGGGGTTGGGAAGCTTTTAAAGGCTTTTAAGCAGATATGGCATGAAAATTGGGTGGAATTTTTAAATTAACTTGTTTCTGTGCTAGCCAAACACTCAACACTGAGCTATGTCCTCAGCGGTGGGTTTCACTTTTTAAAAAAAATACTGCACTGGGCTAGGGATAGAGGTCACTGGAAGAGCACCTGCCTAGTGTGCGTGGGGCCCTGGGTTCAATCCCCAGCACTGGAAAAAATGAATTCTCCATTATTCTACTATTTTGTGAATGTTATCCCTTGGCACTTACCTACCTAGTTTGGAATGTCAAAACGCCTTTTTCCCAAATCATTTCTTTTTCAAATTTGAATCAAAATCAAAACAAGGAAGCCTAATCTACTCCTATTCCCCATGAGTCCACAGACCTTCAACACTCTTGCCTTCACTGTGGTATCTTGCGCCTGGCAGTGTTGTTTAATTGCCCTTCTACTGGTTTCTCTGTTTGCTTTTTCAGTCTTGGGGATCAAACCTAAGGCCTTGTGTTTGTTAGGCAAGTGCTCTACCACTGAGCTACATCCCCAGCCCATGTAATCACTCTTTCCCCCGGGGCATGAGCTTTCTCACATCGCCTACTTCATGAAGTCCAAACAGTCAACAGCCCTGTCTCTCCAAACACACACAGTTCAAGTTTGGGTCAAACAAGCTCAATGAATGTTTATCATTTCATATTTAAAATATAAGCTTGTTACCACTGCTCCCTAAGCTGACCTGGTCTCCTCCCACATTGACTCCATTACCCAAAAAGAGGTGAAATTCCAAGCTAGGTCAGGTACCAGTAAGCATGCTGCATAGTATTTCAGTCAGTACTGTGAGACATCACTGGCCCTTAACTCTGCTTAGTCTAAGACCAAGCAAGGTATCGTTCTGCTACTGTGTTCTGAAGAAGAAGAAAAACAAAGGGATACGGCCACATATCCCTGAAGTTTACTCCTGGTTGGGAGCCCCCAGTCATTCAGCAACCTTGGGTATGAAAATCAAGAAAGCTCCTGGATCTAAGAGCCCCTAGGAAAGAGGGAAGATGAAAGTGAAGTAAATTCCGGGGCTGTACAGGATTTTGTACTGACAGACTCTGTGCTGTTGGGTATAGGAAGTTGGAGGCCAAGGGACAGTGAACGGCACCGCTTATTAATAATTGACCCAAGTCTCTGACGGGCCAGGATTACCAGTCATAAAGAGTCTCTATGGGAACACAGTCAGGGGAAAGGCGTCCAGAGAGCCAGGAAGTTCAGATTTCCACTGCCGGGCCCAGCCCTCCTCAGCTTTCGAGCTGCAGTTGTGCAGCCTCCTGCAGGAGTCTCGTTTTCACTGATTATCACTCCTTCCTCTCCGCTCCTGTAGCACTTAGTGTCTCACTGCTCAGCTGAACACAATGACCTACTCGATTTCACACACTAGCGTTTGATGTTTTGTCAGTCTTGTCTTCCCAAACACTTATGCTTTTATTTTCTTAAGATCAATTTCAGCAGGCGTTTATGTACTGAACAGCAGCACCAGGACCGCAACTTGAAATTGGGAAGGTGGAAGAAATACAAGCTGATCTGGCAGATTATTTCCCCACTAAGGGCAGGAGTATAGTGACTGCGTAAGTGGTGAGCAAAGTGGTCCGTTGGTCTACTGGAGAAATCTAGAAGGTCCCCTTCGACCACACTTTATTCCCCAGTATTTCCTCCCCACACACACTCAGGGGTGCTAGCATTGGCAAATACAAACCAAGCCCACCCAGTTAGACTTGAATTTCAGATGCATAATGAAAATATGTACTCAGTATAAGCATGTCCCAAATATCACACAACGCATACTTGTACTAAAATTGTTGTTTATCTGAAATTCAAATTTAACTTCAAATTTCTTATTTTATCTGGACAGCCTGCCTCCACTTAATAACACAGCCTGGATATAACGTATCTCAAGACCTCGCCCTGTTGTCAGAATAGCTAATGGTAATAGCTTTTACCTATAAAGTGCCCAATAACTGTGAGGTCAGGGCTTCATTTAATTCTTGCAATAATCTGTAAAATAGATATAATTCTCTTCAGAGGAAAAATGTAACTACCAGCACTCTTCTTAACCTCCACCTCAAGATTATATAACATGCTCACAACTGTAGGGTTAGACATCCACCAGCCAGAATGAAAAGTAGGATCGTTATTGCACTGGCCACAGGTAAGCCCAGAACACGTAATTTACAATTTCATAAAATAGCTGACTCATTCATTTTTTGTTTTTCTTTTTTTCAGGCAGGGTCTTGCTTTGTAGTTCAGGCTGGCCTTGAACTCACAGTAACCGTCCTGCCTCAGCCTCCCAAATACTGGGATTACAGGCATATGCCAACACGCCGAACCTGACTTTCTCTTTTACCAAGAGGAGATACTTTTTTTTTTTCAAATTATCTTCGAACAATGTAGTGAAAAAAGAGAAAAATTATATTTATGAATTAACTTTTCAAATAATGTTGCAAAAGTCTAAATCTCCCTGCCCTATTTTAAATCCAAGATATAAAAATATTTTAAAGAATACTTTGCAGCAGGCACAGCTTTAGCAGTGTCACCCCACTGTAGATTTCAGCTGTGTGAGCAACTATCTCTCCTTTTTAGATTTTTTTTGTTGTTGTTTTTTATGTTTTTTTCCAGTACCGGGAACTGAACTCATGACCTTGTGCTTACCAAGCAGGCACTGTGCCGCTGAGCTAAATCCCCAGCCTCCTTTTTAGATTTTTGAGACAAGGGCTCACATGTAGCCCAGGCTGGCCTTGAACACACCCTCCTGCCTCACCCTCTCGAGTGCTAGGATTACAGGCGTGTGCCACCATTCCTGGCTCAACAGATCATTTAGTGGTATTTTTGTTTTGGTCCCAGGAGTTGTGTAGGTGTTTATATTAGGCTTGATTTGCAGATTTTCTAAACCTAATTCTTTCAGAGTATAAGTGTCTTCTTGTCTTCTTGTTTCAGAGTCAATTTTGTGTTTGTAAAAATAAAAATTTCTTCAATTTTTTATGCCTCAAAGATATTCAAAGTTAAAATAAAAATTCACTTATTAATGGTATCATGGCCTGTGTGTTTATCAAAATTAAATGTAAGCTTTCTGAAGCCGTTATTTTGCTCAGACTGTTTGAATATACCTGCAGAGTAACTATGAACTGCGGGTAAGAAGTTGGGTGATACTATGTAAGTACGGGTAATGTTTCTAAATATGTATACACAAACAGAAATATGACAAATACTGGAAATATGAAGCATATTAAACTTAAATTCTGCTCCTTGCCCTCAAATCTTGATTATATTATTCTAGAAGAGTGCGTGATCATCTGAGGCTTATGGAGATAAAAAATTAATGAAGCAAATCTTTCAAGAAACCGAAACAGTTTGAAAACACTGCCTTGAGTGATGCTAGATAGTGAACACAGATCTGAAAATCTTTTAGTCCAAAGATAAGAGCTGCAAAAGAAACAAAAACAGCTTTGGGCGTGCGCTTCACAGCACACATACTAAGAACAGCTTTTAGAAATGGCAGAAGTTTCAGTGATAGGGAAATACAAGGAAATATACTTATATTGACTTTTAAACCTTTTGAGAATTATAACTAGTGTCTGTGTATAGAGTACTGTGTGATGGGCAGAAAGCCCACCATGTTAGAGATCACTGTGAACTTTAAATATTAAAGCAAGCAGCTTTTACAGTAGAGTAAAATAAGCTGGTCAAGTTTGGCATGTGGGTTTTAGGTTACCCGAGGACCAACGGCTCACTTCCCACATCAGAGAGCACACAGTAAGCTAATTTAATTTGAAATAAACACAGAGTCTACGCCTGTACCACTTTGAATATGCCCCACTGCACAGGAAACAGACCCAGAACCTGCTGCCAAAGGAGAAGGCGGTGGACTGGAGGTGGAAACGGACTTCTGCCTCTGTAAAACCCAAGATGTTTAAATATTTTGCAAGAAGTGTGTACTCATGGGTTACTTTTGTAGAATTTTAAAGCCATCTATTTTAGAGTAACATGGCCAGGTGTGGTGGCACACACCTGTAATCCCAGCATTCAGGAGGCTGAGGCAAGAAGATCACTGTGAATTCAAGGCCAGCCTGAACTGCATAGTGAGACCCTGTCCCCCACTCCCGCACACACACACACAAAAACTTATGTAGAGACTTGAGAAGTCTTACAAGGATGAAACACCTGGAGGAAAAGTGAAAGGAACTGCACTGATGGTGGGTTCACTGGCACTATCTTGGGTGGGGAGAGGAGAAGCTGGCACACTACAGGCTTCTGCTCTACTCCTGCTCTCACACCAGTTTCACATTATTCATCACATTACACATCTCAACTGCAAAGTGCAACCTAACTCCTCAGAGGGAGAGAAAGCAAGGCAGTCTCCAAGGTCTCCTACTCCTGACCAGCATGAAAGGCTCAAAGCCAGAATAACTACAAACAAACCAGGAGTTTTAAATGGAGTTGTGGACAGAGAAGTACGGGGAGTCAGGGCATGAGCTCGAGTTGAAAGGGTTAGGAGGCTCCTCCTGACCAGCACCACCTCCCCACACCCCAAAAAACAGTAGGAGGAGCTGCCCTGTGTTCTTTGCTGGGAAAGCCTGTGTTCTCACCTCAGAGGCTTCCACGGGACACCCCACCTCTGGGCTGTGGAAGTCAGGGGAGAATGCTCAGGCCAGTTGCAAGACCCTGTGAAGCCTAGACAAAGTGAGTAGGCAACAGTGAGAGGCAGAGCGATACAAGGAGGAAGCCAAAGGGGACTTTGATTTTGTTTTTCACGGCTGTGCATACTGTGAGGAACATGCTATGGTTCTGTGATGTTTTCGTTTATCTGACTTTAAGGAGTCCCAAGGTTTCACAGTGGTTTGCCCCTCGTTTGTCTGCTCCATAGTCCCCTGGGATGTTCCACCCTAGAAGGGGAGGCAACTGAAAGAAGGCATAGCCAACCTCACCGGCTGATCTCTGTCCCTTGTGAAATCAACAAGAGGCACCATCGCCACCAGCTCCCAAATAAATACCCTGTAGAGCCTGGCTCTTCTCCACGTGCGTAGCCAGGGTCCTGCTGTTTGTCTTGCCTTCTAGAGGGGCGAGTGGCTCTGTCGTGGGTGCCAACGTTTTTTCAGGTCTCATCTTCAGAGAAAGGTGCACATTAAATCCTGAGGTGCTCAAGAGGCAACTGGAAGACCTTGGAGGTACTGGCCAGTGTCCGAAGGACGCGGAATAGCAGAAGGCCCCTCGAGGTGCAGGACGGAGCCACCTCTAGGAAGAAAAGACTGGGTCTCCCACTTGGACTTTAGGCCCACGCTGTGAATGGTTGGGGAGGCCTGAGGCACAGACCCCATCACAGAAATGTCAACAAGTATTTATTCTACTTCAGATGAATGTATTTCATGACTACAGAGCAGGAGAATTTCTTTCTTTTTCTCTTTCTTTCTTTTTTTTTGAGATACGGTGTCGCTGTGTAGTTGAGGGTGGCCTTGAACTCACCATGTAGCCCAGGCTGGGCTCAAACTCAAGGGGATCCTTCTGCCCCAGCCTCCTGGGTGCTGGGATTGCAGGCATGCATCCACCATGCCCTGAAGAACAACAGAACTTCTGCTGGGCCGCTCGGGGACTCTTCAGGCTGGGAGCCACAGGACTGTCTGAAGCTAAGGCTCCTCCACGCTCTGCATCTGCCGCGCCGAATTCGCGGGGGTGTGAGGCCGAAGTTCCAGGGCTCACACCAGGCTACACAATCGTCTGCCTCCTCTCTGATGCCTGCGCATTCTTCCCTCTTTTGCAAAGCCCCGGGAGTGGAAGGCAAAAGCAGACGCCGTTCACTAGCTTCTCGCCGCCGTTGCCGAGTCGCTCTTTCCCGACGAGTCCTGCGTGCAGACCGCGCGGGCGCCGCCTCTCGGGACGCGCGCAGCCCAGCTTCCCGCCGGGCTCCCGGCCGGCCCGGGGC